>NC_030685.2:55272515-55594786 GCF_000004195.4 Xenopus tropicalis | reverse complement strand
CTAGGGGTGTGGGCGTTAATGCCCCAGCAGGGGCAATTAACCACCGTTTGTCGTAGACCCATGAATGAGGTGTCAAACCGTGCGGCTTATTCGAGAATGGGGTGCTATGACTTTTCCAAGGGGTGGGTGGTGTTAATTGCCCCAGCAGGGGGCATTAACCACCATTTGTCGTAGACCCATGAATGAGGTGTCAAACCGTGCGGCTTGTTCGGGAATGGGGTGGTATGACTTTTCTAGGGTGGGCAGTTTAATTGCCCCAGCAGGGGGTAATTAACCACCGTTTGTCGTAGACCCATGAATGAGGTGTCAAACCGTGCGGCTTATTTGGGAATGGGGTGCTATGAATTTTCTGAGGGGTGGGTGGTTAATTGCCCCAGCAGGGGGTAATTAACCACCGTTTGTCGTAGACCCATGAATGAGGTGTAAAAGCGTGCGGCTTATTCGGGAATCGGGTGCTATGACTATTCTGAGGGGTGGCGGTTAATTGCCCCTGCAGGGGTGGGAGGTTAATTGCCCCAGAAGGTGCAGACTGTGATGTCACAAAGAGAGAAACTGGGAAACAAGTGCAGACTGTGATGTCACAGAGAGAGAAACCTGGAAACAAGTGTACAAAGAGAACGTTTGCCAGCGCTTAGTTTGCCTTTATTATTAAAAGGCAGAAAAGTCATCGCACCCCATTCCCGAATAAGCCGCACAGTTTGACACCTCATTCATGGGTCTACGACAAAAGGTGGTTAATTGCCCCCTGCTGGGGCAATTAACCGCCCACCCCCTCAGAAAAGTCATAGCACCCCATTCCCGAATACGCCGCTCGGTTTGACACCTCATTCGTGGGTCTACGACAAACGGTGGTTAATTGCCCCTGCTGGGGTCTCAATGTTAAGTCTATGGGCGGTTAATTTCCCCCTTGCTGGGGCAATTAACCGCCCACCCCTAGAAAAGTCATAGCACCCCATTCCCGAATAAGCCGCACCGTTTGACACCTCATTCATGGGTCTACGACAAACTAGTTATTCGCCACAATCCCCATTATTAGTCAATGGGGCAAATTTGGGGACCTCTCTTGCCCCGGGGGTAAAACTTATACCCTCGTGCGGGGTATCTTCTGACACAGGTTTTAAAACCTCTTCAAATGTGGTAAGTTTCACGTTTCTAAAACATTCCCTCTCTGCGCTACAATCCTTCATTCATTCAGTCGGCAGTCAGGATAGGCCAACTGCCAAGATGACAGGCGGACGAAAAAAACATCCTACAATGGGAGGAGCCACGTGTAGCCTAGTGGTCAAGGCACCCGCCTTAAGCATGCCAGCCAGTAGTTTCTAGTCCCCCCATAGCTAGAAATATGCCTCACCACAGGTTACGCCCTTGTGACCCCTGGACAGAAGTCACTTAACCTCCCTCTGTCCGTGACCGCTTGGCCCATAAATGGGTTGTCGTTATGACCTTTTCAATGGCTACATTTCCCCACAAATCCTCTATTTTGCACTTTCAGGGGCAGCTCACGATTTATTGATACAGGTATGGGACCCGTTACCCAGAATGCTCGGGACCTGGAGTTTCTTTCTTTAATTGGATCTCCATAACCTTAAGTCAACTAAAATAATTTAAACATTAATGAAACCCAATGGGATTATTTGCCTCCAGTATGGGGTGCTATGACTTTTCTGAGGGGTGGGCGGTTAATTGCCCCAGCAGGGGGCAATAAACCACATTTTGTCGTAGACCCATGAATGAGGTGTCAAACCGTGCGGCTTATTCGGGAATGGGGTGCTATGGCTTTTCCAAGGGTGGGCGGTGTAATTGCCCCAGCAGGGGGCAATTAACCACCATTTTGTTCGGTATTAGACCCATGAATGAGGGGTGTCAAACCGTGCGGCTTGTTCGGGAATGGGGGGTTGCTATGGCTTTTCCCAAGGGGTGGCGGTTGTTAATTGCCCCAGCAGGGGCAATAACAACCATTTGTTCATAGACCCATGAATGAGTGTCCAAAACCGTGCCGGCTTGTTCGGGAATGGGGTTGCAATGGCTTTTCCAAGGGTGTGGGCGGGGGTGTTAATTGCCCCAGCAGGGGCAATTAACAACCATTTGTCATAGACCCATGAATGAGGTGTCAAAACCGTGCGGCTTGTTCGGGAATGGGTGCAATGGCTTTTCCAAGGTGGGGCGGTGTTAATTGCCCCCAGCAGGGCCAATTAACCACCATTTGTCGCTCCAGACCCATGAATGAGTGGTCAAACCGTGCGGTGTTCGGGAATGGGGTGGTTATTGACTTTTCCTAGGGGTGGGCGGTTTAATAGCCCAGCAGGGGGCAATTAACCTTACTGTTTGTGTAGACCCATGAATGAGGTGTCAAACCGTGCGCTGATTCGGAATGGGGTTCTATGACTTTTCTAGGGGTGGGCGGTTTAATTGCCCCAGCAGGGGGCAATTAACAGCCTTTTGTCCTGGACGCACGAATGAGGTGTCAAACTGTGCGGCTTATTCGGGAATGGGCTGCTATGACTTTCCTAGGGGGTGGGCGTGTCTTGAATTGCCCCAGCAGGGGGCAATTAACCACCGTTTGTCGTAGACCCATGAATGAGGTGTCAAAACCGTGCGGCTTATTCGAGAATGGGGTGCTATGACTTTTCCAAGGGGTGGGTGGTGTTAATTGCCCCAGCAGGGGGCAATTAACCACCATTTGTCGTAGACCCATGAATGAGGTGTCAAACCGTGCGGCTTGTTCGGGAATGGGGTGGTATGACTTTTCTAGGGGTGGCAGTTTAATTGCCCCAGCAGGGGGTAATTAACCACCGTTTGTCGTAGACCCATGAATGAGGTGTCAAACCGTGCGGCTTATTTGGGAATGGGGTGCTATGAATTTTCTGAGGGGTGGGTGGTTAATTGCCCCAGCAGGGGGTAATTAACCACCGTTTGTCGTAGACCCATGAATGAGGTGTAAAAGCGTGCGGCTTATTCGGGAATCGGGTGCTATGACTATTCTGGGGGGTGGGCGGTTAATTGCCCCTGCAGGGGTGGGAGGTTAATTGCCCCAGAAGGTGCAGACTGTGATGTCACAAAGAGAGAAACTGGGAAACAAGTGCAGACTGTGATGTCACAGAGAGAGAAACCTGGAAACAAGTGTAGCAAGAGAACGTTTGCCAGCGCTTAGTTTGCCTTTATTATTAAAAGGCAGAAAAGTCATCGCACCCCATTCCCGAATAAGCCGCACAGTTTGACACCTCATTCATGGGTCTACGACAAAAGGTGGTTAATTGCCCCCTGCTGGGGCAATTAACCGCCCACCCCTCAGAAAAGTCATAGCACCCATTCCCGAATACGCCGCTCGGTTTGAACACCTCATTCGTGGGTCTACGACAAACGGTGGTTAATTGCCCCCTGCTGGGTTCTCAATGTTAAGTCTATGGGCGGTTAATTTCCCCCTTGCTGGGGGCAATTTAACCGCCCACCCCCTCAGAAAAGTCATAGCCCCCCATTCCCGAATAAGCCGCACCGTTTGACACCTCATTCATGGGTCTACGACAAACTAGTTATTCGCCACAATCCCCATTATTAGTCAATGGGGCAAATTTGGGGACCTCTTCTTGCCCCGGGGGTAAAACGTATACCCTCGTGCGGGGTATCTTCTGACACAGGTTTTAAACCTCTTCAAATGTGGTAAGTTTTCACGTTTCTAAAACATTCCCTCTCTGCGCTACAATCCTTCATTTCATTCAGTCGGCAGTCAGGATAGGCCAACTGCCAACATGACTTGTTTCCAGTTTCTCTCTCTGTGTGACATGCACAGTTGCACTTGTTTCCCAGTTAATCTCTCTGTGACATCACAGTCTGCACTTGTTTCCCAGTTTCTCTCATTGTGACATCACAGTCTGCATTTGAATCCCCAGTTTCTCTGTCTTCTACCGTTGGTCGGTAGACCCATGAATGAGGTGTCAAACCGTGCGGCCTGATTCGGGAGTTGGGGTTCTATGACTTCTCTAGAGGCGGGCGGTTGAATTGCCCCAGCAAAGGTTGGAGGTTAATTGCCCCAGCAGGGGGCAATTAACAACCATTTGTCATAGACCCATGAATGAGGTGTCAAACCGTGCGGCTTGTTCGGGAATGGGGTGCAATGGCTTTTCCAAGGGGTGGGCGGTGTTAATTGCCCCAGCAGGGGGCAATTAACAACCATTTGTCATAGACCCATGAATGAGGTGTCAAACCGTGCGGCTTGTTCGGGAATGGGGTGCAATGGCTTTTCCAAGGGGTGGGCGGTGTTAATTGCCCCAGCAGGGGGCAATTAACAACCATTTGTCATAGACCCATGAATGAGGTGTCAAACCGTGCGGCTTGTTCGGGAATGGGGTGCTATGGCTTTTCCAAGGGGGGGCGGTGTTAATTGCCCCAGGCAGGGGGCAATAAACCACATTTTGTCGTAGACCCATGAATGAGGTGTCAAACCGTGCGGCTTATCGGGAATGGGTGCTATGACTTTTCCAAGGGTGGGCGGTGTTAATTGCCCCAGCAGGGGCAATTAACCACCATTTTCGTTAGACCCATGAATGAGGTGTCAAACCGTGCGGCTTGTTCGGGAATGGGTGGTATGACTTTCTAGGGGGTGGGCGGTTTAATTGCCCCAGCAGGGGGCAATTAATTACTGTTTGTTGTAGACCCATGAATGAGGTGTCAAAACCGTGCGGCTGATTCGGGAATGGGGTTCTATGACTTTTCTAGAGGCGGGCGATGTATCGCCCCAGCAGGGTGGGAGGTTAATTGCCCCAGCAGGGGGCAATTAACAACCTTTTGTCGTAGACGCACGAATGAGGTGTCAAACTGTGCAGCTGTTCGGAATGGGCTGCTATGACTTTCTAGGGGGTGGGCGGTTTAATTGCCCCAGCAGGGGGCATTAACAGCCTTTTGTCCTGGACGCACGAATGAGGTGTCAAACTGTGCGGCTTATTCGGGAATGGGCTGCTATGACTTTCCTAGGGGGTGGGCGGCTTAATTGCCCCAGCAGGGGGCAATTAACCACCGTTTGTCGTAGACCCATGAATGAGGTGTCAAACCGTGCGGCTTATTCGAGAATGGGGTGCTATGACTTTTCCAAGGGGTGGGTGGTGTTAATTGCCCCAGCAGGGGGCAATTAACCACCATTTGTCGTAGACCCATGAATGAGGTGTCAAACCGTGCGGCTTGTTCGGGAATGGGGTGGTATGACTTTTCTAGGGGGTGGGCAGTTTAATTGCCCCAGCAGGGGGTAATTAACCACCGTTTGTCGTAGACCCATGAATGAGGTGTCAAACCGTGCGGCTTATTTGGGAATGGGGTGCTATGAATTTTCTGAGGGGTGGGTGGTTAATTGCCCCAGCAGGGGGTAATTAACCACCGTTTGTCGTAGACCCATGAATGAGGTGTAAAAGCGTGCGGCTTATTCGGGAATCGGGTGCTATGACTATTCTGAGGGGTGGGCGGTTAATTGCCCCTGCAGGGGTGGGAGGTTAATTGCCCCAGAAGGTGCAGACTGTGATGTCACAAAGAGAGAAACTGGGAAACAAGTGCAGACTGTGATGTCACAGAGAGAGAAACCTGGAAACAAGTGTACAAAGAGAACGTTTGCCAGCGCTTAGTTTGCCTTTATTATTAAAGGCAGAAAAGTCATCGCACCCCATTCCCGAATAAGCCGCACAGTTTGACACCTCATTCATGGGTCTACGACAAAAGGTGGTTAATTGCCCCCTGCTGGGGCAATTAACCGCCCACCCCTCAGAAAAAGTCATAGCACCCCATTCCCGAATACGCCGCTCGGGTTGACACCTCATTCGTGGGTCTACGACAAACGGTGGTTAATTGCCCCCTGCTGGGGTCTCAATGTTAAGTCTATGGGCGGTTAATTTCCCCCTTGCTGGGGCAATTAACCGCCCACCCCTCAGAAAAGTCATAGCACCCCATTCCCGAATACGCCGCTCGGTTTGACACCTCATTCGTGGGTCTACGACAAACGGTGGTTAATTGCCCCCTGCTGGGGTCTCAATGTTAAGTCTATGGGCGGTTAATTTCCCCCTTGCTGGGGCAATTAACCGCCCACCCCCTCAGAAAAGTCATAGCACCCCATTCCCGAATAAGCCGCACCGTTTGACACCTCATTCATGGGTCTACGACAAACTAGTTATTCGCCACAATCCCCATTATTAGTCAATGGGGCAAATTTGGGGACCTCTCTTGCCCCGGGGGTAAAACTTATACCCTCGTGCGGGGTATCTTCTGACACAGGTTTTAAACCTCTTCAAATGTGGTAAGTTTCACGTTTCTAAAACATTCCCTCTCTGCGCTACAATCCTTCATTTCATTCAGTCGGCAGTCAGGATAGGCCAACTGCCAAGATGACAGGCGGACGAAAAAAACATCCTACAAGTGGGAGGAGCCACGTGTAGCCTAGTGGTCAAGGCACCCGCCTTAAGCATGCCAGCCAGTAGTTTCTAGTCCCCCCATAGCTAGAAATATGCCTCACCACAGGTTACGCCCTTGTGACCCCTGGACAGAAGTCACTTAACCTCCCTATGTCCCGGTGACCGCTTGGCCCATAAATGGGTTGTCGTTATGACCTTTTCAATGGCTACATTTCCCCACAAATCCTCTATTTTGCACTTTCAGGGGCAGCTCACGATTTATGATACAGGTATGGGACCCGTTACCCAGAATGCTCGGGACCTGGAGTTTCTTTCTTTAATTTGGATCTCCATACCTTAAGTCAACTAAAAATAATTTAAACATTAATGAAACCCAATGGGATTATTTTGCCTCCAGTATGGGGTGCTATGACTTTTCTGAGGGGTGGGCGGTTAATTCCCCCAGCAAGGGGGCAATAAACCACATTTTGTTCGTAGAACCCATGAAATGAGGTGTCAACCGTGCGGCTTATTCGGGAATGGGTGCTATGGCTTTTCAAGGGGTGGGCGGTGTTAATTGCCCCAGCAGGGGGCAATTAACAACCATTTGGTCATAGACGCCATGAATGAGGTTTCCAAACCGTGCGGTCTGTTCGGGAATGGGGTGCAAATGCTTTTCCAAGGAGGTGGGCGGTTTAATTGCCCAGCAGGGGGCAATTAAACAACCATTTGTCATAGACCACCATGGAATGAGGTGTCAAACCCGTCGCGGCTTGTTCAGTGAAATGGGGTCTAATGGCTTTTCCAAGGGGTTGGGCGGTGTTAATTTGCCCCAGCAGGGGGCAATTAACAAGCCCATTTGGTCATAGACCCTGAATGAGGTGTCAAACCGTGCGGCTTATTCGGGAATGGGGTGCTATGGCTTTTCCAAGGGGTGGGCGGTGTTAATTGCCCAGCAGGGGGCAATTAACAACCATTTGTCCATAGACCCATGATGAGGTGGTCAACCGTGGCGGCTTGTTCGGGAATGGGTGCTATGGGCTTTTCCCAAGGGGTGGGCGGTGTTAATTGCCCCAGCAGGGGGCAATAAACCACATTTTGTCGTAGACCCATGAATGAGGTGTCAAACCGTGCGGCTTATTCGGGAATGGGGTGCTATGACTTTTCCAAGGGGTGGGCGGTGTTAATTGCCCCAGCAGGGGGCAATTAACCACCATTTGTCGTAGACCCATGAATGAGGTGTCAAACCGTGCGGCTTGTTCGGGAATGGGGTGGTATGACTTTTCTAGGGGGTGGGCGGTTTAATTGCCCCAGCAGGGGGCAATTAATTACTGTTTGTTGTAGACCCATGAATGAGGTGTCAAACCGTGCGGCTGATTCGGGAATGGGGTTCTATGACTTTTCTAGAGGCGGGCGATGTATCGCCCCAGCAGGGTGGGAGGTTAATTGCCCCAGCAGGGGGCAATTAACAACCTTTTGTCGTAGACGCACGAATGAGGTGTCAAACTGTGCAGCTTGTTCAGGAATGGGCTGCTATGACTTTTCTAGGGGGTGGGCGGTTTAATTGCCCCAGCAGGGGGCAATTAACAGCCTTTTGTCCTGGACGCACGAATGAGGTGTCAAACTGTGCGGCTTATTCGGGAATGGGCTGCTATGACTTTCCTAGGGGGTGGGCGGTGTTAATTGCCCCAGCAGGGGGTAATTAACCACCGTTTGTCGTAGACCCATGAATGAGGTGTCAAACCGTGCGGCTTATTCGAGAATGGGGTGCTATGACTTTTCCAAGGGGTGGGTGGTGTTAATTGCCCCAGCAGGGGGCAATTAACCACCATTTGTCGTAGACCCATGAATGAGGTGTCAAACCGTGCGGCTTGTTCGGGAATGGGGTGGTATGACTTTTCTAGGGGGTGGGCAGTTTAATTGCCCCAGCAGGGGGTAATTAACCACCGTTTGTCGTAGACCCATGAATGAGGTGTCAAACCGTGCGGCTTATTTGGGAATGGGGTGCTATGAATTTTCTGAGGGGTGGGTGGTTAATTGCCCCAGCAGGGGGTAATTAACCACCGTTTGTCGTAGACCCATGAATGAGGTGTAAAAGCGTGCGGCTTATTCGGGAATGGGGTGCTATGACTATTCTGAGGGGTGGGCGGTTAATTGCCCCTGCAGGGGTGGGAGGTTAATTGCCCCAGAAGGTGCAGACTGTGATGTCACAAAGAGAGAAACTGGGAAACAAGTGCAGACTGTGATGTCACAGAGAGAGAAACCTGGAAACAAGTGTACAAAGAGAACGTTTGCCAGCGCTTAGTTTGCCTTTATTATTAAAAGGCAGAAAAGTCATCGCACCCCATTCCCGAATAAGCCGCACAGTTTGACACCTCATTCATGGGTCTACGACAAAAGGTGGTTAATTGCCCCCTGCTGGGGCAATTAACCGCCCACCCCTCAGAAAAGTCATAGCACCCCATTCCCGAATACGCCGCTCGGGTTGACACCTCATTCGTGGGTCTACGACAAACGGTGGTTAATTGCCCCCTGCTGGGGTCTCAATGTTAAGTCTATGGGCGGTTAATTTCCCCCTTGCTGGGGCAATTAACCGCCCACCCCTCAGAAAAGTCATAGCACCCCATTCCCGAATACGCCGCTCGGTTTGACACCTCATTCGTGGGTCTACGACAAACGGTGGTTAATTGCCCCCTGCTGGGGTCTCAATGTTAAGTCTATGGGCGGTTAATTTCCCCCTTGCTGGGGCAATTAACCGCCCACCCCCTCAGAAAAGTCATAGCACCCCATTCCCGAATAAGCCGCAC
The DNA here is from genome assembly GCF_000004195.4 of Xenopus tropicalis. Classification (NCBI taxonomy): domain Eukaryota; kingdom Metazoa; phylum Chordata; class Amphibia; order Anura; family Pipidae; genus Xenopus; species Xenopus tropicalis. Next base: position 55,585,614 of record NC_030685.2, on the reverse strand, counting down.
CGTTTGACACCTCATTCATGGGTCTACGACAAACTAGTTATTCGCCACAATCCCCATTATTAGTCAATGGGGCAAATTTGGGGACCTCTCTTGCCCCGGGGGTAAAACTTATACCCTCGTGCGGGGTATCTTCTGACACAGGTTTTAAACCTCTTCAAATGTGGTAAGTTTCACGTTTCTAAAACATTCCCTCTCTGCGCTACAATCCTTCATTTCATTCAGTCGGCAGTCAGGATAGGCCAACTGCCAAGATGACAGGCGGACGAAAAAAACATCCTACAAGTGGGAGGAGCCACGTGTAGCCTAGTGGTCAAGGCACCCGCCTTAAGCATGCCAGCCAGTAGTTTCTAGTCCCCCCATAGCTAGAAATATGCCTCACCACAGGTTACGCCCTTGTGACCCCTGGACAGAAGTCACTTAACCTCCCTCTGTCCCGGTGACCGCTTGGCCCATAAATGGGTTGTCGTTATGACCTTTTCAATGGCTACATTTCCCCACAAATCCTCTATTTTGCACTTTCAGGGGCAGCTCACGATTTATGATACAGGTATGGGACCCGTTACCCAGAATGCTCGGGACCTGGAGTTTCTTTCTTTAATTTGGATCTCCATACCTTAAGTCAACTAAAAATAATTTAAACATTAATGAAACCCAATGGGATTATTTTGCCTCCAGTATGGGGTGCTATGACTTTTCTGAGGGTGGGCGGTTAATTGCCCCAGCAGGGGGCAATAAACCACATTTTGTCGTAGACCCATGAATGAGGTGTCAAACCGTGCGGCTTATTCGGGAATGGGGTGCTATGGCTTTTCCAAGGGGTGGGCGGTGTTAATTGCCCCAGCAGGGGGCAATTAACAACCATTTGTCATAGACCCATGAATGAGGTGTCAAACCGTGCGGCTTGTTCGGGAATGGGGTGCAATGGCTTTTCCAAGGGGTGGGCGGTGTTAATTGCCCCAGCAGGGGGCAATTAACAACCATTTGTCATAGACCCATGAATGAGGTGTCAAACCGTGCGGCTTGTTCGGGAATGGGGTGCTATGGCTTTTCCAAGGGGTGGGGCGGTGTTAATTGCCCCAGCAGGGGGCAATTAACAACCATTTGTCATAGACCCATGAATGAGGTGTCAAACCGTGCGGCTTGTTCGGGAATGGGGTGCAATGGCTTTTCCAAGGGGTGGGCGGTGTTAATTGCCCCAGCAGGGGGCAATTAACAACCATTTGTCATAGACCCATGAATGAGGTGTCAAACCGTGCGGCTTGTTCGGGAATGGGGTGCTATGGCTTTTCCAAGGGGTGGGCGGTGTTAATTGCCCCAGCAGGGGGCAATTAACAACCATTTGTCATAGACCCATGAATGAGGTGTCAAACCGTGCGGCTTGTTCGGGAATGGGGTGCTATGGCTTTTCCAAGGGGTGGGCGGTGTTAATTGCCCCAGCAGGGGGCAATAAACCACATTTTGTCGTAGACCCATGAATGAGGTGTCAAACCGTGCGGCTTATTCGGGAATGGGGTGCTATGACTTTTCCAAGGGGTGGGCGGTGTTAATTGCCCCAGCAGGGGGCAATTAACCACCATTTGTCGTAGACCCATGAATGAGGTGTCAACCGTGCGGCTTGTTCGGGAATGGGGTGGTATGACTTTCTAGGGGGTGGGCGGTTTAATTGCCCCAGCAGGGGGCAATTAATTACTGTTTGTTGTAGACCCATGAATGAGGTGTCAAACCGTGCGGCTGATTCGGGAATGGGGTTCTATGACTTTTCTAGAGGCGGGCGATGTATCGCCCCAGCAGGGTGGGAGGTTAATTGCCCCAGCAGGGGGCAATTAACAACCTTTTGTCGTAGACGCACGAATGAGGTGTCAAACTGTGCAGCTTGTTCAGGAATGGGCTGCTATGACTTTTCTAGGGGTGGGCGGTGTTAATTGCCCCAGCAGGGGGCAATTAACAGCCTTTTGTCCTGGACGCACGAATGAGGTGTCAAACTGTGCGGCTTATTCGGGAATGGGCTGCTATGACTTTCCTAGGGGGTGGGCGGTGTTAATTGCCCCAGCAGGGGGTAATTAACCACCGTTTGTCGTAGACCCATGAATGAGGTGTCAAACCGTGCGGCTTATTCGAGAATGGGGTGCTATGACTTTTCCAAGGGGTGGGTGGTGTTAATTGCCCCAGCAGGGGGCAATTAACCACCATTTGTCGTAGACCCATGAATGAGGTGTCAAACCGTGCGGCTTGTTCGGGAATGGGGTGGTATGACTTTTCTAGGGGGTGGGCAGTTTAATTGCCCCAGCAGGGGGTAATTAACCACCGTTTGTCGTAGACCCATGAATGAGGTGTCAAACCGTGCGGCTTATTTGGGAATGGGGTGCTATGAATTTTCTGAGGGGTGGGTGGTTAATTGCCCCAGCAGGGGGTAATTAACCACCGTTTGTCGTAGACCCATGAATGAGGTGTAAAAGCGTGCGGCTTATTCGGGAATGGGGTGCTATGACTATTCTGAGGGGTGGGCGGTTAATTGCCCCTGCAGGGGTGGGAGGTTAATTGCCCCAGAAGGTGCAGACTGTGATGTCACAAAGAGAGAAACTGGGAAACAAGTGCAGACTGTGATGTCACAGAGAGAGAAACCTGGAAACAAGTGTACAAAGAGAACGTTTGCCAGCGCTTAGTTTGCCTTTATTATTAAAAGGCAGAAAAGTCATCGCACCCCATTCCCGAATAAGCCGCACAGTTTGACACCTCATTCATGGGTCTACGACAAAAGGTGGTTAATTGCCCCCTGCTGGGGCAATTAACCGCCCACCCCTCAGAAAAGTCATAGCACCCCATTCCCGAATACGCCGCTCGGGTTGACACCTCATTCGTGGGTCTACGACAAACGGTGGTTAATTGCCCCCTGCTGGGGTCTCAATGTTAAGTCTATGGGCGGTTAATTTCCCCCTTGCTGGGGCAATTAACCGCCCACCCCTCAGAAAAGTCATAGCACCCCATTCCCGAATACGCCGCTCGGTTTGACACCTCATTCGTGGGTCTACGACAAACGGTGGTTAATTGCCCCCTGCTGGGGTCTCAATGTTAAGTCTATGGGCGGTTAATTTCCCCCTTGCTGGGGCAATTAACCGCCCACCCCCTCAGAAAAGTCATAGCACCCCATTCCCGAATAAGCCGCACCGTTTGACACCTCATTCATGGGTCTACGACAAACTAGTTATTCGCCACAATCCCCATTATTAGTCAATGGGGCAAATTTGGGGACCTCTCTTGCCCCGGGGGTAAAACTTATACCCTCGTGCGGGGTATCTTCTGACACAGGTTTTAAACCTCTTCAAATGTGGTAAGTTTCACGTTTCTAAAACATTCCCTCTCTGCGCTACAATCCTTCATTTCATTCAGTCGGCAGTCAGGATAGGCCAACTGCCAAGATGACAGGCGGACGAAAAAAACATCCTACAAGTGGGAGGAGCCACGTGTAGCCTAGTGGTCAAGGCACCCGCCTTAAGCATGCCAGCCAGTAGTTTCTAGTCCCCCCATAGCTAGAAATATGCCTCACCACAGGTTACGCCCTTGTGACCCCTGGACAGAAGTCACTTAACCTCCCTCTGTCCCGGTGACCGCTTGGCCCATAAATGGGTTGTCGTTATGACCTTTTCAATGGCTACATTTCCCCACAAATCCTCTATTTTGCACTTTCAGGGGCAGCTCACGATTTATGATACAGGTATGGGACCCGTTACCCAGAATGCTCGGGACCTGGAGTTTCTTTCTTTAATTTGGATCTCCATACCTTAAGTCAACTAAAAATAATTTAAACATTAATGAAACCCAATGGGATTATTTTGCCTCCAGTATGGGGTGCTATGACTTTTCTGAGGGGTGGGCGGTTAATTGCCCCAGCAGGGGGCAATAAACCACATTTTGTCGTAGACCCATGAATGAGGTGTCAAACCGTGCGGCTTATTCGGGAATGGGGTGCTATGGCTTTTCCAAGGGGTGGGCGGTGTTAATTGCCCCAGCAGGGGGCAATTAACAACCATTTGTCATAGACCCATGAATGAGGTGTCAAACCGTGCGGCTTGTTCGGGAATGGGGTGCAATGGCTTTTCCAAGGGGTGGGCGGTGTTAATTGCCCCAGCAGGGGGCAATTAACAACCATTTGTCATAGACCCATGAATGAGGTGTCAAACCGTGCGGCTTGTTCAGGAATGGGGTGCTATGGCTTTTCCAAGGGGGTGGGCGGTGTTAATTGCCCCAGCAGGGGGCAATTAACAACCATTTGTCATAGACCCATGAATGAGGTGTCAAACCGTGCGGCTTATTCGGGAATGGGGTGCTATGGCTTTTCCAAGGGGTGGGCGGTGTTAATTGCCCAGCAGGGGGCAATTAACAACCATTTGTCATAGACCCATGAATGAGGTGTCAAACCGTGCGGCTTGTTCGGGAATGGGGTGCAATGGCTTTCCAAGGGGTGGGCGGTGTTAATTGCCCCAGCAGGGGGCAATTAACAACCATTTGTCATAGACCCATGAATGAGGTGTCAAACCGTGCGGCTTGTTCGGGAATGGGGTGCTATGGCTTTTCCAAGGGGTGGGCGGTGTTAATTGCCCCAGCAGGGGGCAATTAACAACCATTTGTCATAGACCCATGAATGAGGTGTCAAACCGTGCGGCTTGTTCGGGAATAACCACATTTTGCGGGAATGGGGTGCTATGACTTTTCCAAGGGGTGGGCGGTGTTAATTGCCCCAGCAGGGGGCAATTAACCACCATTTGTCGTAGACCCATGAATGAGGTGTCAAACCGTGCGGCTTGTTCGGGAATGGGGTGGTATGACTTTTCTAGGGGGTGGGCGGTTTAATTGCCCCAGCAGGGGGCAATTAATTACTGTTTGTTGTAGACCCATGAATGAGGTGTCAAACCGTGCGGCTGATTCGGGAATGGGGTTCTATGACTTTTCTAGAGGCGGGCGATGTATCGCCCCAGCAGGGTGGGAGGTTAATTGCCCCAGCAGGGGGCAATTAACAACCTTTTGTCGTAGACGCACGAATGAGGTGTCAAACTGTGCAGCTTGTTCAGGAATGGGCTGCTATGACTTTTCTAGGGGGTGGGCGGTTTAATTGCCCCAGCAGGGGGCAATTAACAGCCTTTTGTCCTGGACGCACGAATGAGGTGTCAAACTGTGCGGCTTATTCGGGAATGGGCTGCTATGACTTTCCTAGGGGGTGGGCGGTGTTAATTGCCCCAGCAGGGGGTAATTAACCACCGTTTGTCGTAGACCCATGAATGAGGTGTCAAACCGTGCGGCTTATTCGAGAATGGGGTGCTATGACTTTTCCAAGGGGTGGGTGGTGTTAATTGCCCCAGCAGGGGGCAATTAACCACCATTTGTCGTAGACCCATGAATGAGGTGTCAAACCGTGCGGCTTGTTCGGGAATGGGGTGGTATGACTTTTCTAGGGGGTGGGCAGTTTAATTGCCCCAGCAGGGGGTAATTAACCACCGTTTGTCGTAGACCCATGAATGAGGTGTCAAACCGTGCGGCTTATTTGGGAATGGGGTGCTATGAATTTTCTGAGGGGTGGGTGGTTAATTGCCCCAGCAGGGGGTAATTAACCACCGTTTGTCGTAGACCCATGAATGAGGTGTAAAAGCGTGCGGCTTATTCGGGAATGGGGTGCTATGACTATTCTGAGGGGTGGGCGGTTAATTGCCCCTGCAGGGGTGGGAGGTTAATTGCCCCAGAAGGTGCAGACTGTGATGTCACAAAGAGAGAAACTGGGAAACAAGTGCAGACTGTGATGTCACAGAGAGAGAAACCTGGAAACAAGTGTACAAAGAGAACGTTTGCCAGCGCTTAGTTTGCCTTTATTATTAAAAGGCAGAAAAGTCATCGCACCCCATTCCCGAATAAGCCGCACAGTTTGACACCTCATTCATGGGTCTACGACAAAAGGTGGTTAATTGCCCCCTGCTGGGGCAATTAACCGCCCACCCCTCAGAAAAGTCATAGCACCCCATTCCCGAATACGCCGCTCGGGTTGACACCTCATTCGTGGGTCTACGACAAACGGTGGTTAATTGCCCCCTGCTGGGGTCTCAATGTTAAGTCTATGGGCGGTTAATTTCCCCCTTGCTGGGGCAATTAACCGCCCACCCCTCAGAAAAGTCATAGCACCCCATTCCCGAATACGCCGCTCGGTTTGACACCTCATTCGTGGGTCTACGACAAACGGTGGTTAATTGCCCCCTGCTGGGGTCTCAATGTTAAGTCTATGGGCGGTTAATTTCCCCCTTGCTGGGGCAATTAACCGCCCACCCCCTCAGAAAAGTCATAGCACCCCATTCCCGAATAAGCCGCACCGTTTGACACCTCATTCATGGGTCTACGACAAACTAGTTATTCGCCACAATCCCCATTATTAGTCAATGGGGCAAATTTGGGGACCTCTCTTGCCCCGGGGGTAAAACTTATACCCTCGTGCGGGGTATCTTCTGACACAGGTTTTAAACCTCTTCAAATGTGGTAAGTTTCACGTTTCTAAAACATTCCCTCTCTGCGCTACAATCCTTCATTTCATTCAGTCGGCAGTCAGGATAGGCCAACTGCCAAGATGACAGGCGGACGAAAAAAACATCCTACAAGTGGGAGGAGCCACGTGTAGCCTAGTGGTCAAGGCACCCGCCTTAAGCATGCCAGCCAGTAGTTTCTAGTCCCCCCATAGCTAGAAATATGCCTCACCACAGGTTACGCCCTTGTGACCCCTGGACAGAAGTCACTTAACCTCCCTCTGTCCCGGTGACCGCTTGGCCCATAAATGGGTTGTCGTTATGACCTTTTCAATGGCTACATTTCCCCACAAATCCTCTATTTTGCACTTTCAGGGGCAGCTCACGATTTATGATACAGGTATGGGACCCGTTACCCAGAATGCTCGGGACCTGGAGTTTCTTTCTTTAATTTGGATCTCCATACCTTAAGTCAACTAAAAATAATTTAAACATTAATGAAACCCAATGGGATTATTTTGCCTCCAGTATGGGGTGCTATGACTTTTCTGAGGGGTGGGCGGTTAATTGCCCCAGCAGGGGGCAATAAACCACATTTTGTCGTAGACCCATGAATGAGGTGTCAAACCGTGCGGCTTATTCGGGAATGGGGTGCTATGGCTTTTCCAAGGGGTGGGCGGTGTTAATTGCCCCCAGCAGGGGCAATTAACAACCATTTGTCATAGACCCATGAATGAGGTGTCAAACCGTGCGGCTTGTTCGGGAATGGGGTGCAATGGCTTTTCCAAGGGGTGGGCGTGTTAATTGCCCCAGCAGGGGGCAATTAACAACCATTTGTCATAGACCATGAATGAGGTGTCAAACCGTGGCGGCTTGTTCGGGAATGGGGTGCTATGGCTTTTCCAAGGGGTGGGCGGTGTTAATTGCCCCAGCAGGGGGCAATTAACAACCATTTGTCATAGACCCATGAATGAGGTGTCAAACCGTGCGGCTTATTCGGGAATGGGGTGCTATGGCTTTTCCAAGGGGTGGGCGGTGTTAATTGCCCCAGCAGGGGGCAATTAACAACCATTTGTCATAGACCCATGAATGAGGTGTCAAACCGTGCGGCTTGTTCGGGAATGGGGTGCATGGCTTTTCCAAGGGGTGGGCCGGTGTTAATTGCCCAGCAGGGGGCAATTAACAACGCATTTGTCGTAGACCCATGAATGAGGTGTCAAACCGTGCGGCTTGTTCGGGAATGGGGTGGTATGACTTTTCTAGGGGGTGGGCGGTTTAATTGCCCCAGCAGGGGGCAATTAATTACTGTTTGTTGTAGACCCATGAATGAGGTGTCAAACCGTGCGGCTGATTCGGGAATGGGGTTCTATGACTTTTCTAGAGGCGGGCGATGTATCGCCCCAGCAGGGTGGGAGGTTAATTGCCCCAGCAGGGGGCAATTAACAACCTTTTGTCGTAGACGCACGAATGAGGTGTCAAACTGTGCAGCTTGTTCAGGAATGGGCTGCTATGACTTTTCTAGGGGGTGGGCGGTTTAATTGCCCCAGCAGGGGGCAATTAACAGCCTTTTGTCCTGGACGCACGAATGAGGTGTCAAACTGTGCGGCTTATTCGGGAATGGGCTGCTATGACTTTCCTAGGGGGTGGGCGGTGTTAATTGCCCCAGCAGGGGGTAATTAACCACCGTTTGTCGTAGACCCATGAATGAGGTGTCAAACCGTGCGGCTTATTCGAGAATGGGGTGCTATGACTTTTCCAAGGGGTGGGTGGTGTTAATTGCCCCAGCAGGGGGCAATTAACCACCATTTGTCGTAGACCCATGAATGAGGTGTCAAACCGTGCGGCTTGTTCGGGAATGGGGTGGTATGACTTTTCTAGGGGGTGGGCAGTTTAATTGCCCCAGCAGGGGGTAATTAACCACCGTTTGTCGTAGACCCATGAATGAGGTGTCAAACCGTGCGGCTTATTTGGGAATGGGGTGCTATGAATTTTCTGAGGGGTGGGTGGTTAATTGCCCCAGCAGGGGGTAATTAACCACCGTTTGTCGTAGACCCATGAATGAGGTGTAAAAGCGTGCGGCTTATTCGGGAATGGGGTGCTATGACTATTCTGAGGGGTGGGCGGTTAATTGCCCCTGCAGGGGTGGGAGGTTAATTGCCCCAGAAGGTGCAGACTGTGATGTCACAAAGAGAGAAACTGGGAAACAAGTGCAGACTGTGATGTCACAGAGAGAGAAACCTGGAAACAAGTGTACAAAGAGAACGTTTGCCAGCGCTTAGTTTGCCTTTATTATTAAAAGGCAGAAAAGTCATCGCACCCCATTCCCGAATAAGCCGCACAGTTTGACACCTCATTCATGGGTCTACGACAAAAGGTGGTTAATTGCCCCCTGCTGGGGCAATTAACCGCCCACCCCTCAGAAAAGTCATAGCACCCCATTCCCGAATACGCCGCTCGGGTTGACACCTCATTCGTGGGTCTACGACAAACGGTGGTTAATTGCCCCCTGCTGGGGTCTCAATGTTAAGTCTATGGGCGGTTAATTTCCCCCTTGCTGGGGCAATTAACCGCCCACCCCTCAGAAAAGTCATAGCACCCCATTCCCGAATACGCCGCTCGGTTTGACACCTCATTCGTGGGTCTACGACAAACGGTGGTTAATTGCCCCCTGCTGGGGTCTCAATGTTAAGTCTATGGGCGGTTAATTTCCCCCTTGCTGGGGCAATTAACCGCCCACCCCCTCAGAAAAGTCATAGCACCCCATTCCCGAATAAGCCGCACCGTTTGACACCTCATTCATGGGTCTACGACAAACTAGTTATTCGCCACAATCCCCATTATTAGTCAATGGGGCAAATTTGGGGACCTCTCTTGCCCCGGGGGTAAAACTTATACCCTCGTGCGGGGTATCTTCTGACACAGGTTTTAAACCTCTTCAAATGTGGTAAGTTTCACGTTTCTAAAACATTCCCTCTCTGCGCTACAATCCTTCATTTCATTCAGTCGGCAGTCAGGATAGGCCAACTGCCAAGATGACAGGCGGACGAAAAAAACATCCTACAAGTGGGAGGAGCCACGTGTAGCCTAGTGGTCAAGGCACCCGCCTTAAGCATGCCAGCCAGTAGTTTCTAGTCCCCCCATAGCTAGAAATATGCCTCACCACAGGTTACGCCCTTGTGACCCCTGGACAGAAGTCACTTAACCTCCCTCTGTCCCGGTGACCGCTTGGCCCATAAATGGGTTGTCGTTATGACCTTTTCAATGGCTACATTTCCCCACAAATCCTCTATTTTGCACTTTCAGGGGCAGCTCACGATTTATGATACAGGTATGGGACCCGTTACCCAGAATGCTCGGGACCTGGAGTTTCTTTCTTTAATTTGGATCTCCATACCTTAAGTCAACTAAAAATAATTTAAACATTAATGAAACCCAATGGGATTATTTTGCCTCCAGTATGGGGTGCTATGACTTTTCTGAGGGGTGGGCGGTTAATTGCCCCAGCAGGGGGCAATAAACCACATTTTGTCGTAGACCCATGAATGAGGTGTCAAACCGTGCGGCTTATTCGGGAATGGGGTGCTATGGCTTTTCCAAGGGGTGGGCGGTGTTAATTGCCCCAGCAGGGGGCAATTAACAACCATTTGTCATAGACCCATGAATGAGGTGTCAAACCGTGCGGCTTGTTCGGGAATGGGGTGCAATGGCTTTTCCAAGGGGTGGGCGGTGTTAATTGCCCCAGCAGGGGGCAATTAACAACCATTTGTCATAGACCCATGAATGAGGTGTCAAACCGTGCGGCTTGTTCAGGAATGGGGTGCTATGGCTTTTCCAAGGGGTGGGCGGTGTTAATTGCCCCAGCAGGGGGCAATTAACAACCATTTGTCATAGACCCATGAATGAGGTGTCAAACCGTGCGGCTTATTCGGGAATGGGGTGCTATGGCTTTTCCAAGGGGTGGGCGGTGTTAATTGCCCCAGCAGGGGGCAATTAACAACCATTTGTCATAGACCCATGAATGAGGTGTCAAACCGTGCGGCTTGTTCGGGAATGGGGTGCAATGGCTTTTCCAAGGGGTGGGCGGTGTTAATTGCCCCAGCAGGGGGCAATTAACAACCATTTGTCATAGACCCATGAATGAGGTGTCAAACCGTGCGGCTTGTTCGGGAATGGGGTGCTATGGCTTTTCCAAGGGGTGGGCGGTGTTAATTGCCCCAGCAGGGGGCAATTAACAACCATTTGTCATAGACCCATGAATGAGGTGTCAAACCGTGCGGCTTGTTCGGGAATGGGGTGCTATGGCTTTTCCAAGGGGTGGGCGGTGTTAATTGCCCCAGCAGGGGGCAATAAACCACATTTTGTCGTAGACCCATGAATGAGGTGTCAAACCGTGCGGCTTATTCGGGAATGGGGTGCTATGACTTTTCCAAGGGGTGGGCGGTGTTAATTGCCCCAGCAGGGGGCAATTAACCACCATTTGTCGTAGACCCATGAATGAGGTGTCAAACCGTGCGGCTTGTTCGGGAATGGGGTGGTATGACTTTTCTAGGGGGTGGGCGGTTTAATTGCCCCAGCAGGGGGCAATTAATTACTGTTTGTTGTAGACCCATGAATGAGGTGTCAAACCGTGCGGCTGATTCGGGAATGGGGTTCTATGACTTTTCTAGAGGCGGGCGATGTATCGCCCCAGCAGGGTGGGAGGTTAATTGCCCCAGCAGGGGGCAATTAACAACCTTTTGTCGTAGACGCACGAATGAGGTGTCAAACTGTGCAGCTTGTTCAGGAATGGGCTGCTATGACTTTTCTAGGGGGTGGGCGGTTTAATTGCCCCAGCAGGGGGCAATTAACAGCCTTTTGTCCTGGACGCACGAATGAGGTGTCAAACTGTGCGGCTTATTCGGGAATGGGCTGCTATGACTTTCCTAGGGGGTGGGCGGTGTTAATTGCCCCAGCAGGGGGTAATTAACCACCGTTTGTCGTAGACCCATGAATGAGGTGTCAAACCGTGCGGCTTATTCGAGAATGGGGTGCTATGACTTTTCCAAGGGGTGGGTGGTGTTAATTGCCCCAGCAGGGGGCAATTAACCACCATTTGTCGTAGACCCATGAATGAGGTGTCAAACCGTGCGGCTTGTTCGGGAATGGGGTGGTATGACTTTTCTAGGGGGTGGGCAGTTTAATTGCCCCAGCAGGGGGTAATTAACCACCGTTTGTCGTAGACCCATGAATGAGGTGTCAAACCGTGCGGCTTATTTGGGAATGGGGTGCTATGAATTTTCTGAGGGGTGGGTGGTTAATTGCCCCAGCAGGGGGTAATTAACCACCGTTTGTCGTAGACCCATGAATGAGGTGTAAAAGCGTGCGGCTTATTCGGGAATGGGGTGCTATGACTATTCTGAGGGGTGGGCGGTTAATTGCCCCTGCAGGGGTGGGAGGTTAATTGCCCCAGAAGGTGCAGACTGTGATGTCACAAAGAGAGAAACTGGGAAACAAGTGCAGACTGTGATGTCACAGAGAGAGAAACCTGGAAACAAGTGTACAAAGAGAACGTTTGCCAGCGCTTAGTTTGCCTTTATTATTAAAAGGCAGAAAAGTCATCGCACCCCATTCCCGAATAAGCCGCACAGTTTGACACCTCATTCATGGGTCTACGACAAAAGGTGGTTAATTGCCCCCTGCTGGGGCAATTAACCGCCCACCCCTCAGAAAAGTCATAGCACCCCATTCCCGAATACGCCGCTCGGGTTGACACCTCATTCGTGGGTCTACGACAAACGGTGGTTAATTGCCCCCTGCTGGGGTCTCAATGTTAAGTCTATGGGCGGTTAATTTCCCCCTTGCTGGGGCAATTAACCGCCCACCCCTCAGAAAAGTCATAGCACCCCATTCCCGAATACGCCGCTCGGTTTGACACCTCATTCGTGGGTCTACGACAAACGGTGGTTAATTGCCCCCTGCTGGGGTCTCAATGTTAAGTCTATGGGCGGTTAATTTCCCCCTTGCTGGGGCAATTAACCGCCCACCCCCTCAGAAAAGTCATAGCACCCCATTCCCGAATAAGCCGCACCGTTTGACACCTCATTCATGGGTCTACGACAAACTAGTTATTCGCCACAATCCCCATTATTAGTCAATGGGGCAAATTTGGGGACCTCTCTTGCCCCGGGGGTAAAACTTATACCCTCGTGCGGGGTATCTTCTGACACAGGTTTTAAACCTCTTCAAATGTGGTAAGTTTCACGTTTCTAAAACATTCCCTCTCTGCGCTACAATCCTTCATTTCATTCAGTCGGCAGTCAGGATAGGCCAACTGCCAAGATGACAGGCGGACGAAAAAAACATCCTACAAGTGGGAGGAGCCACGTGTAGCCTAGTGGTCAAGGCACCCGCCTTAAGCATGCCAGCCAGTAGTTTCTAGTCCCCCCATAGCTAGAAATATGCCTCACCACAGGTTACGCCCTTGTGACCCCTGGACAGAAGTCACTTAACCTCCCTCTGTCCCGGTGACCGCTTGGCCCATAAATGGGTTGTCGTTATGACCTTTTCAATGGCTACATTTCCCCACAAATCCTCTATTTTGCACTTTCAGGGGCAGCTCACGATTTATGATACAGGTATGGGACCCGTTACCCAGAATGCTCGGGACCTGGAGTTTCTTTCTTTAATTTGGATCTCCATACCTTAAGTCAACTAAAAATAATTTAAACATTAATGAAACCCAATGGGATTATTTTGCCTCCAGTATGGGGTGCTATGACTTTTCTGAGGGGTGGGCGGTTAATTGCCCCAGCAGGGGGCAATAAACCACATTTTGTCGTAGACCCATGAATGAGGTGTCAAACCGTGCGGCTTATTCGGGAATGGGGTGCTATGGCTTTTCCAAGGGGTGGGCGGTGTTAATTGCCCCAGCAGGGGGCAATTAACAACCATTTGTCATAGACCCATGAATGAGGTGTCAAACCGTGCGGCTTGTTCGGGAATGGGGTGCAATGGCTTTTCCAAGGGGTGGGCGGTGTTAATTGCCCCAGCAGGGGGCAATTAACAACCATTTGTCATAGACCCATGAATGAGGTGTCAAACCGTGCGGCTTGTTCAGGAATGGGGTGCTATGGCTTTTCCAAGGGGTGGGCGGTGTTAATTGCCCCAGCAGGGGGCAATTAACAACCATTTGTCATAGACCCATGAATGAGGTGTCAAACCGTGCGGCTTATTCGGGAATGGGGTGCTATGGCTTTTCCAAGGGGTGGGCGGTGTTAATTGCCCCAGCAGGGGGCAATTAACAACCATTTGTCATAGACCCATGAATGAGGTGTCAAACCGTGCGGCTTGTTCGGGAATGGGGTGCAATGGCTTTTCCAAGGGGTGGGCGGTGTTAATTGCCCCAGCAGGGGGCAATTAACAACCATTTGTCATAGACCCATGAATGAGGTGTCAAACCGTGCGGCTTGTTCGGGAATGGGGTGCTATGGCTTTTCCAAGGGGTGGGCGGTGTTAATTGCCCCAGCAGGGGGCAATTAACAACCATTTGTCATAGACCCATGAATGAGGTGTCAAACCGTGCGGCTTGTTCGGGAATGGGGTGCTATGGCTTTTCCAAGGGGTGGGCGGTGTTAATTGCCCCAGCAGGGGGCAATAAACCACATTTTGTCGTAGACCCATGAATGAGGTGTCAAACCGTGCGGCTTATTCGGGAATGGGGTGCTATGACTTTTCCAAGGGGTGGGCGGTGTTAATTGCCCCAGCAGGGGGCAATTAACCACCATTTGTCGTAGACCCATGAATGAGGTGTCAAACCGTGCGGCTTGTTCGGGAATGGGGTGGTATGACTTTTCTAGGGGGTGGGCGGTTTAATTGCCCCAGCAGGGGGCAATTAATTACTGTTTGTTGTAGACCCATGAATGAGGTGTCAAACCGTGCGGCTGATTCGGGAATGGGGTTCTATGACTTTTCTAGAGGCGGGCGATGTATCGCCCCAGCAGGGTGGGAGGTTAATTGCCCCAGCAGGGGGCAATTAACAACCTTTTGTCGTAGACGCACGAATGAGGTGTCAAACTGTGCAGCTTGTTCAGGAATGGGCTGCTATGACTTTTCTAGGGGGTGGGCGGTTTAATTGCCCCAGCAGGGGGCAATTAACAGCCTTTTGTCCTGGACGCACGAATGAGGTGTCAAACTGTGCGGCTTATTCGGGAATGGGCTGCTATGACTTTCCTAGGGGGTGGGCGGTGTTAATTGCCCCAGCAGGGGGTAATTAACCACCGTTTGTCGTAGACCCATGAATGAGGTGTCAAACCGTGCGGCTTATTCGAGAATGGGGTGCTATGACTTTTCCAAGGGGTGGGTGGTGTTAATTGCCCCAGCAGGGGGCAATTAACCACCATTTGTCGTAGACCCATGAATGAGGTGTCAAACCGTGCGGCTTGTTCGGGAATGGGGTGGTATGACTTTTCTAGGGGGTGGGCAGTTTAATTGCCCCAGCAGGGGGTAATTAACCACCGTTTGTCGTAGACCCATGAATGAGGTGTCAAACCGTGCGGCTTATTTGGGAATGGGGTGCTATGAATTTTCTGAGGGGTGGGTGGTTAATTGCCCCAGCAGGGGGTAATTAACCACCGTTTGTCGTAGACCCATGAATGAGGTGTAAAAGCGTGCGGCTTATTCGGGAATGGGGTGCTATGACTATTCTGAGGGGTGGGCGGTTAATTGCCCCTGCAGGGGTGGGAGGTTAATTGCCCCAGAAGGTGCAGACTGTGATGTCACAAAGAGAGAAACTGGGAAACAAGTGCAGACTGTGATGTCACAGAGAGAGAAACCTGGAAACAAGTGTACAAAGAGAACGTTTGCCAGCGCTTAGTTTGCCTTTATTATTAAAAGGCAGAAAAGTCATCGCACCCCATTCCCGAATAAGCCGCACAGTTTGACACCTCATTCATGGGTCTACGACAAAAGGTGGTTAATTGCCCCCTGCTGGGGCAATTAACCGCCCACCCCTCAGAAAAGTCATAGCACCCCATTCCCGAATACGCCGCTCGGGTTGACACCTCATTCGTGGGTCTACGACAAACGGTGGTTAATTGCCCCCTGCTGGGGTCTCAATGTTAAGTCTATGGGCGGTTAATTTCCCCCTTGCTGGGGCAATTAACCGCCCACCCCTCAGAAAAGTCATAGCACCCCATTCCCGAATACGCCGCTCGGTTTGACACCTCATTCGTGGGTCTACGACAAACGGTGGTTAATTGCCCCCTGCTGGGGTCTCAATGTTAAGTCTATGGGCGGTTAATTTCCCCCTTGCTGGGGCAATTAACCGCCCACCCCCTCAGAAAAGTCATAGCACCCCATTCCCGAATAAGCCGCACCGTTTGACACCTCATTCATGGGTCTACGACAAACTAGTTATTCGCCACAATCCCCATTATTAGTCAATGGGGCAAATTTGGGGACCTCTCTTGCCCCGGGGGTAAAACTTATACCCTCGTGCGGGGTATCTTCTGACACAGGTTTTAAACCTCTTCAAATGTGGTAAGTTTCACGTTTCTAAAACATTCCCTCTCTGCGCTACAATCCTTCATTTCATTCAGTCGGCAGTCAGGATAGGCCAACTGCCAAGATGACAGGCGGACGAAAAAAACATCCTACAAGTGGGAGGAGCCACGTGTAGCCTAGTGGTCAAGGCACCCGCCTTAAGCATGCCAGCCAGTAGTTTCTAGTCCCCCCATAGCTAGAAATATGCCTCACCACAGGTTACGCCCTTGTGACCCCTGGACAGAAGTCACTTAACCTCCCTCTGTCCCGGTGACCGCTTGGCCCATAAATGGGTTGTCGTTATGACCTTTTCAATGGCTACATTTCCCCACAAATCCTCTATTTTGCACTTTCAGGGGCAGCTCACGATTTATGATACAGGTATGGGACCCGTTACCCAGAATGCTCGGGACCTGGAGTTTCTTTCTTTAATTTGGATCTCCATACCTTAAGTCAACTAAAAATAATTTAAACATTAATGAAACCCAATGGGATTATTTTGCCTCCAGTATGGGGTGCTATGACTTTTCTGAGGGGTGGGCGGTTAATTGCCCCAGCAGGGGGCAATAAACCACATTTTGTCGTAGACCCATGAATGAGGTGTCAAACCGTGCGGCTTATTCGGGAATGGGGTGCTATGGCTTTTCCAAGGGGTGGGCGGTGTTAATTGCCCCAGCAGGGGGCAATTAACAACCATTTGTCATAGACCCATGAATGAGGTGTCAAACCGTGCGGCTTGTTCGGGAATGGGGTGCAATGGCTTTTCCAAGGGGTGGGCGGTGTTAATTGCCCCAGCAGGGGGCAATTAACAACCATTTGTCATAGACCCATGAATGAGGTGTCAAACCGTGCGGCTTGTTCAGGAATGGGGTGCTATGGCTTTTCCAAGGGGTGGGCGGTGTTAATTGCCCCAGCAGGGGGCAATTAACAACCATTTGTCATAGACCCATGAATGAGGTGTCAAACCGTGCGGCTTATTCGGGAATGGGGTGCTTGGCTGTGCTATGGCTTTTCCAAGGGGTGGGCGGTGTTAATTGCCCCAGCAGGGGGCAATTAACAACCATTTGTCATAGACCCATGAATGAGGTGTCAAACCGTGCGGCTTGTTCGGGAATGGGGTGCAATGGCTTTTCCAAGGGGTGGGCGGTGTTAATTGCCCCAGCAGGGGGCAATTAACAACCATTTGTCATAGACCCATGAATGAGGTGTCAAACCGTGCGGCTTGTTCGGGAATGGGGTGCTATGGCTTTTCCAAGGGGTGGGCGGTGTTAATTGCCCCAGCAGGGGGCAATTAACAACCATTTGTCATAGACCCATGAATGAGGTGTCAAACCGTGCGGCTTGTTCGGGAATGGGGTGCTATGGCTTTTCCAAGGGGTGGGCGGTGTTAATTGCCCCAGCAGGGGGCAATAAACCACATTTTGTCGTAGACCCATGAATGAGGTGTCAAACCGTGCGGCTTATTCGGGAATGGGGTGCTATGACTTTTCCAAGGGGTGGGCGGTGTTAATTGCCCCAGCAGGGGGCAATTAACCACCATTTGTCGTAGACCCATGAATGAGGTGTCAAACCGTGCGGCTTGTTCGGGAATGGGGTGGTATGACTTTTCTAGGGGGTGGGCGGTTTAATTGCCCCAGCAGGGGGCAATTAATTACTGTTTGTTGTAGACCCATGAATGAGGTGTCAAACCGTGCGGCTGATTCGGGAATGGGGTTCTATGACTTTTCTAGAGGCGGGCGATGTATCGCCCCAGCAGGGTGGGAGGTTAATTGCCCCAGCAGGGGGCAATTAACAACCTTTTGTCGTAGACGCACGAATGAGGTGTCAAACTGTGCAGCTTGTTCAGGAATGGGCTGCTATGACTTTTCTAGGGGGTGGGCGGTTTAATTGCCCCAGCAGGGGGCAATTAACAGCCTTTTGTCCTGGACGCACGAATGAGGTGTCAAACTGTGCGGCTTATTCGGGAATGGGCTGCTATGACTTTCCTAGGGGGTGGGCGGTGTTAATTGCCCCAGCAGGGGGTAATTAACCACCGTTTGTCGTAGACCCATGAATGAGGTGTCAAACCGTGCGGCTTATTCGAGAATGGGGTGCTATGACTTTTCCAAGGGGTGGGTGGTGTTAATTGCCCCAGCAGGGGGCAATTAACCACCATTTGTCGTAGACCCATGAATGAGGTGTCAAACCGTGCGGCTTGTTCGGGAATGGGGTGGTATGACTTTTCTAGGGGGTGGGCAGTTTAATTGCCCCAGCAGGGGGTAATTAACCACCGTTTGTCGTAGACCCATGAATGAGGTGTCAAACCGTGCGGCTTATTTGGGAATGGGGTGCTATGAATTTTCTGAGGGGTGGGTGGTTAATTGCCCCAGCAGGGGGTAATTAACCACCGTTTGTCGTAGACCCATGAATGAGGTGTAAAAGCGTGCGGCTTATTCGGGAATGGGGTGCTATGACTATTCTGAGGGGTGGGCGGTTAATTGCCCCTGCAGGGGTGGGAGGTTAATTGCCCCAGAAGGTGCAGACTGTGATGTCACAAAGAGAGAAACTGGGAAACAAGTGCAGACTGTGATGTCACAGAGAGAGAAACCTGGAAACAAGTGTACAAAGAGAACGTTTGCCAGCGCTTAGTTTGCCTTTATTATTAAAAGGCAGAAAAGTCATCGCACCCCATTCCCGAATAAGCCGCACAGTTTGACACCTCATTCATGGGTCTACGACAAAAGGTGGTTAATTGCCCCCTGCTGGGGCAATTAACCGCCCACCCCTCAGAAAAGTCATAGCACCCCATTCCCGAATACGCCGCTCGGGTTGACACCTCATTCGTGGGTCTACGACAAACGGTGGTTAATTGCCCCCTGCTGGGGTCTCAATGTTAAGTCTATGGGCGGTTAATTTCCCCCTTGCTGGGGCAATTAACCGCCCACCCCTCAGAAAAGTCATAGCACCCCATTCCCGAATACGCCGCTCGGTTTGACACCTCATTCGTGGGTCTACGACAAACGGTGGTTAATTGCCCCCTGCTGGGGTCTCAATGTTAAGTCTATGGGCGGTTAATTTCCCCCTTGCTGGGGCAATTAACCGCCCACCCCCTCAGAAAAGTCATAGCACCCCATTCCCGAATAAGCCGCACCGTTTGACACCTCATTCATGGGTCTACGACAAACTAGTTATTCGCCACAATCCCCATTATTAGTCAATGGGGCAAATTTGGGGACCTCTCTTGCCCCGGGGGTAAAACTTATACCCTCGTGCGGGGTATCTTCTGACACAGGTTTTAAACCTCTTCAAATGTGGTAAGTTTCACGTTTCTAAAACATTCCCTCTCTGCGCTACAATCCTTCATTTCATTCAGTCGGCAGTCAGGATAGGCCAACTGCCAAGATGACAGGCGGACGAAAAAAACATCCTACAAGTGGGAGGAGCCACGTGTAGCCTAGTGGTCAAGGCACCCGCCTTAAGCATGCCAGCCAGTAGTTTCTAGTCCCCCCATAGCTAGAAATATGCCTCACCACAGGTTACGCCCTTGTGACCCCTGGACAGAAGTCACTTAACCTCCCTCTGTCCCGGTGACCGCTTGGCCCATAAATGGGTTGTCGTTATGACCTTTTCAATGGCTACATTTCCCCACAAATCCTCTATTTTGCACTTTCAGGGGCAGCTCACGATTTATGATACAGGTATGGGACCCGTTACCCAGAATGCTCGGGACCTGGAGTTTCTTTCTTTAATTTGGATCTCCATACCTTAAGTCAACTAAAAATAATTTAAACATTAATGAAACCCAATGGGATTATTTTGCCTCCAGTATGGGGTGCTATGACTTTTCTGAGGGGTGGGCGGTTAATTGCCCCAGCAGGGGGCAATAAACCACATTTTGTCGTAGACCCATGAATGAGGTGTCAAACCGTGCGGCTTATTCGGGAATGGGGTGCTATGGCTTTTCCAAGGGGTGGGCGGTGTTAATTGCCCCAGCAGGGGGCAATTAACAACCATTTGTCATAGACCCATGAATGAGGTGTCAAACCGTGCGGCTTGTTCGGGAATGGGGTGCAATGGCTTTTCCAAGGGGTGGGCGGTGTTAATTGCCCCAGCAGGGGGCAATTAACAACCATTTGTCATAGACCCATGAATGAGGTGTCAAACCGTGCGGCTTGTTCAGGAATGGGGTGCTATGGCTTTTCCAAGGGGTGGGCGGTGTTAATTGCCCCAGCAGGGGGCAATTAACAACCATTTGTCATAGACCCATGAATGAGGTGTCAAACCGTGCGGCTTATTCGGGAATGGGGTGCTATGGCTTTTCCAAGGGGTGGGCGGTGTTAATTGCCCCAGCAGGGGGCAATTAACAACCATTTGTCATAGACCCATGAATGAGGTGTCAAACCGTGCGGCTTGTTCGGGAATGGGGTGCAATGGCTTTTCCAAGGGGTGGGCGGTGTTAATTGCCCCAGCAGGGGGCAATTAACAACCATTTGTCATAGACCCATGAATGAGGTGTCAAACCGTGCGGCTTGTTCGGGAATGGGGTGCTATGGCTTTTCCAAGGGGTGGGCGGTGTTAATTGCCCCAGCAGGGGGCAATTAACAACCATTTGTCATAGACCCATGAATGAGGTGTCAAACCGTGCGGCTTGTTCGGGAATGGGGTGCTATGGCTTTTCCAAGGGGTGGGCGGTGTTAATTGCCCCAGCAGGGGGCAATAAACCACATTTTGTCGTAGACCCATGAATGAGGTGTCAAACCGTGCGGCTTATTCGGGAATGGGGTGCTATGACTTTTCCAAGGGGTGGGCGGTGTTAATTGCCCCAGCAGGGGGCAATTAACCACCATTTGTCGTAGACCCATGAATGAGGTGTCAAACCGTGCGGCTTGTTCGGGAATGGGGTGGTATGACTTTTCTAGGGGGTGGGCGGTTTAATTGCCCCAGCAGGGGGCAATTAATTACTGTTTGTTGTAGACCCATGAATGAGGTGTCAAACCGTGCGGCTGATTCGGGAATGGGGTTCTATGACTTTTCTAGAGGCGGGCGATGTATCGCCCCAGCAGGGTGGGAGGTTAATTGCCCCAGCAGGGGGCAATTAACAACCTTTTGTCGTAGACGCACGAATGAGGTGTCAAACTGTGCAGCTTGTTCAGGAATGGGCTGCTATGACTTTTCTAGGGGGTGGGCGGTTTAATTGCCCCAGCAGGGGGCAATTAACAGCCTTTTGTCCTGGACGCACGAATGAGGTGTCAAACTGTGCGGCTTATTCGGGAATGGGCTGCTATGACTTTCCTAGGGGGTGGGCGGTGTTAATTGCCCCAGCAGGGGGTAATTAACCACCGTTTGTCGTAGACCCATGAATGAGGTGTCAAACCGTGCGGCTTATTCGAGAATGGGGTGCTATGACTTTTCCAAGGGGTGGGTGGTGTTAATTGCCCCAGCAGGGGGCAATTAACCACCATTTGTCGTAGACCCATGAATGAGGTGTCAAACCGTGCGGCTTGTTCGGGAATGGGGTGGTATGACTTTTCTAGGGGGTGGGCAGTTTAATTGCCCCAGCAGGGGGTAATTAACCACCGTTTGTCGTAGACCCATGAATGAGGTGTCAAACCGTGCGGCTTATTTGGGAATGGGGTGCTATGAATTTTCTGAGGGGTGGGTGGTTAATTGCCCCAGCAGGGGGTAATTAACCACCGTTTGTCGTAGACCCATGAATGAGGTGTAAAAGCGTGCGGCTTATTCGGGAATGGGGTGCTATGACTATTCTGAGGGGTGGGCGGTTAATTGCCCCTGCAGGGGTGGGAGGTTAATTGCCCCAGAAGGTGCAGACTGTGATGTCACAAAGAGAGAAACTGGGAAACAAGTGCAGACTGTGATGTCACAGAGAGAGAAACCTGGAAACAAGTGTACAAAGAGAACGTTTGCCAGCGCTTAGTTTGCCTTTATTATTAAAAGGCAGAAAAGTCATCGCACCCCATTCCCGAATAAGCCGCACAGTTTGACACCTCATTCATGGGTCTACGACAAAAGGTGGTTAATTGCCCCCTGCTGGGGCAATTAACCGCCCACCCCTCAGAAAAGTCATAGCACCCCATTCCCGAATACGCCGCTCGGGTTGACACCTCATTCGTGGGTCTACGACAAACGGTGGTTAATTGCCCCCTGCTGGGGTCTCAATGTTAAGTCTATGGGCGGTTAATTTCCCCCTTGCTGGGGCAATTAACCGCCCACCCCTCAGAAAAGTCATAGCACCCCATTCCCGAATACGCCGCTCGGTTTGACACCTCATTCGTGGGTCTACGACAAACGGTGGTTAATTGCCCCCTGCTGGGGTCTCAATGTTAAGTCTATGGGCGGTTAATTTCCCCCTTGCTGGGGCAATTAACCGCCCACCCCCTCAGAAAAGTCATAGCACCCCATTCCCGAATAAGCCGCACCGTTTGACACCTCATTCATGGGTCTACGACAAACTAGTTATTCGCCACAATCCCCATTATTAGTCAATGGGGCAAATTTGGGGACCTCTCTTGCCCCGGGGGTAAAACTTATACCCTCGTGCGGGGTATCTTCTGACACAGGTTTTAAACCTCTTCAAATGTGGTAAGTTTCACGTTTCTAAAACATTCCCTCTCTGCGCTACAATCCTTCATTTCATTCAGTCGGCAGTCAGGATAGGCCAACTGCCAAGATGACAGGCGGACGAAAAAAACATCCTACAAGTGGGAGGAGCCACGTGTAGCCTAGTGGTCAAGGCACCCGCCTTAAGCATGCCAGCCAGTAGTTTCTAGTCCCCCCATAGCTAGAAATATGCCTCACCACAGGTTACGCCCTTGTGACCCCTGGACAGAAGTCACTTAACCTCCCTCTGTCCCGGTGACCGCTTGGCCCATAAATGGGTTGTCGTTATGACCTTTTCAATGGCTACATTTCCCCACAAATCCTCTATTTTGCACTTTCAGGGGCAGCTCACGATTTATGATACAGGTATGGGACCCGTTACCCAGAATGCTCGGGACCTGGAGTTTCTTTCTTTAATTTGGATCTCCATACCTTAAGTCAACTAAAAATAATTTAAACATTAATGAAACCCAATGGGATTATTTTGCCTCCAGTATGGGGTGCTATGACTTTTCTGAGGGGTGGGCGGTTAATTGCCCCAGCAGGGGGCAATAAACCACATTTTGTCGTAGACCCATGAATGAGGTGTCAAACCGTGCGGCTTATTCGGGAATGGGGTGCTATGGCTTTTCCAAGGGGTGGGCGGTGTTAATTGCCCCAGCAGGGGGCAATTAACAACCATTTGTCATAGACCCATGAATGAGGTGTCAAACCGTGCGGCTTGTTCGGGAATGGGGTGCAATGGCTTTTCCAAGGGGTGGGCGGTGTTAATTGCCCCAGCAGGGGGCAATTAACAACCATTTGTCATAGACCCATGAATGAGGTGTCAAACCGTGCGGCTTGTTCAGGAATGGGGTGCTATGGCTTTTCCAAGGGGTGGGCGGTGTTAATTGCCCCAGCAGGGGGCAATTAACAACCATTTGTCATAGACCCATGAATGAGGTGGTCAAACCGTGCGGCTTGTTCGGGAATGGGGTGCTATGGCTTTTCCAAGGGGTGGGCGGTGTTAATTGCCCCAGCAGGGGGCAATTAACAACCATTTGTCATAGACCCATGAATGAGGTGTCAAACCGTGCGGCTTGTCGGGAATGGGGTGCTATGGCTTTTCCAAGGGGTGGGCGGTGTTAATTGCCCCAGCAGGGGCAATAACAACCATTTGTCATAGACCCATGAATGAGGTGTCAACCGTGCGGCTTGTTCGGGAATGGGTGCTATGGCTTTTCCAAGGGGTGGGCGGTGTTAATTGCCCCAGCAGGGGGCAATTAACAACCAATTTGTCATAGACCCATGAATGAGGTGTCAAACCGTGCGGCTTGTTCGGGAATGGGGTGCTATGGCTTTTCCAAGGGGTGGGCGGTGTTAATTGCCCCAGCAGGGGGCAATTAACAACCATTTTGTCATAGACCCATGAATGAGGTGTCAAACCGTGCGGCTTGTTCGGGAATGGGGTGCTATGGCTTTTCCAAGGGGTGGGCGGTGTTAATTGCCCCAGCAGGGGGCAATAAACCACATTTTGTCGTAGACCCATGAATGAGGTGTCAAACCGTGCGGCTTATTCGGGAATGGGGTGCTATGACTTTTCCAAGGGGTGGGCGGTGTTAATTGCCCCAGCAGGGGGCAATTAACCACCATTTGTCGTAGACCCATGAATGAGGTGTCAAACCGTGCGGCTTGTTCGGGAATGGGGTGGTATGACTTTTCTAGGGGGTGGGCGGTTTAATTGCCCCAGCAGGGGGCAATTAATTACTGTTTGTTGTAGACCCATGAATGAGGTGTCAAACCGTGCGGCTGATTCGGGAATGGGGTTCTATGACTTTTCTAGAGGCGGGCGATGTATCGCCCCAGCAGGGTGGGAGGTTAATTGCCCCAGCAGGGGGCAATTAACAACCTTTTGTCGTAGACGCACGAATGAGGTGTCAAACTGTGCAGCTTGTTCAGGAATGGGCTGCTATGACTTTTCTAGGGGGTGGGCGGTTTAATTGCCCCAGCAGGGGGCAATTAACAGCCTTTTGTCCTGGACGCACGAATGAGGTGTCAAACTGTGCGGCTTATTCGGGAATGGGCTGCTATGACTTTCCTAGGGGGTGGGCGGTGTTAATTGCCCCAGCAGGGGGTAATTAACCACCGTTTGTCGTAGACCCATGAATGAGGTGTCAAACCGTGCGGCTTATTCGAGAATGGGGTGCTATGACTTTTCCAAGGGGTGGGTGGTGTTAATTGCCCCAGCAGGGGGCAATTAACCACCATTTGTCGTAGACCCATGAATGAGGTGTCAAACCGTGCGGCTTGTTCGGGAATGGGGTGGTATGACTTTTCTAGGGGGTGGGCAGTTTAATTGCCCCAGCAGGGGGTAATTAACCACCGTTTGTCGTAGACCCATGAATGAGGTGTCAAACCGTGCGGCTTATTTGGGAATGGGGTGCTATGAATTTTCTGAGGGGTGGGTGGTTAATTGCCCCAGCAGGGGGTAATTAACCACCGTTTGTCGTAGACCCATGAATGAGGTGTAAAAGCGTGCGGCTTATTCGGGAATGGGGTGCTATGACTATTCTGAGGGGTGGGCGGTTAATTGCCCCTGCAGGGGTGGGAGGTTAATTGCCCCAGAAGGTGCAGACTGTGATGTCACAAAGAGAGAAACTGGGAAACAAGTGCAGACTGTGATGTCACAGAGAGAGAAACCTGGAAACAAGTGTACAAAGAGAACGTTTGCCAGCGCTTAGTTTGCCTTTATTATTAAAAGGCAGAAAAGTCATCGCACCCCATTCCCGAATAAGCCGCACAGTTTGACACCTCATTCATGGGTCTACGACAAAAGGTGGTTAATTGCCCCCTGCTGGGGCAATTAACCGCCCACCCCTCAGAAAAGTCATAGCACCCCATTCCCGAATACGCCGCTCGGGTTGACACCTCATTCGTGGGTCTACGACAAACGGTGGTTAATTGCCCCCTGCTGGGGTCTCAATGTTAAGTCTATGGGCGGTTAATTTCCCCCTTGCTGGGGCAATTAACCGCCCACCCCTCAGAAAAGTCATAGCACCCCATTCCCGAATACGCCGCTCGGTTTGACACCTCATTCGTGGGTCTACGACAAACGGTGGTTAATTGCCCCTGCTGGGGTCTCAATGTTAAGTCTATGGGCGGTTTAATTTCCCCTTGCGGGGGCAATTAACGCCGCACCCCCTCAGAAGTCATAGCACCCCATTCCCGAATAAGCCGCACCGTTTGACACCTCATTCATGGGTCTACGACCAACTAGTTATTCGCCACAATCCCATTATTAGTCAATGGAATTACCAAATTAGTGGGGAGTCTCTTCCACGGAAACCAACCTATAACTACGAGTGCCTCCTTGGAGCCTTCACAAATGTAACCAGCCACGCGCACATAAATCAAGTCCACCAGACCCAAATTGCAGGGAAAATATGTGTGGACTGCGAACTGTCTAACCGTCTATCTCCTTTGTATCACACCGCCTGCGCATTCCCAGTACCAAGAGGGAACAAACAGCCCCGCAACCCGAGCACCAAATAAACTTAGTTGATATCCTCGTGGCACCTGTATCAGCCGCCCTGGCGATTCCATACCCAGAGAACAAACCCAGCCCCCCAGACCCAAAAAATAGTGCACTGTCTGTGTACCTTACTAGCCCCCCTCTGAGGCCCAAGGTTTTTCCCTAGTCCCACACAACATGTATGCGATGTTTATACACGTCATTCCCCTCAAACCCACAGTTCCCCCACCCTATCCTAGTCGTGCCGTCCCCTCTACTCGCAACCCTCTAATACTTACCATTCAGCTCCGTGGCGCATTGCTCAGAGTAGACCTCGAGGAGCCCAACAAACAGCTCGCCCCAACAGCCCAATAAATAGTGAGACTGAGCGTCTGTGGCACGCCTCGTGACAGCCACCGACAAAACACTGAAGACACTATTCCCCTCCAAGTGGAGAAGGGTACCCCACAGTAGAGGGGCCAAAAGTACCCAGCCCCCGCGACCAGGCCCCGCCCCTTCACGAATGAGTCCAGCCCAGTAAAGTTTCATGAGGTGACCTCGCGCTCTCTCGCTAGACATATATACAGCCTACCCCCACCCGCTTCTCGCCGCTGTGACCCTGTTGCCACCAAGTCACATAACCACTCCCACATGTAGGCCGAGTAAACGCCGCCCCCCCTGTGGGGCCCCATAAATGGCGGTTGTCGTTATGACCTTTTCCCATTGGCTACATTCCCACCAATCCTCCTATTCCTCTAGACCTAAAATCTTTCAGTGAGCGTGCATGCTCTTGACACCATTTTACAGAGTACCACCTCACATCGTGAGCGCGCGGCTTACATTCCGCAATGACTGCGTGGGAACCTCCAGAAGGTGATTCCATTAAACATGCCTCGCACTCTCCACACCCTTAAGTCCAAAACTAAAAATAATTAAACACTTCACTATAGTAAAAAAACAATATGAGTAGCAATTGCTAATCTTTGCCTGCGCTACCACGTGTAATCTACTGCCCCCTGGCGAGTGGCCTACGTACAACCTAGAACCTTGTTACTGAGAGGAACAAACAAGCCCCCCCAGCCCGAAGTAGCCCATAGTGGGATCTGTCAATGTTGGCACCTTACAGCTCCCGCCTGGGCAAGTCCCAGTACCCAGAGCACAAACAGCCCCCCCAGCACTATAAAATAGTGACTGACTGTGGCCGCCAACCTATTACAGCCCCCCTGGAACATTCCCAGTTATCTCGAGGTACCGGGCTACAAATAACACCCTCCCCAGACCCCAAATAAAATAATAGTGACTGTCTGTGGCACCTTCCACCCCCCTAGGCTATTCCCTGTACCCAGAAAGGAAAAAAAACATGACCCCCCAGCCCATATAATAGTGACTGTCTGTGGCACGAACATATCAAAGCCACTCGCAATTGAAAAGCATTCCCAAGTACCCAGAGGCACAAAAAGCCCCCCCCCCAGCCCAATAAAATAGTAAGTGGCTGTGGCCACCGTTACACCCCCCTGCATTCCCATACCCAGAGGCACAAACAGCCCCCCCCCCAGCCCTAATAAATAGCTGACTGTCTGCTTGCACCTTACAGCCCCCCTGGGCATTTCCACAGCTACCAGAGGCACAAGGTCAGATCAAGCCCCCAACCCCCAAGCGCTATAGTAAATACCGGACGTGGACTGCCCTTTGAGTCTACTCCCTAGCGAAGCCCGCCCCGAATGGCGATTCCCAGGTACCAGAGGCACAAACAGCCCCCCCCAGCCCAATAAATAGTGACGGTCTGGGCACCTTACAGAAACCCCGGCATTCCCAGTACCCAAGCAGCAGAAAGAAGCCCCCCAGCCCAATAAATTGTGGAGCTAGTCTGTGGGTGCACTCTAATGTTGCAATCTATGTCCCCAACCCAAGGGCATTTCCAGTACCCAGAGAACAACCCCCCCCCCAAGCCAATAAATAGTGACTGTCTGTGGCATCTTTACAGACCCCCCTGGCATCCCAGTGAGCCTCGAGAGCAACAAACAAGCCCCCCCCAGGCCTTATTAAAAATGTGCACCTCGAGTCAGGTGGTGGCATCCTTACAGGCCCCCCTGCATTCCCTGGAAATATAGAACACCACAAGGTTTATACAATGAAGTCCCACCCCCCAGCCCAATAATAATGAGTAGAGAGATGAGTGTGTGGCTCAACTGTGCACCTTACAGCCGTCCCCCGTGGCGCATTTTTCCAGTACCCAGAGGAACAATCAGGGCCCCCACTGCGAGGGCCCTGCCAATGGGAGATCCTATTATATACCCGCTTCCAGGGGGGCGGTGTTAATTGCCCAGCAGGGGGCAATTAACAACCATTTGTCATAGACCCATGAATGAGGTGTCAAACCGTGCGGCTTATTCGGGAATGGGGTGCTATGGCTTTTCCAAGGGTGGGCGGTGTTAATTGCCCCAGCAGGGGGCAATTAACAACCATTTGTCATAGACCCATGATGAGGTGTCAAACCGTGCGGCTTGTTCGGGAATGGGTGCAATGGCTTTTCCAAGGGGTGGGCGGTGTTAATTGCCCAGCAGGGGGCAATTAACAACCATTTGTCATAGACCCATGAATGAGGTGTCAAACCGTGCGGCTTGTTCGGGAATGGGGTGCTATGGCTTTTTCCAAGGGGTGGGCGGTGTTAATTGCCCCAGCAGGGGGCAATTAACAACCATTTGTTCATAGACCCCATGAATGAGGTGTCAAACCGTGCGGCTTGTTCGGGAATGGGGTGGCTATGGCTTTTCCAAGGGGTGGGCGGTGTTAATTGCCCCAGCAGGGGGCAATTAACCACCATTTGTCATAGACCCATGAATGAGGTGTCAAACCGTGCGGCTTGTTCGGGAATGGGGTGCAATGGCTTTTTCCAAGGGGTGGGCGGTGTTAATTGCCCCAGCAGGGGGCAATTAACCACCATTTGTCGTAAGACCCATGATGAGGTGTCAAACCGTGCGGCTTGTTTCGGGAATGGGGTGCTATGGCTTTTCTAGGGGTGGGCGGTGTTAATTGCCCCAGCAGGGGGCAATAACCACATTTTGTCGTAGACCCATGAATGAGGTGTCAAACCGTGCGGCTTATTCGGGAATGGGGTGCTATGACTTTTCTAGCAGGGGTGGAGCGGTGGTTAATATGCCCCAGCAGGGGGCAATTAACCACCATTTTGTCCGTAGACCCATGAATGAGGTGTCAAACTCGTGGCGGCCTTTGTTCGGAAAATGGGTGCTATGGCTTTTCTCAGGGGTGGGCGGTGTTATATTGGCCGCAGCAGGGGGCAATAAACACTTTTGGTCCTGATGACACTGAATGAGGTGTCCAAACTGTGCGGCTTATTTCGGGAATGGGTGCTATGACTTTTCGCTAGGGGTGGCGAGTTGTTAATTGCCCCAGCAGGGGGTGAATTAACCACCGTTTGTTGTTAGACCCATGAATGAGGTGTCAAACCGTGGGCTTGTTCGAGAAATGGGGTTGCGTATGACTTTTCAAGGGGTGGGTCGGTGTTAATTGCCCCAGCAGGGGGCAATTAACTAACCTGTTTGTTGTAGACCCATGAATGAGGTGTCAAAACCGTGCGCTGTTCGGGAATGGGGGTGTATGACTTTTCTAGAGGGGAGGTGTATGCCCGCAAGGGTGGGGTTAATTGCCCCAGCAGGGGGCAATTAACCAACCTTTTGTCCGTAGACAGCCATCGAATGAGGTGTCAAACGTGCGGCTTTTCAGGAATGGGCTCTATGAATTTCTGAGGGGGTGGGCGGTTTAATTGCCGCCAGCAAGGGGGCAATTACACACCGTTTGTCGGACCCACGAATGAGGTGGTCAAAGCTGTCGGCTTATTCGGGATGGGTGTATGACTTTCTGAGGGGGTGGCGTGTAATTGCCCAGCGGGTAACACGTTTGTGGACAGAATGGGGTTCAACGTCGGCTTATTGATGGGCCTACTTCAGGGTGTAATGCCCCAGAGGGTCATTTGCAGACCCATGTGAGTGTCAACCTGCGGAAGGTAACTTTGGGTGGAGTAAGCCCAGAGAATACCACCTTGCGAGACTTATATGTAGGTCAACGTGCGGCTATTGGAATTGGCTTTACTGAGGGTGGAATTGCAGGGGGTATTAACACCTCGAGAAGAAGAAGGTGTAAACGGCTATTCGGGAATCGTCTAGACTATCTGAGGTGGTTACCCCTGCAAGGGGTAGTAATCCCAGAAGGTCTTGTGCACAGAAACTGAAACAGTGCAGCTTATGCACAGCGATGGAAGTTAACGAGACTTCCAGCTTATTCCTTATATAGGCAGAAAGTCATCGCACCCATTCCGAATAAGCCGCACAGTTTGACACCTCATTCATTGGGTGTCACGACAAAAAGGTGGTTAAATTGCCCCCTGCTGGGGCAATTACCGCCCCACCCCTCAGAAATAGTCATAGGCAGCCATTCCCGATACGCCGCTCGGGTTGACACCTCATTCGTGGGTCTACGACAAACGGTGGTTATGGCCCCTGCGGGTCTCATGTTTAAGTCAAATGGGCGGTTATTTCCCCCTTGCTGGGGCAATTAACCGCCCACCCTCAGACAAAGTCATAGCAACCGCATTCCCGAATACGCCGCTTCGTTTGAACACCTCATTCGTGGGCTACGACAAACGGGTGGGTTAATTGGCCCCTGCTGGGGCTCCATGTTAAGTCTATGGGCGGTTAATTTCCCCTTGCTGGGGCAATTAACCGCCCCACCCCCTCAGAAAAGTCATAGCACCCATTCCCGGAATAAGCCGCACCGTTTGACACCTCATTCATGGGTCTACGACAAACTAGTTATTCGCCCACAATCCCCATTATTAGTCAATGGGGCAAATTTGGGGACCTCTCTTGCCCCGGGGGTAAAACTTATACCCTCGTGCGGGGTATCTTCTGACACAGGTTTTAAACCCTCTTCAAATGTGGTAAGTTTCACGTTTCTAAAACATTCCCTCTCTGCGCTACAATCCTTCATTTCATTCAGTCGGCAGTCAGGATAGGCCAACTGCCAGAGATGACAGGCGGACGAAAAAACATCCTACAAGTGGGAGGAGCCACGTGTGCCTAGTGGTCAAGGCACCCGCCTTAAGCATGCCAAGCCAGTAGTTTCTAGTCCCCCCATAGCTAGAAATATGCCTCACCACAGGTTACGCCCTTGTGACCCCTGGACAGAAGTCACTTAACCTCCCTCTGTCCCGGTGACCGCTTGGCCCATAAATGGGTTGTCGTTATGACCTTTTCAATGGCTACATTTCCCCACAAATCCTCTATTTTGCACTTTCAGGGGCAGCTCACGATTTATGATACAGGTATGGGACCCGTTACCCAGAATGCTCGGGACCTGGAGTTTCTTTCTTTAATTTGGATCTCCATACCTTAGTCAACTAAAAATAATTTAAACATTAATGAAACCCAATGGGATTATTTTGCCTCCAGTATGGGGTGCTATGACTTTTCTGAGGGGTGGGCGTTAATTGCCCCAGCAGGGGGCAATAAACCACATTTTGTCGTAGACCCATGAATGAGGTGTCAAACCGTGCGGCTTATTCGGGAATGGGGTGCTATGGCTTTTCCAAGGGGTGGGCGGTGTTAATTGCCCCAGCAGGGGGCAATTAACAACCATTTGTCATAGACCCATGAATGAGGTGTCAAACCGTGCGGCTTGTTCGGGAATGGGGTGCAATGGCTTTTCCAAGGGGTGGGCCGGTGTTAATTGCCCCAGCAGGGGGCAATTAACAACCATTTGTCATAGACCCATGAATGAGGTGTCAAACCGTGCGGCTTGTTCAGGGAATGGGGTGCTAATGGCTTTTCCAAGGGGTGGGCGGTGTTAATTGCCCCAGCAGGGGGCAATAACAACCATTTTGTCATAGACCCATGAATGAGGTGTCAAACCGTGCGGCTTATTCGGGAATGGGGTGCTATGGCTTTTCCAAGGGGTGGGCGGTGTTAATTGCCCCAGCAGGGGGCAATTAACCACCATTTGTCATAGACCCATGAATGAGGTGTCAAACCGTGCGGCTTGTTCGGGAATGGGGTGCAATGGCTTTTCCTAGGGGTGGGCGGTGTTAATTGCCGCCAGCAGGGGGCAATTAACAACCATTTGTTCATAGACCCATGAATGAGGTGTCAAACCGTGCGGCTGATTCCGGGAATGGGGTTCTATGACTTTTCTAGAGGCGGGCGATGTATCGCCCCAGCAGGGTGGGAGGTTAATTGCCCAGCAGGGGGCAATTAACAACCTTTTGTCGTAGACCGCACGAATGAGGTGTCAAACTGTGCAGCTTGTTCAGGAATGGGCTGCTATGACTTTTCTAGGGGTGGGCGGTTTAATTGCCCCAGCAGGGGGCAATTAACAGCCTTTTGTCCTGGACGCACGAATGAGGTGTCAAACTGTGCGGCTTATTCGGGAATGGGCTGCTATGACTTTCCTAGGGGGTGGGCGGTGTTAATTGCCCCAGCAGGGGGTAATTAACCACCGTTTGTCGTAGACCCATGAATGAGGTGTCAAACCGTGCGGCTTATTCGAGATGGGGTGCTATGACTTTTCCAAGGGGTGGGTGGTGTTAATTGCCCAGCAGGGGGCAATTAACCACCATTTGTCGTAGACCCATGAATGAGGTGTCAAACCGTGCGGCTTGTTCGGGAATGGGGTGGTATGACTTTTCTAGGGGGTGGGCAGTTTAATTTGCCCCAGCAGGGGGTAATTAACCACCGTTTGTCGTAGACCCATGAATGAGGTGTCAAACCGTGCGGCTTATTTGGGAATGGGGTGCTATGAATTTTCTGAGGGGTGGGTGGTTAATTGCCCCCAGCGGGGGTAATTAACCACCGTTTGTCGTAGACCCATGAATGAGGTGTAAAAGCGTGCCGGCTTATTCGGGAATGGGGTGCTATGACTATTCTGAGGGGTGGGCGGTTAATTGCCCCTGCAGGGGTGGGAGGTTAATTGCCCCAGAAGGTGCAGACTGTGATGTCACAAAGAGAGAAACTGGGAAACAAGTGCAGACTGTGATGTCACAGAGAGAGAAACCTGGAAACAAGTGTACAAAGAGAACGTTTGCCAGCGCTTAGTTTGCCTTTATTATTAAAAGGCAGAAAAGTCATCGCACCCCATTCCCGAATAAGCCGCACAGTTTGACACCTCATTCATGGGTCTACGACAAAAGGTGATTAATTGCCCCCTGCTGGGGCAATTAACCGCCCACCCCTCAGAAAAGTCATAGCACCCCATTCCCGAATACGCCGCTCGGTTTGACACCTCATTCGTGGGTCTACGACAAACGGTGGTTAATTGCCCCCTGCTGGGGTCTCAATGTTAAGTCTATGGGCGGTTAATTTCCCCCTTGCTGGGGCAATTAACCGCCCACCCCTCAGAAAAGTCATAGCACCCCATTCCCGAATACGCCGCTCGGTTTGACACCTCATTCGTGGGTCTACGACAAACGGTGGTTAATTGCCCCCTGCTGGGGTCTCAATGTTAAGTCTATGGGCGGTTAATTTCCCCCTTGCTGGGGCAATTAACCGCCCACCCCCTCAGAAAAGTCATAGCACCCCATTCCCGAATAAGCCGCACCGTTTGACACCTCATTCATGGGTCTACGACAAACTAGTTATTCGCCACAATCCCCATTATTAGTCAATGGGGCAAATTTGGGGACCTCTCTTGCCCCGGGGGTAAAACTTATACCCTCGTGCGGGGTATCTTCTGACACAGGTTTTAAACCTCTTCAAATGTGGTAAGTTTCACGTTTCTAAAACATTCCCTCTCTGCGCTACAATCCTTCATTTCATTCAGTCGGCAGTCAGGATAGGCCAACTGCCAAGATGACAGGCGGACGAAAAAAACATCCTACAAGTGGGAGGAGCCACGTGTAGCCTAGTGGTCAAGGCACCCGCCTTAAGCATGCCAGCCAGTAGTTTCTAGTCCCCCCATAGCTAGAAATATGCCTCACCACAGGTTACGCCCTTGTGACCCCTGGACAGAAGTCACTTAACCTCCCTCTGTCCCGGTGACCGCTTGGCCCATAAATGGGTTGTCGTTATGACCTTTTCAATGGCTACATTTCCCCACAAATCCTCTATTTTGCACTTTCAGGGGCAGCTCACGATTTATGATACAGGTATGGGACCCGTTACCCAGAATGCTCGGGACCTGGAGTTTCTTTCTTTAATTTGGATCTCCATACCTTAAGTCAACTAAAAATAATTTAAACATTAATGAAACCCAATGGGATTATTTTGCCTCCAGTATGGGGTGCTATGACTTTTCTGAGGGGTGGGCGGTTAATTGCCCCAGCAGGGGGCAATAAACCACATTTTGTCGTAGACCCATGAATGAGGTGTCAAACCGTGCGGCTTATTCGGGAATGGGGTGCTATGGCTTTTCCAAGGGGTGGGCGGTGTTAATTGCCCCAGCAGGGGGCAATTAACAACCATTTGTCATAGACCCATGAATGAGGTGTCAAACCGTGCGGCTTGTTCGGGAATGGGGTGCTATGGCTTTTCCAAGGGGTGGGCGGTGTTAATTGCCCCAGCAGGGGGCAATTAACAACCATTTGTCATAGACCCATGAATGAGGTGTCAAACCGTGCGGCTTGTTCGGGAATGGGGTGCTATGGCTTTTCCAAGGGGTGGGCGGTGTTAATTGCCCCAGCAGGGGGCAATTAACCACCTTTTGTCGTAGACCCATGAATGAGGTGTCAAACCGTGCGGCTTATTCGGGAATGGGGTGCTATGACTTTTCCAAGGGGTGGGCGGTGTTAATTGCCCCAGCAGGGGGCAATTAACCACCATTTGTCGTAGACCCATGAATGAGGTGTCAAACCGTGCGGCTTGTTCGGGAATGGGGTGGTATGACTTTTCTAGGGGGTGGGCGGTTTAATTGCCCCAGCAGGGGGCAATTAACTACTGTTTGTTGTAGACCCATGAATGAGGTGTCAAACCGTGCGGCTGATTCGGGAATGGGGTTCTATGACTTTTCTAGAGGCGGGCGATGTAT
This sequence comes from Xenopus tropicalis, assembly GCF_000004195.4. Lineage (NCBI taxonomy): Eukaryota > Metazoa > Chordata > Amphibia > Anura > Pipidae > Xenopus > Xenopus tropicalis. The sequence goes on along the minus strand of NC_030685.2, from coordinate 55,550,478 downwards.
CGCCCCAGCAGGGTGGGAGGTTAATTGCCCCAGCAGGGGGCAATTAACAACCTTTTGTCGTAGACGCACGAATGAGGTGTCAAACTGTGCAGCTTGTTCAGGAATGGGCTGCTATGACTTTTCTAGGGGGTGGGCGGTTTAATTGCCCCAGCAGGGGGCAATTAACAGCCTTTTGTCCTGGACGCACGAATGAGGTGTCAAACTGTGCGGCTTATTCGGGAATGGGCTGCTATGACTTTCCTAGGGGGTGGGCGGTGTTAATTGCCCCAGCAGGGGGTAATTAACCACCGTTTGTCGTAGACCCATGAATGAGGTGTCAAACCGTGCGGCTTATTCGAGAATGGGGTGCTATGACTTTTCCAAGGGGTGGGTGGTGTTAATTGCCCCAGCAGGGGGCAATTAACCACCATTTGTCGTAGACCCATGAATGAGGTGTCAAACCGTGCGGCTTGTTCGGGAATGGGGTGGTATGACTTTTCTAGGGGGTGGGCAGTTTAATTGCCCCAGCAGGGGGTAATTAACCACCGTTTGTCGTAGACCCATGAATGAGGTGTCAAACCGTGCGGCTTATTTGGGAATGGGGTGCTATGAATTTTCTGAGGGGTGGGTGGTTAATTGCCCCAGCAGGGGGTAATTAACCACCGTTTGTCGTAGACCCATGAATGAGGTGTAAAAGCGTGCGGCTTATTCGGGAATCGGGGTGCTATGACTATTCTGAGGGGTGGGCGGTTAATTGCCCCTGCAGGGGTGGGAGGTTAATTGCCCCAGAAGGTGCAGACTGTGATGTCACAAAGAGAGAAACTGGGAAACAAGTGCAGACTGTGATGTCACAGAGAGAGAAACCTGGAAACAAGTGTACAAAGAGAACGTTTGCCAGCGCTTAGTTTGCCTTTATTATTAAAAGGCAGAAAAGTCATCGCACCCCATTCCCGAATAAGCCGCACAGTTTGACACCTCATTCATGGGTCTACGACAAAAGGTGATTAATTGCCCCCTGCTGGGGCAATTAACCGCCCACCCCTCAGAAAAGTCATAGCACCCCATTCCCGAATACGCCGCTCGGTTTGACACCTCATTCGTGGGTCTACGACAAACGGTGGTTAATTGCCCCCTGCTGGGGTCTCAATGTTAAGTCTATGGGCGGTTAATTTCCCCCTTGCTGGGGCAATTAACCGCCCACCCCTCAGAAAAGTCATAGCACCCCATTCCCGAATACGCCGCTCGGTTTGACACCTCATTCGTGGGTCTACGACAAACGGTGGTTAATTGCCCCCTGCTGGGGTCTCAATGTTAAGTCTATGGGCGGTTAATTTCCCCCTTGCTGGGGCAATTAACCGCCCACCCCCTCAGAAAAGTCATAGCACCCCATTCCCGAATAAGCCGCACCGTTTGACACCTCATTCATGGGTCTACGACAAACTAGTTATTCGCCACAATCCCCATTATTAGTCAATGGGGCAAATTTGGGGACCTCTCTTGCCCCGGGGGTAAAACTTATACCCTCGTGCGGGGTATCTTCTGACACAGGTTTTAAACCTCTTCAAATGTGGTAAGTTTCACGTTTCTAAAACATTCCCTCTCTGCGCTACAATCCTTCATTTCATTCAGTCGGCAGTCAGGATAGGCCAACTGCCAAGATGACAGGCGGACGAAAAAAACATCCTACAAGTGGGAGGAGCCACGTGTAGCCTAGTGGTCAAGGCACCCGCCTTAAGCATGCCAGCCAGTAGTTTCTAGTCCCCCCATAGCTAGAAATATGCCTCACCACAGGTTACGCCCTTGTGACCCCTGGACAGAAGTCACTTAACCTCCCTCTGTCCCGGTGACCGCTTGGCCCATAAATGGGTTGTCGTTATGACCTTTTCAATGGCTACATTTCCCCACAAATCCTCTATTTTGCACTTTCAGGGGCAGCTCACGATTTATGATACAGGTATGGGACCCGTTACCCAGAATGCTCGGGACCTGGAGTTTCTTTCTTTAATTTGGATCTCCATACCTTAAGTCAACTAAAAATAATTTAAACATTAATGAAACCCAATGGGATTATTTTGCCTCCAGTATGGGGTGCTATGACTTTTCTGAGGGGTGGGCGGTTAATTGCCCCAGCAGGGGGCAATAAACCACATTTTGTCGTAGACCCATGAATGAGGTGTCAAACCGTGCGGCTTATTCGGGAATGGGGTGCTATGGCTTTTCCAAGGGGTGGGCGGTGTTAATTGCCCCAGCAGGGGGCAATTAACAACCATTTGTCATAGACCCATGAATGAGGTGTCAAACCGTGCGGCTTGTTCGGGAATGGGGTGCAATGGCTTTTCCAAGGGGTGGGCGGTGTTAATTGCCCCAGCAGGGGGCAATTAACAACCATTTGTCATAGACCCATGAATGAGGTGTCAAACCGTGCGGCTTGTTCGGGAATGGGGTGCTATGGCTTTTCCAAGGGGTGGGCGGTGTTAATTGCCCCAGCAGGGGGCAATTAACCACCTTTTGTCGTAGACCCATGAATGAGGTGTCAAACCGTGCGGCTTATTCGGGAATGGGGTGCTATGACTTTTCCAAGGGGTGGGCGGTGTTAATTGCCCCAGCAGGGGGCAATTAACCACCATTTGTCGTAGACCCATGAATGAGGTGTCAAACCGTGCGGCTTGTTCGGGAATGGGGTGGTATGACTTTTCTAGGGGGTGGGCGGTTTAATTGCCCCAGCAGGGGGCAATTAACTACTGTTTGTTGTAGACCCATGAATGAGGTGTCAAACCGTGCGGCTGATTCGGGAATGGGGTTCTATGACTTTTCTAGAGGCGGGCGATGTATCGCCCCAGCAGGGTGGGAGGTTAATTGCCCCAGCAGGGGGCAATTAACAACCTTTTGTCGTAGACGCACGAATGAGGTGTCAAACTGTGCAGCTTGTTCAGGAATGGGCTGCTATGACTTTTCTAGGGGGTGGGCGGTTTAATTGCCCCAGCAGGGGGCAATTAACAGCCTTTTGTCCTGGACGCACGAATGAGGTGTCAAACCGTGCGGCTTGTTCGGGAATGGGGTGCAATGGCTTTTCCAAGGGGTGGGCGGTGTTAATTGCCCCAGCAGGGGGCAATTAACAACCATTTGTCATAGACCCATGAATGAGGTGTCAAACCGTGCGGCTTGTTCGGGAATGGGGTGCAATGGCTTTTCCAAGGGGTGGGCGGTGTTAATTGCCCCAGCAGGGGGCAATTAACAACCATTTGTCATAGACTCATGAATGAGGTGTCAAACCGTGCGGCTTGTTCGGGAATGGGGTGCTATGGCTTTTCCAAGGGGTGGGCGGTGTTAATTGCCCCAGCAGGGGGCAATTAACCACCTTTTGTCGTAGACCCATGAATGAGGTGTCAAACCGTGCGGCTTATTCGGGAATGGGGTGCTATGACTTTTCCAAGGGGTGGGCGGTGTTAATTGCCCCAGCAGGGGGCAATTAACCACCATTTGTCGTAGACCCATGAATGAGGTGTCAAACCGTGCGGCTTGTTCGGGAATGGGGTGGTATGACTTTTCTAGGGGGTGGGCGGTTTAATTGCCCCAGCAGGGGGCAATTAACTACTGTTTGTTGTAGACCCATGAATGAGGTGTCAAACCGTGCGGCTGATTCGGGAATGGGGTTCTATGACTTTTCTAGAGGCGGGCGATGTATCGCCCCAGCAGGGTGGGAGGTTAATTGCCCCAGCAGGGGGCAATTAACAACCTTTTGTCGTAGACGCACGAATGAGGTGTCAAACTGTGCAGCTTGTTCGGGAATGGGCTGCTATGACTTTTCTAGGGGGTGGGCGGTTTAATTGCCCCAGCAGGGGGCAATTAACAGCCTTTTGTCCTGGACACACGAATGAGGTGTCAAACTGTGCGGCTTGTTCAGGAATGGGCTGCTATGACTTTCCTAGGGGGTGGGCGGTGTTAATTGCCCCAGCAGGGGGTAATTAACCACCGTTTGTCGTAGACCCATGAATGAGGTGTCAAACCGTGCGGCTTATTCGAGAATGGGGTGCTATGACTTTTCCAAGGGGTGGGTGGTGTTAATTGCCCCAGCAGGGGGCAATTAACCACCATTTGTCGTAGACCCATGAATGAGGTGTCAAACCGTGCGGCTTGTTCGGGAATGGGGTGGTATGACTTTTCTAGGGGGTGGGCAGTTTAATTGCCCCAGCAGGGGGTAATTAACCACCGTTTGTCTTAGACCCATGAATGAGGTGTCAAACCGTGCGGCTTGTTCGGGAATGGGGTGCTATGAATTTTCTGAGGGGTGGGTGGTTAATTGCCCCAGCAGGGGGTAATTAACCACCGTTTGTCGTAGACCCATGAATGAGGTGTAAAAGCGTGCGGCTTATTCGGGAATCGGGTGCTATGACTATTCTGAGGGGTGGGCGGTTAATTGCCCCTGCAGGGGTGGGCGGTTAATTGCCCCTGCAGGGGTGGGAGGTTAATTGCCCCAGAAGGTGCAGACTGTGATGTCACAAAGAGAGAAACTGGGAAACAAGTGCAGACTGTGATGCCACAAAGAGAGAAACTGGGAAACAAGTGCAGACTGTGATGTCACAGAGAGAGAAACTGGGAAACAAATGCAGACTGTGATGTCACAGAGAGGGATACAAGTGCAGACTGTCTGGGATGTCACAGAGAGAGAGAGAAACTGTGATTCAAGTGCAGACTGTGATGTCACAGAGAGAGAAACTGGGAAACAAGTGCAGACTGTGATGTCACAGAGAGAGAAACTGGGAAAGAAGTGCAGACTGTCTGTGATGTCACAGAGACAGAGAAACTGGGATTCAAATGCAGACTGTGGTGTCACAATGAGAGAAACTGGGAAACAAGTGCAGACTGTGATGTCACAGAGAGAGAAAATTGGGATACAAGTGTAGACTGTCTGTGATGTCACAGATAGAGAGAGAAACTGGGAACAAGTGCAGAGAGAGAGAAACTGAGAAACAAGTGCAGACTGTGATGTCGCAGAGAGAGATACTGGGAAACAAGTGCAGACTGTGATGTCACAGAGAGAGAAACTGGGAAAGAAGTGCAGACTGTCCGTGATGTCACAGAGACAGAGAAACTGGGATTCAAATGCAGACTGTGATGTCACAATGAGAGAAACTGGGAAACAAGTGCAGACTGTGATGTCACAGAGAGATTAACTGGGAAACAAGTGCAGACTGTGATGTCACAGAGAGTGAAAATTGGGATACAAGTGCAGACTGTCTGTGATGTCACAGAGAGAGAAACTGGGAAACAAGTGCAGAGAAAGAGAAACTGGGAAACAAGTGCAGACTGTGATGTCACAGAGAGAGAAACCTGGAAACAAGTGTACAAAGAGAACGTTTGCCAGCGCTTAGTTTGCCTTTATTATTAAAAGGCAGAAAAGTCATCGCACCCCATTCCCGAATAAGCCGCACAGTTTGACACCTCATTCATGGGTCTACGACAAAGGTGGTTAATTGCCCCCTGCTGGGGCAATTAACCGCCCACCCCTCAGAAAATCATAGCACCCCATTCCCGAATACGCCGCTCGGTTTGACACCTCATTCGTGGGTCTACGACAAACGGTGGTTAATTGCCCCCTGCTGGGGTCTCAATGTTAAGTCTATGGGCGGTTAATTTCCCCCTTGCTGGGGCAATTAACCGCCCACCCCTCAGAAAAGTCATAGCACCCCATTCCCGAATAAGCCGCACCGTTTGACACCTCATTCATGGGTCTACGACAAACTAGTTATTCGCCACAATCCCCATTATTAGTCAATGGGGCAAATTTGGGGACCTCTCTTGCCCCGGGGGTAAAACTTATACCCTCGTGCGGGGTATCTTCTGACACAGGTTTTAAACCTCTTCAAATGTGGTAAGTTTCACGTTTCTAAAACATTCCCTCTCTGCGCTACAATCCTTCATTTCATTCAGTCGGCAGTCAGGATAGGCCAACTGCCAAGATGACGATGACAAGCGGACGAAAAAAACATCCTACAAGTGGGAGGAGCCAAGCGTAGCCTCGTGGTCAAGGCACCCGCCTTAAGCATGCCAGCCAGCGAGCCAGCCAGTAGTTTCTAGTCCCCCCATAGCTAGAAATATGCCTCACCACAGGTTACGCCCTTGTGACCCCTGGACAGAAGTCACTTAACCTCCCTCTGTCCCGGTGACCGCTTGGCCCATAAATGGGTTGTCGTTATAACCTTTTCAATGGCTACATTTCCCCACAAATCCTCTATTCTGCACTTTCAGGGGCAGCTCACGATTTATGATACAGGTATGGGACCCGTTACCCAGAATGCTCGGGACCTGGAGTTTCTTTCTTTAATTTGGATCTCCATACCTTAAGTCAACTAAAAATAATTTAAACATTAATGAAACCCAATGGGATTATTTTGCCTCCAGTATGGGGTGCTATGACTTTTCTGAGGGGTGGGCGGTTAATTGCCCCAGCAGGGGGCAATAAACCACATTTTGTCGTAGACCCATGAATGAGGTGTCAAACCGTGCGGCTTGCTCGGGAATGGGGTGCTATGACTTTTCTAAGGGGTGGGCGGTTTAATTGCCCCAGCAGGGGGCAATTAACTACCGTTTGTCGTAGACCCATGAATGAGGTGTCAAACCGTGCGGCTGATTCGGGAGTGGGGTTCTATGACTTCTCTAGAGGCGGGCGGTGAATTGCCCCAGCAAAGGTTGGAGGTTAATTGCCCCAGCAGGGGGCAATAAACCACATTTTGTCGTAGACCCATGAATGAGGTGTCAAACTGTGCGGCTTATTCGGGAATGGGGTGCTATGGCTTTTCCAAGGGGTAAGCGGTGTTAATTGCCCCAGCAGGGGGCAATTAACAACCATTTGTCATAGACCCATGAATGAGGTGTCAAACCGTGCGGCTTGTTCGGGAATGGGGTGCTATGGCTTTTCCAAGGGGTGGGCGGTGTTAATTGCCCCAGCAGGGGGCAATAAACCACATTTTGTCGTAGACCCATGAATGAGGTGTCAAACCGTGCGGCTTATTCGGGAATGGGGTGCTATGACTTTTCCAAGGGGTGGGCGGTGTTAATTGCCCCAGCAGGGGGCAATTAACCACCATTTGTCGTAGACCCATGAATGAGGTGTCAAACCGTGCGGCTTGTTCGGGAATGGGGTGGTATGACTTTTCTAGGGGGTGGGCGGTTTAATTGCCCCAGCAGGGGGCAATTAACTACTGTTTGTTGTAGACCCCTGAATGAGGTGTCAAACCGTGCGGCTGATTCGGGAATGGGGTTCTATGACTTTTCTAGAGGCGGGCGATGTATCGCCCCAGCAGGGTGGGAGGTTAATTGCCCCAGCAGGGGGCAATTAACAACCTTTTGTCGTAGACGCACGAATGAGGTGTCAAACTGTGCAGCTTGTTCGGGAATGGGCTGCTTTGACTTTTCTAGGGGGTGGGCGGTTTAATTGCCCCAGCAGGGGGCAATTAACAGCCTTTTGTCCTGGACGCACGAATGAGGTGTCAAACTGTGCGGCTTGTTCGGGAATGGGCTGCTATGACTTTCCTAGGGGGTGGGCGGTGTTAATTGCCCCAGCAGGGGGTAATTAACCACCGTTTGTCGTAGACCCATGAATGAGGTGTCAAACCGTGCGGCTTATTCGAGAATGGGGTGCTATGACTTTTCCAAGGGGTGGGTGGTGTTAATTGCCCCAGCAGGGGGCAATTAACCACCATTTGTCGTAGACCCATGAATGAGGTGTCAAACCGTGCGGCTTGTTCGGGAATGGGGTGGTATGACTTTTCTAGGGGGTGGGCAGTTTAATTGCCCCAGCAGGGGGTAATTAACCACCATTTGTCGTAGACCCATGAATGAGGTGTCAAACCGTGCGGCTTGTTCGGGAATGGGGTGCTATGAATATTCTGAGGGGTGGGTGGTTAATTGCCCCAGCAGGGGGTAATTAACCACCGTTTGTCGTAGACCCCTGAATGAGGTGTAAAAGCGTGCGGCTTATTCGGGAATCGGGTGCTATGACTATTCTGAGGGGTGGGCGGTTAATTGCCCCTGCAGGGGTGGGAGGTTAATTGCCCCAGAAGGTGCAGACTGTGATGTCACAAAGAGAGAAACTGGGAAACAAGTGCAGACTGTGATGCCACAAAGAGAGAAACTGGGAAACAAGTGCAGACTGTGATGTCACAGAGAGAGAAACTGGGAAACAAATGCAGACTGTGATGTCACAGAGAGGGATACAAGTGCAGACTGTCTGGGATGTCACAGAGAGAGAGAGAAACCGTGATTCAAGTGCAGACTGTGATGTCACAGAGAGAGAAACTGGGAAACAAGTGTAGACTGTGATGTCACAGAGAGAGAAACTGGGAAAGAAGTGCAGACTGTCTGTGATGTCACAGAGACAGAGAAACTGGGATTCAAATGCAGACTGTGGTGTCACAATGAGAGAAACTGGGAAACAAGTGCAGACTGTGATGTCACAGAGAGAGAAAATTGGGATACAAGTGTAGACTGTCTGTGATGTCACAGATAGAGAGAGAAACTGGGAAACAAGTGCAGAGAGAGAGAAACTGAGAAACAAGTGCAGACTGTGATGTCGCAGAGAGAGATACTGGGAAACAAGTGCAGACTGTGATGTCACAGAGAGAGAAACTGGGAAAGAAGTGCAGACTGTCCGTGATGTCACAGAGACAGAGAAACTGGGATTCAAATGCAGACTGTGATGTCACAATGAGAGAAACTGGGAAACAAGTGCAGACTGTGATGTCACAGAGAGATTAACTGGGAAACAAGTGCAGACTGTGATGTCACAGAGAGTGAAAATTGGGATACAAGTGCAGACTGTCTGTGATGTCACAGAGAGAGAAACTGGGAAACAAGTGCAGAGAAAGAGAAACTGGGAAACAAGTGCAGACTGTGATGTCACAGAGAGAGAAACTGGGAAACAAGTGCAGACTGTGATGCCACAAAGAGAGAAACTGGGAAACAAGTGCAGACTGTGATGTCACAGAGAGAGAAACTGGGAAACAAATGCAGACTGTGATGTCACAGAGAGGGATACAAGTGCAGACTGTCTGGGATGTCACAGAGAGAGAGAGAAACCGTGATTCAAGTGCAGACTGTGATGTCACAGAGAGAGAAACTGGGAAACAGGTGTAGACTGTGATGTCACAGAGAGAGAAACTGGGAAAGAAGTGCAGACTGTCTGTGATGTCACAGAGACAGAGAAACTGGGATTCAAATGCAGACTGTGGTGTCACAATGAGAGAAACTGGGAAACAAGTGCAGACTGTGATGTCACAGAGAGAGAAAATTGGGATACAAGTGTAGACTGTCTGTGATGTCACAGATAGAGAGAGAAACTGGGAAACAAGTGCAGAGAGAGAGAAACTGAGAAACAAGTGCAGACTGTGATGTCGCAGAGAGAGATACTGGGAAACAAGTGCAGACTGTGATGTCACAGAGAGAGAAACTGGGAAAGAAGTGCAGACTGTCTGTGATGTCACAGAGACAGAGAAACTGGGATTCAAATGCAGACTGTGATGTCACAATGAGAGAAACTGGGAAACAAGTGCAGACTGTGATGTCACAGAGAGATTAACTGGGAAACAAGTGCAGACTGTGATGTCACAGAGAGTGAAAATTGGGATACAAGTGCAGACTGTCTGTGATGTCACAGAGAGAGAAACTGGGAAACAAGTGCAGAGAAAGAGAAACTGGGAAACAAGTGCAGACTGTGATGTCACAGAGAGAGAAACCTGGAAACAAGTGTACAAAGAGAACGTTTGCCAGCGCTTAGTTTGCCTTTATTATTAAAAGGCAGAAAATTCATCGCACCCCATTCCCGAATAAGCCGCACAGTTTGACACCTCATTCATGGGTCTACGACAAAAGGTGGTTAATTGCCCCCTGCTGGGGCAATTAACCGCCCACCCCTCAGAAAACTCATAGCACCCCATTCCCGAATACGCCGCTCGGTTTGACACCTCATTCGTGGGTCTACGACAAACGGTGGTTAATTGCCCCCTGCTGGGGTCTCAATGTTAAGTCTATGGGCGGTTAATTTCCCCCTTGCTGGGGCAATTAACCGCCCACCCCTCAGAAAAGTCATAGCACCCCATTCCCGAATAAGCCGCACCGTTTGACACCTCATTCATGGGTCTACGACAAACTAGTTATTCGCCACAATCCCCATTATAAGTCAATGGGGCAAATTTGGGGACCTCTCTTGCCCCGGGGGTAAAACTTATACCCTCGTGCGGGGTATCTTCTGACACAGGTTTTAAACCTCTTCAAATGTGGTAAGTTACACGTTTCTAAAACATTCCCTCTCTGCGCTACAATCCTTCATTTCATTCAGTCGGCAGTCAGGATAGGCCAACTGCCAAGATGACGATGACAAGCGGACGAAAAAAACATCCTACAAGTGGGAGGAGCCAAGCGTAGCCTAGTGGTCAAGGCACCCGCCTTAAGCATGCCAGCCAGCCAGCCAGTAGTTTCTAGTCCCCCCATAGCTAGAAATATGCCTCACCACAGGTTACGCCCTTGTGACCCCTGGACAGAAGTCACTTAACCTCCCTCTGTCCCGGTGACCGCTTGGCCCATAAATGGGTTGTCGTTATGACCTTTTCAATGGCTACATTTCCCCACAAATCCTCTATTTTGCACTTTCAGGGGCAGCTCACGATTTATGATACAGGTATGGGACCCGTTACCCAGAATGCTCGGGACCTGGAGTTTCTTTCTTTAATTTGGATCTCCATACCTTAACTCAACTAAAAATAATTTAAACATTAATGAAACCCAATGGGATTATTTTGCCTCCAGTATGGGGTGCTATGACTTTTCTGAGGGGTGGGCGGTTAATTGCCCCAGCAGGGGGCAATAAACCACATTTTGTCATAGACCCATGAATGAGGTGTCAAACCGTGCGGCTTATTCGGGAATGGGGTGCTATGGCTTTTCCAAGGGGTGGGCGGTGTTAATTGCCCCAGCAGGGGGCAATTAACAACCATTTGTCATAGACCCATGAATGAGGTGTCAAACTGTGCGGCTTGTTCGGGAATGGGCTGCTATGACTTTCCTAGGGGGTGGGCGGTGTTAATTGCCCCAGCAGGGGGTAATTAACCACCGTTTGTCGTAGACCCATGAATGAGGTGTCAAACCGTGCGGCTTATTTGGGAATGGGGTGCTATGAATTTTCTGAGGGGTGGGTGGTTAATTGCCCCAGCAGGGGGCAATTAACCACCGTTTGTCGTAGACCCATGAATGAGGTGTAAAAGCATGCGGCTTATTCAGGAATCGGGTGCTATGACTATTCTGAGGGGTGGGCGGTTAATTGCCCCTGTAGGGGTGGGAGGTTAATTGCCCCAGAAGGTGCAGACTGTGATGTCACAAAGAGAGAAACTGGGAAACAAGTGCAGACTGTGATGCCACAAAGAGAGAAACTGGGAAACAAGTGCAGACTGTGATGTCACAGAGAGAGAAACTGGGAAACAAATGCAGACTGTGATGTCACAGAGAGGGATACAAGTGCAGACTTTCTGGGATGTCACAGAGACAGAGAAACTGGGATTCAAGTGCAGACTGTGATGTCACAGAGAGAGAAACTGGGAAACAAGTGCAGACTGTGATGTCACAGAGAGAGAAACTGGGAAAGAAGTGCAGACTGTCTGTGATGTCACAGAGACAGAGAAACTGGGATTCAAATGCAGACTGTGATGTCACAATGAGAGAAACTGGGAAACAAGTGCAGACTGTGATGTCACAGAGAGAGAAAATTGGGATACAAGTGTAGACTGTCTGTAGTGTCACAGATAGAGAGAGAAACTGGGAAACAAGTGCAGAGAGAGAGAAACTGAGAAACAAGTGCAGACTGTGATGTCGCAGAGAGAGATACTGGGAAACAAGTGCAGACTGTGATGTCACAGAGAGAGAAACTGGGAAAGAAGTGCAGACTGTCCGTGATGTCACAGAGACAGAGAAACTGGGATTCAAATGCAGACTGTGATGTCACAATGAGAGAAACTGGGAAACAAGTGCAGACTGTGATGTCACAGAGAGATTAACTGGGAAACAAGTGCAGACTGTGATGTCACAGAGAGTGAAAATTGGGATACAAGTGCAGACTGTCTGTGATGTCACAGAGAGAGAAACTGGGAAACAAGTGCAGAGAAAGAGAAACTGGGAAACAAGTGCAGACTGTGATGTCACAGAGAGAGAAACCTGGAAACAAGTGTACAAAGAGAACGTTTGCCAGCGCTTAGTTTGCCTTTATTATTAAAAGGCAGAAAAGTCATCGCACCCCATTCCCGAATAAGCCGCACAGTTTGACACCTCATTCATGGGTCTACGACAAAAGGTGGTTAATTGCCCCCTGCTGGGGCAATTAACCGCCCACCCCTCAGAAAAGTCATAGCACCCCATTCCCGAATACGCCGCTCGGTTTGACACCTCATTCGTGGGTCTACGACAAACGGTGGTTAATTGCCCCCTGCTGGGGTCTCAATGTTAAGTCTATGGGCGGTTAATTTCCCCCTTGCTGGGGCAATTAACCGCCCACCCCTCAGAAAAGTCATAGCACCCCATTCCCGAATAAGCCGCACCGTTTGACACCTCATTCATGGGTCTACGACAAACTAGTTATTCGCCACAATCCCCATTATTAGTCAATGGGGCAAATTTGGGGACCTCTCTTGCCCCGGGGTAAAACTTATACCCTCGTGCGGGGTATCTTCTGACACAGGTTTTAAACCTCTTCAAACGTGGTAAGTTTCACGTTTCTAAAACATTCCCTCTCTGCGCTACAATCCTTCATTTCATTCAGTTGGCTAGGATAGGCCAGCTGGCAAGATGACGATGACAAGCGGACGAAAAAAACATCCTACAAGCGGGAGGAGCAAGCGTAGCCTAGTGGTCAAGGCACCCGCCTTAACATGCCAGCCAGCCAGCCAGTCAGCCAGTAGTTCTAGTCCCCCCATCGCTAGAAATATGCCTCACCACAGGTTACGCCCTTGTGACCCCTGGACAGAAGTCACTTAACCTCCCTATGTCCCGGTGACCGCTTGGCCCAGAAATGGGCTGATGCGGTTGTCGTTATGACTTTTTCAATGGCTACATTTCCCCACAAATCCTCTATTTTGCACTTTCAGGGGCAGCTCACGATTTATGATACAGGTATGGGACCTGTTACCCAGAATGCTCGGGACCTGGAGTTTCTTTCTGTAATTTGGATCTCCAATACCTTAAGTCAACTACAAATAATTTAAACATTAATGAAACCCAATGGGATTATTTTGCCTCCAGTATGGGGTGCTATGACTTTTCTGAGGGGTGGGCGGTTAATTGCCCCAGCAGGGGTGAGTGTTAATTGCCCCAGCAGGGGGCAATAAACCACATTTTGTTGTAGACCCATGAATGAGGTGTCAAACCATGCGGCTTGTTCGGGAATGGGGTGCTATGACTTTTCTAGCGGGTGGGCGGTTTAATTGCCCCAGCAGGGGGCAATTAACTACCGTTTGTCGTAGACCCATGAATGAGGTGTCAAACCGTGCGGCTGATTCGGGAATGGGGTTCTATGACTTTTCTAGAGGCGGGCGGTGAGTTGCCCCAGAAGGGGTTGGAGGTTAATTTCCCCAGCAGGGGGCAATAAACCACATTTTGTCGTAGACCCATGAATGAGGTGTCAAACTGTGCGGCTTATTCGGGAATGAGGTGCTATGACTTTTCCAAGGGGTGGGCGGTGTTAATTGCCCCAGCAGGGGGCAATTAACCACCATTTGTCGTAGACCCATGAATGAGGTGTCAAACCGTGCGGCTTGTTCAGGAATGGGGTGCTATGACTTTTCCAAGGGGTGGGCAGTGTTAATTGCCCCAGCAGGGGGCAATAAACCACATTTTGTTGTAGACCCATGAATGAGGTGTCAAACTGTGCGGCTTATTTGGGAATGGGGTGCTATGACTTTTCCAAGGGGTGGGCAGTGTTAATTGCCCCAGCAGGGGGCAATTAACAACCTTTTGTCGTAGACACACGAATGAGGTGTCAAACTGTGCGGCTTATTCGGGAATGGGCTGCTATGACTTTTCTAGGGGGTGGGCAGTTTAATTGCCCCAGCAGGGGGTAATTAACCACCGTTTGTCGTAGACCCATGAATGAGGTGTCAAACCGTGCGGCTTATTCGGGAATGGGGTGCTATAACTTTTCCAAGGGGTGGGCAGTGTTAATTGCCCCAGCAGGGGGCAATTAACCACCATTTGTCGTAGACCCATGAATGAGGTGTCAAACCGTGCGGCTTATTTGGGAATGGGGTGCTATGACTTTTCTGAGGGGTGGGTGGTTAATTGCCCCAGCAGGGGATAATTAACCACCGTTTGTCGTAGACCCATGAATGAGGTGTCAAACCATGTGGATTGTTTGGGAATGGGTTGGTATGACTTTTCTAGGGGGTGGGCGGTTTAATTGCCCCAGCAGGGGGTAATTAGCCACCGTTTGTCGTAGACCCATGAATGAGGTGTCAAACCGTGCGGCTTATTTGGGAATGGGGTGCTATGATGTTTCTAGGGGGTGGGCAGTTTAATTGCCCCAGCAGGGGGCAATTAACCACCGTTTGTCGTAGACATATGAATGAGGTGTCAAACCGTGCGGCTTATTTGGGAATGGGGTGGTATGACTTTTCTAGGGGGTGGGCGGTTTAATTGCCCCAGCAGGGGGCAATTAACCACCATTTGTCGTAGACATATGAATGAGGTGTCAAACCGTGCGGCTTATTTGGGAATGGGGTGCTATGACTTTTCTGAGGGGTGGGTGGTTAATTGCCCCAGCAGGGGGTAATTAACCACCGTTTGTCGTAGACCCATGAATGAGGTGTCAAAGCGTGCAGCTTATTCAGGAATCGGGTGCTATGACTATTCTGGGGGGTGGGCGGTTAATTGCCCCTGCAGGGGTGGGAGGTTAATTGCCCCAGAAGGTGCAGACTGTGATGTCACAAAGAGAGAAACTGGGAAACAAGTGCAGACTGTGATGTCACAGAGAGAGAAAATTGGGATACAAGTGTAGACTGTCTGTGATGTCACAGATAGAGAGAGAAACTGGGAAACAAGTGCAGAGAGAGAGAAACTGAGAAACAAGTGCAGACTGTCATGTCGCAGAGAGAGAAACTGGGAAACAAGTGCAGACTGTGATGTCACAGAGAGAAACTTGCAAAGAAGTGCAGACTGTCTGTGATGTCACAGAGACAGAGAAACTGGGATTCAAATGCAGACTGTGATGTCACAATGAGAGAAACTGGGAAACAAGTGCAGACTGTGATGTCACAGAGAGAGAAACTGGGAAACAAGTGAAGACTGTGATGTCAAAGAGAGAGAAACTTGGATACAAGTGCAGACTGTGATGTCACAGAGAGAGAAACTGGGAAACAAGTGCAGTCTGTGATGTCACAGATAGAGAGAGACACTGGGAAACAAGTGCAGAGAGAGAGAAACTGAGAAACAAGTGCAGACTGTCATGCCGCAGAGAGAGAAACTAGGAAACAAGTGCAGACTGTGATGTCACAGAGAGAGAAACTGGGAAAGAAGTGCAGACTGTCTGTGATGTCACAGAGACAGAGAAACTGGGATTCAAATGCAGACTGTGATGTCACAATGAGAGAAACTGGGAAACAAGTGCAGACTGTGATGACACAGAGAGATTAACTGGGAAACAAGTGCAGACTGTGATGTCACAGAGAGAGAAAATTGGGATACAAGTGCAGACTGTCTGTGATGTCACAGAGAGAGAAAATTGGGATACAAGTGCAGACTGTCTGTGATGTCACAGAGAGAGAAACTGGGAAACAAGTGCAGAGAGAGAGAAACTGGGAAACAAGTGCAGACTGTGATGTCACAGAGAGAGAAACTGGGAAACAAGTGTACAAAGAGAAAGTTTGACAGCGCTTAGTTTGCCTTTATTATTAAAAGGCAGAAAAGTCATCGCACCCCATTCCCGAATAAGCCGCACAGTTTGACACCTCATTCATGGGTCTACGACAAAAGGTGGTTAATTGCCCCCTGCTGGGGCAATTAACCTCCAACCCCTGCTGGGGCAATTCACCGCCCGCCTCTAGAAAAGTCATAGAACCCCATTCCCGAATCAGCCGCACGGTTTGACACCTCATTCATGGGTCTACGACAAACGGTAGTGAATTCCCAAATAAGCCGCACGGTTTGACACCTCATTCATGGGTCTACGACAAACGGTGGTTAATTGCCCCCTGCTGGGGCAATTAATCTCCCACCCCTGCGGGGGCAAATAACCACCCACCCTTCAGAAAAGTCATAGCACCCCATTCCCGAATCAGCCGCACGGTTTGACACCTCATTCATAGGTCTACAACAAAAGGTGGTTAATTGCCCCCTGCTGGGGCAATTAAGCTCCCACCCCTGCGGGGGCAAATAACCACCCACCCTTCAGAAAAGTCATAGCACCCCATTCCCGAATCAGCCGCACGGTTTGACACCTCATTCATGGGTCTACCACAAACGGTAGTTAATTGCCCCCTGCTGGGGTCTCAATGTTAAGTCTATGGGCGGTTAATTTCCCCCTTGCTGGGGCAATTAACCGCCCACCCCTCAGAAAAGTCATAGCACCCCATTCCCGAATAAGCCGCACCGTTTGACACCTCATTCATGGGTCTACGACAAACTAGTTATTCGCCACAATCCCCATTATTAGTCAATGGGGCAAATTTGGGGACCTCTCTTGCCCCGGGGGTAAAACTTATACCCTCGTGCGGGGTATCTTCTGACACAGGTTTTAAACCTCTTCAAATGTGGTAAGTTTCACGTTTCTAAAACATTCCCTCTCTGCGCTACAATCCTTCATTTCATTCAGTCGGCTAGGATAGGCCAGCTGGCAAGATGACGATGACAAGCGGACGAAAAAAACATCCTACAAGCGGGAGGACCAAGCGTAGCCTAGTGGTCAAGGCACCCGCCTTAACATGCCAGCCAGCCAGTCAGCCAGTAGTTCTAGTCCCCCCATCGCTAGAAATATGCCTCACCACAGGTTATGCCCTTGTGACCCCTGGACAGAAGTCACTTAACCTCCCTATGTCCCGGTGACCGCTTGGCCCAGAAATGGGCTGATGCGGTTGTCGTTATGACTTTTTCAATGGCTACATTTCCCCACAAATCCTCTATTTTGCACTTTCAGGGGCAGCTCACGATTTATGATACAGGTATGGGACCTGTTACCCAGAATGCTCGGGACCTGGAGTTTCTTTCTGTAATTTGGATCTCCAATACCTTAAGTCAACTACAAATAATTTAAACATTAATGAAACCCAATGGGATTATTTTGCCTCCAGTATGGGGTGCTATGACTTTTCTGAGGGGTGGGCGGTTAATTGCCCCAGCAGGGGTGAGTGTTAATTGCCCCAGCAGGGGGCAATAAACCACATTTTGTCGTAGACCCATGAATGAGGTGTCAAACCATGCGGCTTGTTCGGGAATGGGGTGCTATGACTTTTCTAGGGGGTGGGCGGTTTAATTGCCCCAGCAGGGGGCAATTAACTACCGTTTGTCGTAGACCCATGAATGAGGTGTCAAACCGTGCGGCTGATTCGGGAATGGGGTTCTATGACTTTTCTAGAGGCGGGCGGTGAATTGCCCCAGAAGGGGTTGGAGGTTAATTGCCCCAGCAGGGGGCAATAAACCACATTTTGTCGTAGACCCATGAATGAGGTGTCAAACTGTGCGGCTTATTCGGGAATGGGGTGCTATGACTTTTCCAAGGGGTGGGCGGTGTTAATTGCCCCAGCAGGGGGCAATTAACCACCATTTGTCGTAGACCCATGAATGAGGTGACAAACCGTGCGGCTTGTTCGGGAATGGGGTGCTATGACTTTTCCAAGGGGTGGGCAGTGTTAATTGCCCCAGCAGGGGGCAATAAACCACATTTTGTTGTAGACCCATGAATGAGGTGTCAAACTGTGCGGCTTATTTGGGAATGGGGTGCTATAACTTTTCCAAGGGGTGGGCGGTGTTAATTGCCCCAGCAGGGGGCAATTAACAACCTTTTGTCGTAGACACACGAATGAGGTGTCAAACTGTGCGGCTTATTTGGGAATGGGCTGCTATGACTTTTCTAGGGGGTGAGCAGTTTAATTGCCCCAGCAGGGGGTAATTAACCACCGTTTGTCGTAGACCCATGAATGAGGTGTCAAACCGTGCGGCTTATTCGGAAAAGGGGTGCTATGACTTTTCCAAGGGGTGGGCAGTGTTAATTGCCCCAGCAGGGGGCAATTAACCACCATTTGTCGTAGACCCATGAATGAGGTGTCAAACCGTGCGGCTTATTTGGGAATGGGGTGCTATGACTTTTCTGAGGGGTGGGTGGTTAATTGCCCCAGCAGGGGATAATTAACCACCGTTTGTCGTAGACCCATGAATGAGGTGTCAAACCATGTGGCTTGTTTGGGAATGGGTTGGTATGACTTTTCTAGGGGGTGGGCGGTTTAATTGCCCCAGCAGGGGGGTAATTAGCCACCGTTTGTCGTAGACCCATGAATGAGGTGTCAAACCGTGCGGCTTATTTGGGAATGGGGTGCTATGACTTTTCTAGGGGGTGGGCAGTTTAATTGCCCCAGCAGGGGGCAATTAACCACCGTTTGTCGTAGACATATGAATGAGGTGTCAAACCGTGCGGCTTATTCGGGAATGGGGTGGTATGACTTTTCTAGGGGGTGGGCGGTTTAATTGCCCCAGCAGGGGGCAATTAACCACCGTTTGTCGTAGACATATGAATGAGGTGTCAAACCGTGCGGCTTATTTGGGAATGGGGTGCTATGACTTTTCTGAGGGGTGGGTGGTTAATTGCCCCAGCAGGGGGTAATTAACCACCGTTTGTCGTAGACCCATGAATGAGGTGTCAAAGTGTGCAGCTTATTCAGGAATCGGGTGCTATGACTATTCTGGGGGGTGGGCGGTTAATTGCCCCTGCAGGGGTGGGAGGTTAATTGCCCCAGAAGGTGCAGACTGTGATGTCACAAAGAGAGAAACTGGGAAACAAGTGCAGACTGTGATGTCACAGAGAGAGAAAATTGGGATACAAGTGTAGACTGTCTGTGATGTCACAGATAGAGAGAGAAACTGGGAAACAAGTGCAGAGAGAGAGAAACTGACAAACAAGTGCAGACTGTCATGTCGCAGAGAGAGAAACTGGGAAACAAGTGCAGACTGTGATGTCACAGAGAGAGAATCTTGCAAAGAAGTGCAGACTGTCTGTGATGTCACAGAGACAGAGAAACTGGGATTCAAATGCAGACTGTGATGTCACAATGAGAGAAACTGGGAAACAAGTGCAGACTGTGATGTCACAGAGAGAGAAACTGGGAAATAAGTGAAGACTGTGATGTCAAAGAGAGAGAAACTTGGATACAAGTGCAGACTGTGATGTCACAGAGAGAGAAACTGGGAAACAAGTGCAGTCTGTGATGTCACAGATAGAGAGAGACACTGGGAAACAAGTGCAGAGAGAGAGAAACTGAGAAACAAGTGCAGACTGTCATGCCGCAGAGAGAGAAACTGGGAAACAAGTGCAGACTGTGATGTCACAGAGAGAGAAACTGGGAAAGAAGTGCAGACTGTCTGTGATGTCACAGAGACAGAGAAACTGGGATTCAAATGCAGACTGTGATGTCACAATGAGAGAAACTGGGAAACAAGTGCAGACTGTGATGACACAGAGAGATTAACTGGGAAACAAGTGCAGACTGTGATGTCACAGAGAGAGAAAATTGGGATACAAGTGCAGACTGTCTGTGATGTCACAGAGAGAGAAACTGGGAAACAAGTGCAGAGAGAGAGAAACTGGGAAACAAGTGCAGACTGTGATGTCACAGAGAGAGAAACTGGGAAACAAGTGTACAAAGAGAAATTTGACAGCGCTTAGTTTGCCTTTATTATTAAAAGGCAGAAAAGTCATCGCACCCCATTCCCGAATAAGCCGCACAGTTTGACACCTCATTCATGGGTCTACGACAAAAGGTGGTTAATTGCCCCCTGCTGGGGCAATTAACCTCCAACCCCTGCTGGGGCAATTCACCGCCCGCCTCTAGAAAAGTCATAGAACCCCATTCCCGAATCAGCCGCACGGTTTGACACCTCATTCATGGGTCTACGACAAACGGTAGTTAATTCCCAAATAAGCCGCACGGTTTGACACCTCATTCATGGGTCTACGACAAACGGTGGTTAATTGCCCCCTGCTGGGGCAATTAACCACCCACCCCTCAGATAAGTCATCGCAACCCATTCCCGAATAAGCCGCACAGTTTGACACCTCATTCATAGGTCTACAACAAAAGGTGGTTAATTGCCCCCTGCTGGGGCAATTAATCTCCCACCCCTGCGGGGGCAAATAACCACCCACCCTTCAGAAAAGTCATAGCACCCCATTCCCGAATCAGCCGCATGGTTTGACACCTCATTCATGGGTCTACCACAAACGGTAGTTAATTGCCCCCTGCTGGGGTCTCAATGTTAAGTCTATGGGCGGTTAATTTCCCCCTTGCTGGGGCAATTAACCGCCCACCCCTCAGAAAAGTCATAGCACCCCATTCCCGAATAAGCCGCACCGTTTGACACCTCATTCATGGGTCTACGACAAACTAGTTATTCGCCACAATCCCCATTATTAGTCAATGGGGCAAATTTGGGGACCTCTCTTGCCCCGGGGGTAAAACTTATACCCTCGTGCGGGGTATCTTCTGACACAGGTTTTAAACCTCTTCAAACGTGGTAAGTTTCACGTTTCTAAAACATTCCCTCTCTGCGCTACAATCCTTCATTTCATTCAGTTGGCTAGGATAGGCCAGCTGGCAAGATGACGATGACAAGCGGACGAAAAAAACATCCTACAAGCGGGAGGAGCAAGCGTAGCCTAGTGGTCAAGGCACCCGCCTTAACATGCCAGCCAGCCAGCCAGTCAGCCAGTAGTTCTAGTCCCCCCATCGCTAGAAATATGCCTCACCACAGGTTACGCCCTTGTGACGCCTGGACAGAAGTCACTTAACCTCCCTATGTCCCGGTGACCGCTTGGCCCAGAAATGGGCTGATGCGGTTGTCGTTATGACTTTTTCAATGGCTACATTTCCCCACAAATCTTCTATTTTGCACTTTCAGGGGCAGCTCACGATTTATGATACAGGTATGGGACCTGTTACCCAGAATGCTCGGGACCTGGAGTTTCTTTCTGTAATTTGGATCTCCAATACCTTAAGTCAACTACAAATAATTTAAACATTAATGAAACCCAATGGGATTATTTTGCCTCCAGTATGGGGTGCTATGACTTTTCTGAGGGGTGGGCGGTTAATTGCCCCAGCAGGGGTGAGTGTTAATTGCCCCAGCAGGGGGCAATAAACCACATTTTGTCGTAGACCCATGATTGAGGTGTCAAACCATGCGGCTTGTTCGAGAATGGGGTGCTATGTCTTTTCTAGGGGGTGGGCGGTTTAATTGCCCCAGCAGGGGGCAATTAACTACCGTTTGTCGTAGACCCATGAATGAGGTGTCAAACCGTGCGGCTGATTCGGGAATGGGGTTCTATGACTTTTCTAGAGGCGGGCGGTGAATTGCCCCAGAAGGGGTTGGAGGTTAATTGCCCCAGCAGGGGGCAATAAACCACATTTTGTCGTAGACCCATGAATGAGGTGTCAAACTGTGCGGCTTATTCGGGAATGGGGTGCTATGACTTTTCCAAGGGGTGGGCGGTGTTAATTGCCCCAGCAGGGGGCAATTAACCAACATTTGTTGTAGACCCATGAATGAGGTGTCAAACCGTGCGGCTTGTTCGGGAATGGGGTGCTATGACTTTTCCAAGGGGTGGGCGGTGTTAATTGCCCCAGCAGGGGGCAATAAACCACATTTTGTTGTAGACCCATGAATGAGGTGTCAAACTGTGTGGCTTATTTGGGAATGGGGTGCTATGACTTTTCCAAGGGGTGGGCGGTGTTAATTGCCCCAGCAGGGGGCAATTAACAACCTTTTGTTGTAGACACACGAATGAGGTGTCAAACTGTGCGGCTTATTCGGGAATGGGCTGCTATGACTTTTCTAGGGGGTGGGCAGTTTAATTGCCCAAGCAGGGGGTAATTAACCACCGTTTGTCGTAGACCCATGAATGAGGTGTCAAACCGTGCGGCTTATTCAGGAATGGGGTGCTATGACTTTTCCAAGGGGTGGGCAGTGTTAATTGCCCATGAATGAGGTCTCATGAATGAGGTGTCAAAGCGTGCGGCTTATTCGGGAATCGGGTGCTATGACTATTCTGAGGGGTGGGCGGTTAATTGCCCCTGCAGGGGTGGGAGGTTAATTGCCCCAGAAGGTGCAGACTGTGATGTCACAAAGAGAGAAACTGGGAAACAAGTGCAGACTGTGATGTCACAGAGAGAGAAAATTGGGATACAAGTGTAGACTGTCTGTGATGTCACAGATAGAGAGAGAAACTGGGAAACAAGTGCAGAGAGAGAGAAACTGACAAACAAGTGCAGACTGTCATGTCGCAGAGAGAGAAACTGGGAAACAAGTGCAGACTGTGATGTCACAGAGAGAGAAACTGGCAAAGAAGTGCAGACTGTCTGTGATGTCACAGAGACAGAGAAACTGGGATTCAAATACAGACTGTGATGTCACAATGAGAGAAACTGGGAAACAAGTGCAGACTGTGATGTCACAGAGAGAGAAACTGGGAAACAAGTGAAGACTGTGATGTCAAAGAGAGAGAAACTTGGATACAAGTGCAGACTGTGATGTCACAGAGAGAGAAACTGGGAAACAAGTGCAGACTGTGATGTCACAGAGAGAGAAAATTGGGATACAAGTATAGACTGTCTGTGATGTCACAGATAGAGAGAGACACTGGGAAACAAGTGCAGAGAGAGAGAAACTCAGAAACAAGTGCAGACTGTCATGCCGCAGAGAGAGAAACTGGGAAACAAGTGCAGACTGTGATGTCACAGAGAGAGAAACTGGGAAAGAAGTGCAGACTGTCTGTGATGTCAAAGAGACAGAGAAACTGGGATTCAAATGCAGACTGTGATGTCACAATGAGAGAAACTGGGAAACAAGTGCAGACTGTGATGACACAGAGAGATTAACTGGGAAACAAGTGCAGACTGTGATGTCACAGAGAGAGAAAATTGGGATACAAGTGCAGACTGTCTGTGATGTCACAGAGAGAGAAAATTGGGATACAAGTGCAGACTGTCTGTGATGTCACAGAGAGAGAAACTGGGAAACAAGTGCAGAGAGAGAGAAACTGGGAAACAAGTGCAGACTGTGATGTCACAGAGAGAGAAACTGGGAAACAAGTGTACAAAGAGAAAGTTTGACAGCGCTTAGTTTGCCTTTATTATTAAAAGGCAGAAAAGTCATCGCACCCCATTCCCGAATAAGCCGCACAGTTTGACACCTCATTCATGGGTCTACGACAAAAGGTTGTTAATTGCCCCCTGCTGGGGCAATTAACCTCCAACCCCTGCTGGGGCAATTCACCGCCCGCCTCTAGAAAAGTCATAGAACCCCATTCCCGAATCAGCCGCATGGTTTGACACCTCATTCATGGGTCTACGACAAACGGTAGTTAATTCCCAAATAAGCCGCACGGTTTGACACCTCATTCATGGGTCTACGACAAACGGTGGTTAATTGCCCCCTGCTGGGGCAATTAATCTCCCACCCCTGCGGGGGCAAATAACCACCCACCCTTCAGAAAAGTCATAGCACCCCATTCCCGAATCAGCCGCACGGTTTGACACCTCATTCATAGGTCTACAACAAAAGGTGGTTAATTGCCCCCTGCTGGGGCAATTAATCTCCCACCCCTGCGGGGGCAAATAACCACCCACCCTTCAGAAAAGTCATAGCACCCCATTCCCGAATCAGCCGCACGGTTTGACACCTCATTCATGGGTCTACCACAAACGGTGGTTAATTGCCCCCTGCTGGGGTCTCAATGTTAAGTCTATGGGCGGTTAATTTCCCCCTTGCTGGGGCAATTAACCGCCCACCCCTCAGAAAAGTCATAGCACCCCATTCCCGAATCAGCCGCACGGTTTGACACCTCATTCATGGGTCTACCACAAACGGTGGTTAATTGCCCCCTGCTGGGGTCTCAATGTTAAGTCTATGGGCGGTTAATTTCCCCCTTGCTGTGGGAATTAACCGCCCACCCCTCAGAAAAGTCATAGCACCCCATTCCCGAATAAGCCGCACCGTTTGACACCTCATTCATGGGTCTACGACAAACTAGTTATTCACCACAATCCCCATTATTAGTCAATGGGGCAAATTTGGGGACCTCTCTTGCCCTGGGGGTAAAACTTATACCCTCGTGCGGGGTATCTTCTGACACAGGTTTTAAACCTCTTCAAACGTGGTAAGTTTCACGTTTCTAAAACATTCCCTCTCTGCGCTACAATCCTTCATTTCATTCAGTCGGCTAGGATAGGCCAGCTGGCAAGATGACGATGACAAGCGGACGAAAAAAACATCCTACAAGCGGGAGGAGCAAGCGTAGCCTAGTGGTCAAGGCACCCGCCTTAACATGCCAGCCAGCCAGCCAGTCAGCCAGTAGTTCTAGTCCCCCCATCGCTAGAAATATGCCTCACCACAGGTTACGCCCTTGTGACCCCTGGACAGAAGTCACTTAACCTCCCTATGTCCCGGTGACCGCTTGGCCCAGAAATGGGCTGATGCGGTTGCCGTTATGACTTTTTCAATGGCTACATTTCCCCACAAATCCTCTATTTTGCACTTTCAGGGGCAGCTCACGATTTATGATACAGGTATGGGACCTGTTACCCAGAATGCTCGGGACCTGGAGTTTCTTTCTGTAATTTGGATCTCCAATACCTTAAGTCAACTACAAATAATTTAAACATTAATGAAACCCAATGGGATTATTTTGCCTCCAGTATGGGGTGCTATGACTTTTCTGAGGGGTGGGCGGTTAATTGCCCCAGCAGGGGTGAGTGTTAATTGCCCCAGCAGGGGGCAATAAACCACATTTTGTCGTAGACCCATGAATGAGGTGTCAAACCATGCGGCTTGTTTGGGAATGGGGTGCTATGACTTTTCTAGGGGGTGGGCGGTTTAATTGCCCCAGCAGGGGGCAATTAACTACCGTTTGTCGTAGACCCATGAATGAGGTGTCAAACCGTGCGGCTGATTCGGGAATGGGGTTCTATGACTTTTCTAGAGGCGGGCGGTGAATTGCCCCAGCAGGGGTTGGAGGTTAATTGCCCCAGCAGGGGGCAATAAACCACATTTTGTCGTAGACCCATGAATGAGATGTCATACTGTGCGGCTTATTCGGGAATGGGGTGCTATGACTTTTCCAAGGGGTGGGCAGTGCTAATTGCCCCAGCAGGGGGCAATTAAACACCATTTGTCGTAGACCCATGAATGAGGTGTCAAACCGTGCGGCTTGTTCGGGAATGGGGTGCTATGACTTTTCCAAGGGGTGGGTGGTGTTAATTGCCCCAGCGGGGGGCAATAAACCACATTTTGTCGTAGACCCATGAATGAGGTGTCAAACTGTGCGGCTTATTCAGGAATGGGGTGCTATGACTTTTCCAAGGGGTGGGCGGTGTTAATTGCCCCAGCAGGGGGCAATTAACAACCTTTTGTTGTAGACGCACGAATGAGGTGTCAAACTGTGCGGCTTATTGCGGAATGGGCTGCTATGACTTTTCTAGGGGGTGGGCAGTTTAATTGCACCAGCAGGGAGTAATTAACCACCGTTTGTCGTAGACCCATGAATGAGGTGTCAAACCATGCGGCTTATTCGGGAATGGGGTGCTAGGACTTTTCCAAGGGGTGGGCAGTGTTAATTGCCCCAGCAGGGGGCAATTAACCACCATTTGTCGTAGACCCATGAATGAGGTGTCAAACCGTGCGGCTTGTTCGGGAATGGATTGGTATGACTTTTCTAGGGGGTGGGCGGTTTAATTGCCCCAGCAGGGGGTAATTAACCACCGTTTGTCGTAGACCAATGAATGAGGTGTCAAACCGTGCGGCTTATTTGGGAATGGGGTGCTATGACTTTTCTAGGGGTGGGCAATTAACCACCGTTTGTCGTAGACATATGAATGAGGTGTCAAACCGTGCGGCTTATTCGGGAATGGGGTGGTATGACTTTTCTAGGGGGTGGGCGGTTTAATTGCCCCAGCAGGGGGCAATTAACCACCGTTTGTCGTAGACATATGAATGAGGTGTCAAACCGTGCGGCTTATTTGGGAATCGGGTGCTATGACTTTTCTGAGGGGTGGGCATTTAATTGTCCCCGCAGGGGTGGGAGGTTAATTGCCCCAGCAGGGGCCAATTAACCACCATTTGTCGTAGACCCATGAATGAGGTGTCAAACCGTGCGGCTTATTTGGGAATGGGGTGCTATGACTCTTCTGTGGGGTGGGTGGTTAATTGCCCCAGCAGGGGGTAATTAACCATCGTTTGTCGTAGACCCATGAATGAGGTGTCAAAGCGTGCGGCTTATTCGGGAATCGGGTGCTTTGACTATTCTGAGGGGTGGGCGGTTAATTGCCCCAGCAGGGGGCAATTAACCACCGTTTGTCATAGACATATGAATGAGGTGTCAAACCGTGCGGCTTATTTGGGAATCGGGTGCTATGACTTTTGTGAGGGGTGGGCGTTTAATTGCCCCCGCAGGGGTGGGAGGTTAATTTCCCCAGCAGGGGGCAATTAACCACCGTTAGTCATAGACCCATGAATGAGGTGTCAAACCATGCGGCTTATTTGGGAATGGGGTGCTTTGAATTTTCTGAGGGGTGGGCAGTTAATTGCCCCAGCAGTGATAAGAAACTTATTTTTTTTCCATGACAGTTGCTTTCAGCTGCCATAGATAGCATGATTCAACTAACCTTGACAGGGGCAAGAAGGCATGCTTATGGTGGGCAATTTGATAGCTGGTACAGGTATGGGATCCATTATCTGGAAACCCATTATCCAGAAAGTTCAAATTAAGGAGATGCCATCTCCCATAGACTCCATTCCTGAATAAGCCACACGGTTTGACACCTCATCCATGGGTCTACGAAAAATGGTGGTTAATTGCCCCCTGCTGGGGAAATTAACCACCCACCCCTCAGAAAAGTCACAGCACCCCATTCCCGAATAAGCCGCACGGTTTGACACCTCATTCATGGGTCTACGACAAACGGTGATTAATTGCCCACTTCTGGGGCAATTAATCTCCCACCTCTGCGGTGGCAATTAACCGCCCACCCCTCAGAAAAGTCATAACACCCCATTCCCGAATAAGCCGCACGGTTTGACACCTCATTCATGGGTCTATGACAAACGGTGGTTAATTGCCCCCTGCTGGGGCAATTAACCACCTACCCCTCAGAAAAGTCATAGAACCCCATTCCCAAATAAGCCGCACGGTTTGACACCTCATTCATGGGTCTACGACAAACGGTGGTTAATTGCCCCCTGCTGGGACAATTAAACCGCCCACCCCTCAGAAAAATCATCGCACCCCATTCCTGAATAAGCCGCACAGTTTGACACCTCATTCATAGGTCTACAACAAAAGGTGGTTAATTGCCCCCTGCTGGGGAAATTGATCTCGCACCCCTGCGGGGGCAAATAACCGCCCACCCTTCAGAAAAGTCATAGCACCCCATTCCCGAATAAGCCACACAGTTTGACACCTCATTCATGGGTCTACGACAAACGGTGGTTAATTTCCCCCTTCTGGGGTAATTAACTACCCACCCCCTAAAAAAGTTATAGCACCCCATTCCCGAATAAGCTGCACTGTTTGACACCTCATTCGTGGGTCTACGACAAAAGGTTGTTAATTACCCCCTGCTGGGGCAATTAACCTCCATCCCCTGCTGGGGCAATTCACCGCCCGCCTCTAGAAAAGTCATAGCACCCCATTCCCGAATAAGCTGTACAGTTTGACACCTCATTCATGGGTCTATAACAAACGGGTTATTTGCCAAAATCCCCATTATAAGTCAATGGGGCAAATTTGGGGATCTGTCTTGCCCCGGGGGTAAACCGCATACCCTTGTGCGTTGTATCTTCTGACACAGGTTGCAAACCTCTTCAAATGTGGTAAATTTCACATTTCTAAAAAATTCACTCTCTGCGCTACAATCCGTCAAAGTTTGCCTCAATGTTAAGTCAATAGGATTTTTGGCCTGGTTAATTGCCCCCTGCGGTGGGCAATTAACCACCCACTCCTCAGAAAAGTCATTGCATCCCATTCCCGAATAGGCCGCACAGTTTTACACCTCATTCATGGGTCTACGACAAACTAGTTATTTCTAAAAAGATCTAAAAGATTCCCTCTCTGCGCTACAATCCTTCATTTCATTCAGTCGGCTAGGATAGGCCAACTGCCAAGATGACGATGACAAGCGGATGAAAAAAACATCCTACAAGCGGGAGGAGCAAGCATAGCCTAGTGGTCAAGGCACCCACCTTAAGCAAGCCAGCCAGCCTGCAGGGGCAATTAACCACCAACCCCTTAGAAAAGACATAGCACCCCATTCCCAAAGAGGCCGCACAATTTGACACCTCACTCATGGGTCTACGACAAGCGGTGCGGGACAAGTTCCGTGCCGAACTTTTGTACGGAAGAATAATAAAAATAACTAGAGAGGTACATTTCCTGAACAAAATGTGAGTGGTGCTTGCCGTGGCAAAACTCGTGCCCCAATATTACAATGTTTCCTTCAGTTCTCTGTGACAATTGCCCCTGCTGGGGCATTTAACTGCCCACCCCTCAGAAAAGTGATAGCACCCCATTCCCGAATAAGCCGCATGGTTTGACACCTCATTCATGTGTCTACGACAAATGGTGGTTAATTGCCCCCTGCTGGGGCAACTAACCTCCAACCCCTCAGAAAAGGCATAGCACCCCATTCCCGAATAAGCCACATGGTTCGACACCTCATTCATGGGTCTATGACAAACGGTGGTTAATTGCCCCCTGCATGGGCAATTAACGGCCCATCCCTCACAAAAGTCACAGCACCCCCATTCCCGATTAAGCCACATGGTTTGACACCTCATTCATGGGTCTACGACAAACGGTGGTTAATTGCCCCCTGCTGGGGCAACTAACCTCCAACCCCTCAGAAAAGGCATAGCACCCCATTCCCGAATAAGCTGAACAGTTTGACACCTCATTCATGGGTCTATGACAAACGGTGGTTAATTGCCCCCTGCTGGAGCAATTAACCTCCAACCCCTCAGAAATGGCAAAGCACCCCAATCCCGAATAAGCCGCATGGTTTGACACCTCATTCATAGGTCTACGATAAACGGTGGTTAATTGCCCCCTGCTGGGGCAATTAACCTCCAACCCTGGCCACCCCTCACAAAAGTCACAGCACCCCATTCCCGATTAAGCCGCACGGTTTGACACCTCATTCATGGGTCTACAACAAATGGTGGTTAATTGCCCCCTGCTGGGGCAATTAACCTCCAACCCCTCAGAAAAGGCATAGCACCCCATTCCCGAATAAGCCGCATGGTTTGACACCTCATTCATGGGTCTACGACAAACGGTGGTTAATTGCCCCCTGCTGGGGCAATTAACTGCCCACCCCTCACAAAAGTCACAGCACCCCATTCCCGATTAAGCTGCACGGTTTGACACCTCATTCATGGGTCTACAACAAACGGTGGTTAATTGCCCCCTGCTGGGGCAATTAACCTCCAACCCCTCAGAAAAGGCATAGCACCCCATTCCCAAATAAGCTGCATGGTTTGACACCTCATTCATGGGTCTACGACGAACTAGTTATTTACCAAAATCCCCATTATAAGTCAATGGGGCAAATTTGGGGACCTCTCTTGCCCCGGGGTAAAACTTATACCCTTGTGCAGGGTATCTTCTGACACAGGTTGCAAACCTCTTCAAATGTGGTAAATTTCACGTTTCTAAAAAATTCCCTCTCTGCGCTACAATCCGTCAAAGTTGGCCTCAATGTTAAGTCTATGGGATTTTTGGGCCAGTTAATTGCCCCCTGCAGGTGCAATTAACCGCCAACCCCTTAGAAAAGACATAAAACCCCATTCCCGAATAGGCCGCACGATTTGACACCTCACTCATGGGTCTACGACAAACGGTGCGGAACAAGTTCCGTGCCGAACTTTTGTACGGAAGAATAAAAATAATAACTAGAGAGGTACATTTCCTGAAGAAAATGTGAGTGGTGCTTGCCGTGGCAAAACTCGTGCCCCAATATTACAATGTTTCCTTCAGTTCTCTGTGACAATTGCCCCTGCTGGGGCATTTAACCGCCCACCCCTTGCTTCACAAGCACCACTAATAAGCCTGTGAGATAACAGTAGTGATGCTTTGCTTCGCAAGCACCACTAATAATAAGCCTGTGAGATAACAACAGTGATGCTTTGCTTCACAAGCACCACTAATAAGCCTGTGAGATAACAGTAGTGATGCTTTGCTTCGCAAGCACCACTAATAAGCCTGTGAGATAACAATAGTGATGCTTTGTTTCGCAAGCAACACTAAAAATTAAAATGCTCCTGTTAAAATTACCAGAGAAGGCTTTTTGTTGCCCCTGCTAAAGTGTCGCCTGGGGCTAGGGTCTTACCTTGCCTTTTGGCACAACCATCCCTGGTGCCTTGCTCTGCAATACATTTCCTTGATGGCTACACTACACTTCAAGCTCCCAAGGCAGCCTGCCTGCCTACTAACAGGCTGGTGGCTGGTTGAATCAACTTGCTTTCATTTCAACAAAAAAGGGATAAGTATTCTTTAGTAACTTTATCAAAACCATTGTGTTTTGTTTTTTTTAACTGTTGGGTTTTATTTTATTTTTTTCAAAAGTAATTGTTGTTTTTGGTGCTAATTTACAAAGTTTGTGGGATCCATAGGCATACAGCAGGTTACATTCCTTTGTAATTAATCTCAGTTTGAGGGGGTGGGGTTTGATTAGTTGACCTTTACAGACTGTTTAAATAGAACCACTGGCACTCCAGTGGAGCTTGCTTTGTTGGTAGGTGCTCTGTAAGTGATTGCTCTTTAAGTGGGGGCTCTGTAAGTGGAGTTATAAACTCAGGAGTTAGTGGGGGCTCTGTAAGTAGAGTTATAAACTCAGGTGTTAAACACTAAGGGAGTTAAAAACAAGGTAAAACAAGGTATTTACTACAAGCCCTTTCACCTTTTTTTGTTTAACTGTTCTTGTAACTGGGAGAATGAGTGGTAGCAACATTGAAGGTCTGACACAGTGCACAGCCTGCCACATGTATGCAGTTGTGGAACAACAGTTCCAAAGTGCATACCTCTGTTGTGGATGTGAGCGAATTGCCACTTTAGAGGCTCGCGTTAGAGCTCTAGAGGAACACGTTGCAACACTGCGTTCGATTAACAATCTTGAAAGAAGTCTCTTGCTAACTGAACAAGAACTAGCGGGGTCAGATAGTATGGGGGGAGGGGAGCAGCAAAAGGACGATAGGGCAGTAAGCTGGGTGATAGTTAGAAAATCTAGTGTGGGGAAAAGGGAGGCTGCTCCAGGGTTTGCGCATCCCAACAGATTTGCCAGATTGTGTGAAGAAGATGGGAGTGTGAACTCTGGACTGGCGGTTCTTGATGAGGCTGATCTCTCTAACAGCCGGGAGACCAGTTTCTCTAGTAGTGGTGGGGAGGAGAGCAGAGCTAGGCCTAAACAGATGGTGGTTATAGGGGATTCAATCATTAGGAAAGTGGACAGGGTAATCTGTCAAGCGGATCGCTTCAACCGGACAGTTTGCTGTCTTCCTGGTGCCAGGGTTCGGTATGTGGTTGATCGGGTTGACACATTATTGGGAGGGGCTGGGCATGATCCGGCTGTCTTGGTACATATCGGTACTAACAACAAAATGAACGGTAGGTGGGGGACCTTAAAGAGTGAGTTCAGGGATCTAGGCTCTAAGATTAAGCAAAGGTCCTCCAATGTAATTTTTTCGGAAATTTTGCCGGTGCCAAGTTTAGGGAGACAGGGGGAGCTTAGGGAGCTAAATGCGTGGCTAAAGTCTTGGTGTAGGAAGGAAGGGTTTGGGTTCCTAGAGCACTGGGCTGACTTTTCCTTGGGGTACAATCTATACAGCCATGATGGATTGCACCTCAATGGAAGGGGGTCTGCTGTGCTAGGGGAGAGAATGGTTAAGAGGTTGGAGGAGTGTTTAAACTAGACAGGGGGGGGGTGAGCTAGAGTTCTATGGGAATATTAGTGTAGATGGGGCAGGGGGACTAGCAAAGGGTTGTGGGGGAGGAGTGAGGGGGGCATATAGTTTATCAGATAAGGAGCTTCCGTTACAAGGAAAACAGTCTCATATTTGCCTTAGCTCTAACTCTCCATTAGCTGATGTAAACATCAGAGGGAGAAGTAGTAATCTCCGCTGCATGCTGGCTAATGCGCGTAGCTTGTCGGGTAAATTAGGGGAGCTGCAAGCTATTGCATGTATTGAAAATTAGGATTTAATAGGTATCACTGAGACCTGGTGGGATGATAAATGCGACTGGGCTGTGAATTTAAATGGTTATACACTTTTTAGGAGGGACAGAGAGATTAAAAAGGGTGGAGGAGTTTGTCTTTACGTAAAGTCAGATTTAAAGCCATGTAATAAAGACATTACCAATGAAAACGTCGAATCTCTTTGGGTAGAAATTTCAGTAGGGCTGAAGGTCACAAAGAAAATGGTCATTGGTGTATGCTATAAACCACCCCGTATAGATGAGGGGGATGAGGCCCAGCTATTGTTGCAAATGGAGGAGGCTTCAAAACTGGGTCAAGTTGTTATTATGGGGGACTTTAATTATCCGGACATTGACTGGAGTAATGGGGTGGCTAAGTCAGAAAAAGCTAGTAGGTTTGTAAATATGCTAAATGACAACTTTTTATTTCAGGCAGTTCAAGAACCTACTAGGAATGACTCTATTTTGGACCTGGTGATTTCTAATAATAATGAACTCATCTCTAACATTTGTGTGGGTGAGCATCTGGGGAACAGTGATCACAACATGGTCTCCTTTAAGATAATGCTGCAGAGACAGCTCTATAAGGGAGTAACTAAAACTAAATTTTAGACGTGCAGACTTTGCCAGTATAAAGGGCATCTCTGCAATGTGTCAACTGGGAAAGGCTTTTCATGGGGTTAGACACAGAAGGAAAATGGAACATCTTTAAAACATTGCTTTGCAGGTATACGCAACAGTATATCCCCCTTGTAAGCAAGGAGGGCATCGCAAAGCAAAACCCTTATGGCTGAATAAAGGTGTTAGTGTTGAGGTTGGTAAGAAAAGACGTGCTTTTAGGGCATTCAAGTTCGCTGGGACAGCAGAAACTTTCATCAGGTACAAGGAAGCAAATAAAGCATGCAAAAAAGCTATCAAGCAAGCTAAAATAGAAATGGAAAGGGATATTGCAGCTAGGAGTAAAAAGAATCCAAAATTATTTTTTAATTATGTGAATAGTAAAAAAATGAAGCAAGAAGGGGTGGGAACCTTATTATCATGGGGGGAGTAAGTTGGTTGATGAGAACGGGGAAAAAGCTGAAATTTTGAACTCTTATTTTTCATCTGTCTATACATCTGAGGAGCCAGCTAATGAAGGCTTCCCTTTAAATATGCCCAGTTCTAGTAATTTAGCTACTGACGCATGGGTCACTCGGGAAGAAATTCAAAAGAGACTTGAACATGTAAAGGTTGTTAAGGTTATATTGATACATATATATTAATTAAACTATATAGAGCAATTTTAATACTATGTTATTCTTTCATTGTGTAAGTCAATATTTCTGAACTAGGCTTAATCACAAAATGACATTCTAAATTACATTTTTGTAAAGTTAAGTAAATAATAATGTTTGAATTAACTATTGATTTAAGATGTACTGCCAAAACTTGTAATTAGGGAATAAGTCAAATCTGGTCTCATGATGAGTAGTCCTAAAAGACCACATGTAATCAGGACGTGCTTCAATCTGATTGGTGAAATTATAAGACCACCCTATGTCCTCATTGTGTGAGAACAATTAATATATAAATAAAGATCTGCCCACCAATCAGGTAGGACAGAACAACTAGGCCTCATGTCTGCGTCTGTTCTCTTGCATGCAATACATTTTATCCTACAGCTGACAATCCTATGGCTTCATATTCAACGTTTGACCTTAACAGTTTGGCACCCCAGAATTTGGGTCTGGATGTGATTGAAAAGACCACCATCATACGCGGCTGTGACTCTAGTAACGGAAACTTCCCCAAGGCGGCAGGTGAGCCCATTGTTTGCTTACCAAGGGACTTTCCCTTACAAGTGTCACTAGTCACACGAGTGGTCTAGAACATCACACACTCCAGATCACGGACCTCAGCTGTGGGGTTAAGTATATCTGTTTAACAGCTGTCGTATCTTTAACTTCTAATATCTGTTTGAATCTGTTATATCTAGAATTATCTGTCAAATATCTGTTTCAAAGCTGTTGTGTCTAAGAGTGTTTGACATCTCTCTAATATCTGTTTGAATCTGTTATATCTAGAATTATCTGTCAAATATCTGTTTCAAAACTGTTGTGTCTAAGAGTGTTTGACATCTCTCTAATATCTGTTTGAATCTGTTATATCTAGAATTATCTGTCAAATATCTGTTTCAAAGCAGTTGTGTCTAAGAGTGTTTGACATCTCTCTAATATCTGTTTGAATCTGTTATATCTAGAAGTATCTGTCAAATATCTGTTTCAAAGCTGTTGTGTCTAAGAGTGTTTGACATCTCTATAATATCTGTTTTAAGTCTGATATATCTAGAATTTTCTGTCAAAAGTCTGTTTAACAGCTGTCTTGTCTGAAACAGTTTGTCATATCTTTTTAACATCTATTATCTGGTTTAAGTCTGATATATCTAGACCACAATGTGTAAGACCACATTTTTTATATCTTAAGGGTTGATCTATCTGTACTAAGAATATACATATAAGTACTAGATAGTTGCAAGTATCTATCTAGCATATTACCTTTTTAAAGTTGTCTGTTTCCTATTTCTTCTAAAGCAACAGATAGAATTTGGTGGATGTTTAAAGTTAAGTTATTTGGAGAAGTTTCAAAAGGTGAAGTAAGTTATAAACAGGGCGATAAAGAATTGCTGTTACCCAGGAAAACACCTCCAAGCTGTGTGAGCAAGGCTCCAGTTGGTAGGTGGGGAATTTTTGGTAAATTGGTTGGCCAACCACATAGAAGAGATGGGCAATTGGGTGCTCCGTCTGAAACAGAACCCTAAGGAGAGGGTTGCTGATCCCCCTGGTCAAACAGCAATACAATGGATGGAGCAAAATCATGGGAATTGGGTACAGCACCCCTTGAAGGTACATGTAAGGAAATGGGGATGCCAGATACTGGTAGGTTAGATAGAGATCTCTGGGAGACTCTAACTGATACCCATGATTAATGGTTAAGAAAGAAAGGATTCAA
Organism: Xenopus tropicalis; assembly: GCF_000004195.4. Lineage (NCBI taxonomy): Eukaryota > Metazoa > Chordata > Amphibia > Anura > Pipidae > Xenopus > Xenopus tropicalis. The sequence continues at coordinate 55,515,035 of NC_030685.2, read as the reverse complement.
CATGGAAGCCCGTGTATGGTTAGCAGAGAGTAAAAAGAAGCCAGAGAAAATTTTAGAATGTTTTTATAGTGGAAATTATAGATATATTGAAAAAGGAAAGCTTCCTGCCTCCTGGCCAGATGGAAGCATATTAGATGATGATGATCCCTATGGGTTTACTGCTTTATTTACTACTCTTTCTAGTGATAAGCAAATGAAAACCCAAGAGCAAGCAGAAAGGGAAGAAATGAGAGCTATTAGGAGAACTCAGGAAACAGAAGCAATAGAGAAAGTAAGAAACAACATTAGGATACAGATTAATTTATACCTTAAACTGAAGGAGCTAAGGAAAAAATGGGAGGATGGGAGCATAGAGACTAGAGCTCTTTTATTAGATGCTGTGGGGGACATACGGGAGGGGCTGAATTACCCACATGCAGGGGAAGGTGTTTTACCCTCTGCTCCAAACAAGATATAGTTGGTATGTTTCCCTTAAGGATACAAGCTGTATTTGAGGGTGATAATCCAGTCCCAAGATACAGTGTAAGTTGGTACCAACATTGGTCCCAAACTGAGCAAATGTCCCTTTTAGAGGGAATCCCAGACCCTGATGTAAATCCGACAGGGTTTGTAAAAAACTTGAAGAAACATAGAACTGTTAATGAAGTCAGGACTTGGTCCAAGAGTTATTCCAATTATAGAGGAATGCAATGCCCATTCTCTTAAAGCAGGTTCCTCAATTAGAGAAGAAACAGGGGATATACAGATATAAGGGAGGGGAGGGACAGGCTTTAATTTAAGCTTTTGAACAAAATTGGTTATTAGGCAAATTAAATAAAACTTGGGCAATGGCCACTAACCTTAAGCAAACAAGTGAGGAAGGATCTGTGGAATTCTTTCACAGATTGAAATTGGCATTTACTGAGACAAAGTTCAATTAAGAACTACTTTCAAAGAAGGGTTAAAAAGGAATTTAAAGAATCTTTATTAAGAGGTGTTACTAGTGATAGAACCCAAAAGGTATAGTAATTCAACTGTCAGGCCCAAAAGTTATTACGCGAGTGCACCGCCTGGATTCTGGGTCAAGGTTGGCAACAAGGTACGGTTTGGCAGTTGCACAGGAAGCTGCCTAACAGATTGAACGCCACTGATTGCTGGGTTTGTTCACACGCATCAGTGGACCATAAAGGAAATCCTTTAATAGGCATTCCTATTACAATAAAAGATTTAAATAATACAAATTTCAGTTACAAGGTAAAAGTAGATACTTATAAGAATTCCCTCACAAATCAAGGAACATATTTAGAAATAAAGGGGCTTCTTACCCAGCAAACTCTATGCATAAAGCTTATGTTTGTCCACCACATAGTCAGAGTAAATGGATGTATGTTTCACATAACTAAAATTTGTGTATAGAAATGAACGCGTGAACGTATGAACTTGAGAAATGTGACACAAATCTGAGTCACTGCAATATTGGTTTTAATTGTTAGTGTATAGCACTGCATTCCACATGTACCCCTAAGGGTTCATGCAGAGGAAAATAAGGATGCAACCTGTGAATCTAAAATTGAAAGTTATATGCAGTGGTTTACAGGATTAATGGGATAACATGGTGTGGCTTTTCTTAAACTATTACCGCCAGGGATATATATATATATATATATATATATATATATATATATATATATAGAAAAAGGTATATGCATGACTTAATTAAGATTATTATATTCTTATTATTATCTTATCTTATTATTATTAGTATTATTACCTTAGATTATCTATTAGCAGGCCAGGGAAGTGCAGCGACATGGCTGTCAAATATCTTCAAATCATTAATGGCTCCTATAGGGTGTGTGATAATATTCGTTATAGTACTTTTCATTATAATCATGTTAATAATATCTTGTTACAGAACCGCTGTTAGAGCACCCACTGGAAAAAATGCAGGAGGGGGAAGGTCCTTCAACTTAAGTGTTTGAGGTAGAGAAGATAGTAGCTTGTATGATCAAAGATAACAACCTCTATTACTGAGTAAGATGGACAGGATATCCTCCGAGTGATGATACCTGGGAACCTTCTATACATCTTACTTTATGTGACGAACTTATTGTTGATTTTTGGGACAAATGGTTGGATGAAATTTCGTTAGAATATGTTATTACGATCTGATAATTTGATCCCCATTATTGAAGAAGGGTCCCCACAACAAACAAGTGGGTCTATGAGATAGATAAAATAGAAGGATGCAAAATAGATAATGATAATGTACTTTACAAGGTAAGATGGAAAAACTATGTCCTACCAAGAGAAACGTGGGAACCACTTGACCATCTTATTGCACCACAAGGAAATGGTGACAGACATATGATAGACTTTTGGTTACAATGTATGAAGTTTGGTGTGAATGTGCTGAGAAGGATTACTCAGTATTAAAACAGTATAGCATACTTTGTAAACCTTGGGGGTGGGGCTGACATACTGTTAATTAATGACACCTCTTACACAGCCAACGACAGACATTGAACAATACTTTTAAAGGTAAATATGATGTAGAAATATTGTTTGTTCCGCTGGTACAGATTAAAATCAAAGAAGGAGCAGTTTTACCACGACTACCTCAATACCCTCTGAGTACACAACAGATTGAGGGGATTGGAGTACACATACTGTATCTGTAACTTATTAAGTGGGTGGGCACCAAAACACAAAGATACAGTACTGTTATAATATGTAGATGGTTTACTTTTGTATTTTGAAAATAAGGGAAAGTTTAAGGAAGACACAGTAGGATTACTGAGTTTCCTGGCTTAGACTGGCAACAAAGTCAGTAAAGAAAATTACAAGGCAATTGAAAATCTAAAAAGAACTTTGACAGAGGCACCAACTTTAGCACTGCCAAATTATGAAAAACCATTCCAGCCTATGCACTATTGCTGGATAAAGTGGCAGATCTAGTGTTGGATCACAAATTGGGATAATTGGTGCCTCACTGTGTAACTGAAATTCTAAATAGAGTACAAACAAAGCATCTGTCAGAAGCTAGACTAAATATGAAGAGGCTTTACTTACTCCAACAAATTTGACAATAAAAAGGTGCAATGTTTTAAATCCAGCCACATTGATACCTCATAAAGAGGGCCATTTGATGCTATGGCCCATGATTGTTATGAGTTGATGCAAAATGAAATGCAAAGGTTCAACAATGTAAAAGATGAACCATTGCTCAACCCTGATTTAGAACTATATGTTGATGGGTCACACTATAGTACGGATGATGGAAAATATCACACTGGGTATGCTATAGTAACATTGCATGATGTTTTCATTCAGCAGAGACTACCCTCACACATGTCAGCACAAGAAGCTGAATTGCAAGCCCTAATCACAGCATGTACTCTGGCAGAAGGTAAGAGAGTCAACATTTGGACTGATTCCAGGTATTGTTATGGAATTGCACACGACTACTTACCAATTTGGAAGGCCAGAAATTTTATGACGTCATCAGGTAAACCAATTAAAAATGCAAATTTAGTGAACAAGCTCTTGTTAGCCTTACAGCTTCCAACTGAGGTAGCCATCCTAAAGGTACAAGCGCACACTAAACTCCAGACTACTGAGGCAAAAGGAAATGTGAAAGCAGATGAAGGAGCCAAAGCAGCAGCTCTGTTGCCAATTATGACAGTGGATTATGACCAAAAAGACCACAAGGGGCCAGTTAATTTACAGGTTCTAGCAACTGTGCAGGACCAAGCTCCCAAAGTGGAAAAAATAAAATGGTCAAAATTAGGAGCCACCAGAGATGAGCAAGGACTCTGGAGAAATGGCCTAACATACTGTCTACCTAAGGCATTATATGCTATGATGGCTCACCTGACACATGGGGGCACATTTACTATGGGTCGAATCCGAGTCCGAATGGAAAAAATTCGGATTGGAAATGAACGTTTTACGACTTTTTCGTAATGATCGGTAATTTTGCGTAATTATCGTATAGACGTTCCGAAAGTCACGAAATATTCGGACGATCGTACACGGCGGAAACAGCCTTCCGAAAGTCACGATAATTTCATATTGACGTTCCGAAAGTCACGAAATATTCGTATTGGACGATCGTACACGGCGGAAACAGCCTTCCGAAAGTAACGATAATTTTGTATTGACGTTCCGAAAGTCAAAGGGAGAGGAGGCACATTGCAGAGCTGCTCCAGATTTCAAAAAACAAATTTTTTTTTTGCTGCCATGGCCCACAGCAGGGGTAGGGAGGAGGAGTGGGGGGAAGTGCTTGGGCTGAGTAAGGAGATAGTTGGGGAGGTAGGTGAGGGGGAAAGGTGGGAGGAGGAGGAGGGTTTGGGTGGGGGGGCCCAATGGGGAGGGAAGTAGATGGGGGGTAAGGGTAAGGGCACAAGACCCTTGGGTGGGGGAGGGAGAGGAGTCCCAAGAGGCCTGGGCTAGTGCAGGGGGGGCAGTCAGAGGAAGGGGGGGTGCAGGGGGGGCAGGTAGAGGGGTGGGGGGGCAGGTAGAGGGAGGGGGGGGCAGGTAGAGGGAGAGGGGGGGCAGGTAGTGTGGGGGGGCAGGTAGAGGGAGAGGGGGGGCAGTTAGTGTGGGGGGCAGGTAGAGGGAGAGGGGGGGCAGGTAGTGTGGGGGGGGCAGGTAGAGGGAGGGGGAGGTAGGTAGGGAGGGGGGCAGGTAGAGGGAGAGGGGGGGCAGTTAGTGTGGGGGGCAGGTAGAGGGAGAGGGGGGGCAGTTAGTGTGGGGGGGCAGGTAGAGGGAGGGGGGAGGTAGGTAGGGAGGGGGGGCAGCTAGAGGGCAGGGGGGGAGTTTAGTTAGGGCTGGCCAGGGCAGGGGGGTGGGTATGGAGGAGGGCCAGCAACCCCCTGTGGGAAGGAGGAGCCGCCAGCCGGTGGTGGTGGTGGTGGTGGAGGAGGAGGAAGAGGAAGAGGAGGAAGAGGAGGAGGCAGGGCCCAGCTCCAAAAGCCCCCGTTTTTCCAGTGAGGAAAATTCGGCGATGGTGGAGGAAGTCGTGAGACAATGGGACTATATTTTTGGTGCGCAATCCTGTCAGCTCACTGCTGCCAGAAGAAGAGACCTGTGGCAGCAGGTAGCAGATCACGTGAGCGCTGTAAGCGGAGTGCACCGTGACCACAACACGGTGTACAAACGCTTCAGCGACCTGAAGAGATGCATAAAGAAGAGGTTCATGGCCCAGAGAGCACGGGCCCAGAAGGCAGGTGTAGGGGCTGTTCTTTCCAGCCAATTCAAGCCCTACGAATGCCGCCTTCTGGATCGAGCTGGTGTAGAGGTATTCGGAGGGCTGCCTGGCGAATACGTGGACACAGATAGGAGACGTAAGTGTTTTTTTTTTTTTATTTTAAAGCACTTATTTCACGCTGAAGGCACCTATTTAAAGGGGTGGTTCACCTTGAAGCTAACTTTGATTATGTTATAGAATGGCTAATTCTAAGCAACTTTTCAATTGGTCGTCATTATTTTTTTTATTTTTATTTTTAAATGATTTGCACTATTCTTCTAACTCCTTGTAGCTTTCAGGGGGGTCACTGAACCCAGCAAGCAGAAAACTATTGCTTTGTGAAGCTACAAGTCCTCTCCTGTTCATATTGCTGTCTCTCATTCAAACCACTTCCTGGTTGCTAAGGTAATTTGAACCCTAGCAACCAGTTGGCTGCTGAAACTCCAAACTGGAGAGCTGTAGAGCAAAAACTGACATTATGTTATACAATGGCTAATTCTAAGCAACTTTGCAATTGGTCGTCATTATTCAAAAACTACGTTAAATAAATAATGAAGACCAATTGAAAAGTTGCTTAGAATTAGCCATTGTATAACATAATAAAAATTAACTTCAAGATAAACCACAGCTGCACAGTTAGAAGAAACCAAATAATTCACAAACTACAAAATATAATTTGCTGCCCTCTAACTATGCAGCTTTTAAATGGGGGTCACTGACCCTTTAACATTGCTAGAGTCTGAGCGCAACAGTAATACAGAGCTGTAATATAATTATGTTCAGGCTTGGCAGTTTGTCCTCCAAACTGGGCTACTAATTTAAAGCCCTTGGGGTTTTCCAAAGTACAAAGCCGCTAAGGTACAGTTTTGGTGTATTTTTTGGAGCTTTGCCGGGTTTGTAGTTTGGAAAATAGTCACATTTTTTTCCCCTAGTGTGCCTGGCACGCTGCATGCTGGGTAATGTAGTTTGTAGCTTTCAGCCTGAACCTGTCTGTTCTACCCCCTGCTCTATAGGGTATGTGATTACACTGTTACTTTCTACTGGGATGTGGGGCAGTTCTACCCCCTGCTCCCTGCTCTATAGGGTATGTGATTGTACTGTTACTTTCTACTGGGATGTGGGGCAGTTCTACCCCCTGCTCCCTGCTCTATAGGGTATGTGATTGTACTGTTACTTTCTACTGGGATGTGGGGCAGTTCTACACCCTGCTCCCTGCTCCATAGGGTATGTGATTGTACTGTTACTTTCTACTGGGATGTGGGGGCAGTTCTGCAGTTGATCCTTAGGCTATAACTCTGGATATATTGGGGCTGCTGAGAGTTGTAGTTCAACACACCCATATGTATATCATGTCTGGGGTTAATGCAACATTGTGAATCTATTTCTGTAGTGAGTTCCCAGCTGGACTGGGCACAGAGGGCAGGGAATTATCAGCCTTCCCTGTAACTGGAAAAGGGGGGGGTGCAGGACATTGCTTGTGATTGTACGCTTTAAAAAGACATGTTTCCCGTATATCGACAGATATATCTATAGATCTATAGATAGATATATATATGTGTGTGTGTATATAATGGTTTTTTTTTGTTTTTTCATTGTTTATATTGGCCTATTTTTGTGCTACTTTCAAAGTGGCTTTAGCCTAGTCTTTGGCTGGTTTTAGAACTGACTGGTTTTGCCAAAAAAAAAAAACTGCCAAACCGGACCCCAGTAGAACCTGAGTGAGGCTTTTTTTCAAGAAACCCTTTATTTCATGTTTACAAAATATTTGTTCATTTGCAGCTTGGGTTCCACATGAAAGTCTTAATAGTACCCCAGTTCCCCCACATGCCCCTCAAATAGATTCCATGAACTGCAGCTGTTAGGCCTCATTTTAAAGGAACTGTAACACCAAAAAATGAAAGTGTATAAAAGTAACTAAAATATAATGTGCTGCTGCCCTGCACTGGTAAAAGTTGTGTGTTTACTTCAGAAAGTCTACTATAATTTATATAAATAAGCTGCTATGTAGCCATGGAGGCAGCCATTCAAAGGAGAAAAGGCACAGGCACATAGCAGATAACAGATAAAACACAATTGTATTCTACAGAATTTATCTGTTATCTGCTATGTAACCTGTGCCTTTTCTCCTTTTTCCCAGCTTGAATGGCTGCCCCCATGGCTACACAGCAGCTTATTATATAAACTATAGTAGTGTTACTGTAGCAAACACACCAGTTTTACCAGTGCAGGGCAACAGTACATTATATTTTTATTACTTTAAAGCTCTTTCATTTTTTGGTGTTACTGTTCCTTTAATGATGACAAGTGATTTATCTGTAGTTTTTGAATGGTTTTTGTCTTGTTTTTGAATCTCTGCTAAATCCAGAATGTTTGTGTGGCTTTGTAGTTTGGGGTCAAAACTTGTTCAGCATTTTTTTTTTTTGCTTTCTTGATGGGAGTGGCAAGGAATCCTGCCTGGATCACAAAGACCCCAACCCTGGAAAGAATGGAGTTTGTGGACAGAAATGTTTCACAGTCTGTTTAATGACTGGATTTAATTCTCTGCAAAGACTAAGTACAACTTATACAGTAAGCGTGTAAATATTTCTGACTGGTGACTGAAAATATCTACTGATGACTGGAAAGGAAATGATCGACTCATTCAGTGTTGCTAATTCAGTGTTACTAATCCTCTACATACCCCAAAACCTGCCACTTGCAATAGATTTGGATACCTTATTCATCCTAAATGGGAAAAAGAGCTGGAGAAGTGATATGTAACCAGTTCTATTAGCATTTCTAGAAAATTTAAGAGCCTCGGTTCAGCATTCTCTATAACACAATTACAAACTATCATGTTATACAGTTATATAAAAAAAAAGAATGTTTTAATGTGTTGTGGATCAATTCTGAGCAGAACTGATCCAAGTGGGGGAGTGTAGTAATATGTTTGGGGACTGTGCATACATACCTGCAAGTGTATGAAATTAGTATCATTTAATTATATGAATGTACATAGTGCACAAGATATCTGTATAGATTTAAACAATGAGTCAGTCAGATTTTAATTAAGTTGCTTAAGTTGGGAATGCTTTGAAGTGCCTTTGTGTTGGTTACCTTGGTATTTATTATAGGGGGGTGATCAACACCAAGATATCACAGGAAGCCAACTGGAGGGTCTTTTGCATTTCAAAGTTGAATTGTGTGTACTGTTGTTTATGGTGAGACGGGCTCCTTATGGGAACTACCCGACTGACTAACACAATAAGATTCTGATACCGGATTATCTTGTCAGCCAATCAGAACACATCCCTACTTTGGTCAGTGAGATTCTAAGAGTATAACTAAGGAAACTCTGATACTCACATAGATGGACAGTAACATAGAAACACACACAAAGATAGAGAGGTTAGGTTAGGGAGAAGTCCTGAAGGCTGATCCCTATAGAACAGATCCTGTGGGCATATTTAAAGGAACTCTGTATCATTTGTTGTCTCTGGGCTGGATAATCAAAATAAATTAGCTTCATCTCTGGAAAAGAACCGTGGTTGTTTCCTTTTACCTGGCTGTGGTAAATATTGGAATATCCAGTATATTTGTAATAATATACTACATCTACACTATACACAACATTTTTGTGCCGTGACTCGGATTGATTTAATATATCGCAACATTTCTGTGAACTTGTAGCTCAAGCGCAGTGCCAAAGGCCCACAGTCCAGGAGAGGCAACAGACCCGGCAGCAGATGCCGCCAGAGGCAGAGGACCAGCCCCAGGATGTCAGTGGAGCAGATGAACGGGACCCTGGGACGCCAGGTAAATATTATTTGGCTAGTTGTTTCACCAAACTGGCAATTTAGCATTTTCTGCAATGTATTCTTATGTCTATACACTATTTATATTTTTCAGAACACCAAGCTGGACCTTCCCGCCAGTCCTTGTCCCCGCCACCTGTGTCACCCCCCAGGCGTAAGTAACCTCTCTTGCACTTGCACCCTCTGGTGTTGGCAAAATATTACAAAAAGCTGAGTGCTTAGTGCCAGGGCTAGCAGTGGCAGCTTTGAGGGCTTCATAGACATAGCTGATTAAGTGAAGAGTTGCATTAGCAGAGGTGGTAATGGGGTGTTATGGTTCTGACAAGGCCAGGGCCTTGGCTTGTGTTGCCCCCAGTTTGTGATTCTTAAAGGCGTCTATAACCCCTATATTGTTTCCCCCACTGAAGGTGTGGGTCAATAGAGCCCACACTGTGGTTGTGTCCCAAAAAAAATTTAAACCCAAAAATCCCCCCGCCAACACTGGCCTACCCTCCTGGTGCGGGTGGCCTTGCAGCTGGAGAAATAACTTCTTATGTTTCTGTTTATAGTATGTCTAGAAAATCTGCACTGTTTAAATGATTCCCTTTTAAATGTAATTATTAATAAAAGGTAATAATTTCATTATTAATAAAAGGTAATTTTTACTGGTGGGGTCAGTGACCCCCATTTAAAAACTGCAAAAGTATGTTAAAGGTGAGTCGCCCCTTTTACAGACATGCCAGTCTGACTTCTCTAACTCAGCATGGGGGGGGGCAGCTGTGGGTATTCACATGACATAGTAGATAGTAAGGCATGCCCACTCTTCTCAATCCTGAATGCAGTTTGAAAAGAATATTTGATAACCATGCTTTTTTGGAGTACATGTAGGATAATGCTTTCTAATTATTGCGGCTATTGCAGTAGCCATTGGTTTGGATTCACATATGTTTCAACAATATAGGTGACTTTTTAATCATGAATTGACAATTGGACCCCTTTAAGGGGCAGATGTTTAAAAATGTGAGGCTACAACTTCATACATAAAAACTCAGTGATGTTCTATTCATTCCTTTGGTCATTTTCTAAGCATAAGGGTAACTTTTTTTTTTTTTTCAATCTGTTTAGAATGAACTGAATGTGGGTGTTTTTTTCTGTAAAAAAAGTCACATTTTTATCAATCTGCACCATGTTATTGAAAATGCTCTTCTCTGAATAAACGGTTTTTTAAATTCAAATACATGATTTACTTATTTGTTTATACTCTTATCCTAGATGCTGCTGCGAATGTTGCTGCTGCCGGGGGGAGTGGCCAGGACCGAGGACGAGGACTGGAACGTCCATCTGCGGAAGGTTCAGTGAGGAATCCACGGGCGTCCCAGGTCGTGGTAGCCGCTCTCAGGCCTGCTCTTGGCAACCAATGCAGCCACTTTCTCTCTCAAAGGCGGCTGTTGGCTCGTATGCTTGGCGAGCAGGCCGCCTTGAGGGTAGAAGTGGCTGGGGTGAGGGCCGAGCTACAGGCCCTCCGCCAAGAGCAGGCAGCTCAGCGCCAGGAGCTGGCAGCTCAGCACCGGGAGCGGCTATCCAGCGAAGAACGGTTCTGGAATGCTCTGCTGGCAGTTCTGGGGCAGGTACTGCATACGCCTGCCTCTGCCGGGTCTGCTGAAGGGTCACTGCCTGGGCCCTCTTTTGCACTTCAACCACCGCCTCCAAGTCCTCAGCCTAGGGCAAGGGGGCGTGGGAGAGGCCGCAGAAGAGGGTCTAACCCTGACTGTGGGCCTAGCAAAAGGCGCAAGTAGGTCTCCTATCTGAGTCCCTACTTTAGCCTTGCAGCCTTTTTGAGCCAGACCTCTACACCAACTTGCTCTCTGGCCATGAACTTTTTTATGCATCTCTTCAGGACTCACACGATCCGCTACATGAGCTGACAGGACTAAGCACCAAACAAGTAGTCCCATTGTTCTCAATCTTCCTCCACCAAAGCCGAATTTTCCTCACTGAGGGGCACCATAAAAATATCTCGTGGTGCCCTCCCCAATACCATCTGGGAAGCACTTATAACATCAAAGTGCATTTTCTCTAACATCTATGTTTGCCCATTGAGAGTTTGTGCCACGATAACATCTTGTGGCACCCTCCTTAATACCATCTGGGAAGCACTTGGAACATCAAAGTGCATTTGCTCTAACATGAATATTGGGCATGTCCCCAAATACAATGTGGCCATGCCTGTGAATTGGCCTACTTAAACACACACTAATGCAATTCTAACATCCTTAAAAAAAAAAAGGACATTTGTGTTGTACCGACATACCAAAGAAACATGCCTCCTTCTCCTATGTTGTATGACTGACTAAAAAGGGGTATCGCTTTAAGCTCTTCATTCTCTGCTGTGCAGTCTAATGTGCAAAAGAAACAACTATATGCTTTTCAGGTTGTGTATGTCGTTACTATGCAGTTTATTGAAAGTATGGTTTATATGCGGTCTCCTGCCGGTATATTGTTTACGGAAGGCAGCTTTACAAGTCCTCCTTTTCCTTTGCTTTCCAAAATGCAAGTCATTAATGCCTACAAGGGTAATTGAATGTTGTACTACTATGCACTAATGCTGCGTGGCTGTCAAAAGCCAAAGTCAAGAGACCAGCCTGGTAAATGTTCTCCTCCTCCTTTTTTGTAATATATTGTTTATAGAGGGCAGCTTTACAAGTCCTCCTCTCCCTTTGCTTTCCAAAATGCAAGTCACTAATGCCTACAAGGGTAATTGAATGTTGTACTACTATGCACTAATGCTGCGTGGCTGTCAAAAGCCAAAGTCAAGAGACCAGCCTGGTAAATGTTCTCCTCCTCCTCCTCTTTTGTAATATATTGTTTATAGAGGGCAGCTTTACAAGTCCTCCTCTCCCTTTGCTTTCCAAAATGCAAGTCACTAATGCCTACAAGGGTAATTGAATGTTGTACTACTATGCAAGGGCCTAAGACAAGAGGCCAGCACTTACCTCATGTATCTGACTGCTTTTCCAAAGAAACAGATATGTTTACAAGTGATAAATGTTAAATATTGTTTATCATGTCTTGTATTTTTGTTAATGTTTCTTATTGCCTGGCTGTAGGGGCGCAACAAGTGTAATGCAATAAGTGTTTTGCACTTTTTCTTAGCCTTTGTCCTTTACGGGTCAAGCATTGCTGGGTTTCTAATGCCCCCTAGGCCTACAGTAACTATTTATATTTCTTGTGGAAATGTTTTTTTTTTTTTTTTTTTTAAAAACAAAACATGTGAACATCTATACACTTTGTTGGATGTTTAAAGTATTGATTTCATATTTATTATGACTGTCATTAAAGAGACATTCAAAATGGCTTTTCTTTACTTTATTTTGCATCATCATTTTCTAGATCAATTTAGTTGTAAAAGGCAGGAAGGTGTAAAGGTGAAGTTATTGCTCCAGTCAGTAAGGGGCCATTGATTGGAGGGAACACAGGCAATGGGATTTCACACAGCTAGCCAAGAGTCGCATCCTTCTGAGTCTCAGCAGCAAACAGCAGTCTCAGCAGCGTGCAGTCTTCTCCCACTGTGAGCAAGTGAGGGAAATTTCCTAAAATAACAATGATTCAATTAAGCCAAAAAAAATAGCTTTTTTTAACCTTGAACAGCATTTAATTTCTGTTTAAACAGTCCCTTACTCAGTATTTGTGGGTCCCTTTACAAGAGCGCTTAATCCAAGCATAAGAGGTGGTCAACTTGATAGGGATTAGGGCAGCATCTGGGGCAGTCCCATGGATCCTGGCAGGATGTCTAGTTGGTCTTATCATTCAGAATGCATTTTGTGTTTTGTTTTTTTTTGGCCTGAAAGTGAACATATTATTCTGTAACAAGCAGTAATATTATTGTTTCTTAAAGCAGATTAAGTGGTAGTCACCTGAAAGTGGCACTTAGCAGCAAAGGGCACAATGCCTGGCACTTCTCCATAGCAGGTCCGTCTCCCAGATGGTTGGTAACAGCAGTGACAGGTCCAAGTAACAGAAATGAGGTTTTAGCATTTCACCAGCAACATTCAAAAGCACCAAAGGATTCCAGTGGGGGTAGCCACACAACACAGTAGATCCCACAAACCTGAAAGTAGAATTACTTAGTAATGCTAATAATTTAAGGACAAGTGAACCCCAAACTTCATTTAGCCCTAATGGAAAACACACTTAAATTGACTGGGGTTGACTTGTCCTTTAAATGGTTGACTATTTTAACATGACTGATTTTTGTTTGTAAGCGTGTTTACTTACACCAGAAGGTGTCCCGGGAAGGCCTATACTGCTAGGGGCTCACCAGCACATCACAATCAGCGGGCTCTTTATAATTAAGAAAGGAAAAGATTTGATTACATTTAAAGAGACATTGCACTGATAATGTGAACAAACTCATCAAAAGCATGATAATGGCCATTCATTTTGTGTGCTCTACCTCAACACTGTAATGAGATCCCTCTATATCAGTGATCCCCAACCAGTGGTTCGTGAACAACATGTTGCTCCCCAACCCCTTGAACGTTGCTCCCAGGGGCCTCAAAGTAGGTGCCCATTTTTGAATTTCTGGCTTGGAGGCAAGTTTTGGTTGAATAAAACCCAGTGTAAAGCCAAACAGAGCCTTCTGTAGGCTGCCAGTCCACATAGAGGCTACCAAATAGCCAATTATAGCTCTTATTTGCACCCCAAGGAACTTTTTCCATGCTTGTGTTGCTCCCCAATACTTTTTCCATTTGAATGTGGCTCAAAGGTATAAAAGGTTGGGGACCCCTGCTCTATATCAAGGCCTAACACCAATCAATCACAGTTGTTTCTGCACTGGCCAAAGTCACTTATGTTCATACAGTGCCAGAATTTACTACAAAAACAAACCAGTAACTAAACATACACATTTTTGTTGTCATCATTCATTTTCTTCTGGTTAACACAGTTGCAAGGGCAAGTTAAACACATTTAATGAGGTATATTATCAAGTGAATGATATGCTCAGCTTACAACTAAAGTGAGGCAATCAGCTGATCACGCACTCTTCTCCCCTGTGATTGGTTATCCATGCGCCTGCCAACATACCCCTCAATCTCAGGTTCCAGAGCATAATTGATGTGTGCGCGTAGGCCATGATCCATTGCAACATTGTGCAACATGGCGCAGACAACAATGATCCCTGAAACCTTAATGAGGGAATAAAGAAGAGCTCCACCAGTGACTGAGAGGCATCGGAAGCGCGACATGAGCACCCCAAACAGGCGCTCAATCACATTGCGCGTCTTCCGATGGGCACAGTTGTACCTACGTTGGGCAGGTGTGCGGGGAAAACGAACAGGGGTCATCAGCCAAGGCAGAACCCCATATCCTGCGTCTCCTAGAACAAAGGAAAAAATATGAGTGGAAGCACATCCACCCCTTGATTGAAAAACTATATACACATGCATGTGACAGATTCCAAGGCTGCCTCCCATTTAGCAAATCCCAGCTATTACACATGCTCAGGTGTGAGGAGTTAATTAGTCCATCAGAAACACACAAGTTCAAAGAAATGCTTTCTAAAACTACCATTCCCAAGATGCTTAGTAAAACAAGGGCAAGTAAAGTGGTGTTAATTTGGAGATACATTTTGGTACTATCAAGAACTGACATGATTACATAGTGAAATTATACTGCACATTATATTAGGCCAATTGTATGCACAGAGGACTAATGGGTGTGTGTCACCATGACCAATTAATTATTAGTTGTGAAAGTTGAGGTAAAAAAATGGTAAAAAAGTACTTACCCACCAGCCAGCCCTGCGGCTGTGCAATCAATGGCTCCCAGGCAATTTGGAAAATGGCCAATGAGGTAAAAGTCTTGCTTTACCCTTGTCCACTCTGCCTCAGTTGAGGGAAAGGAAATGAGCCTTTGCGAGTGCGGTAGAAGTGCCCTCAGCACTTGCCTCAGTATCCTGCTGAAGGTGGGCTGGCTCATACCGACAAGGCGTGCGGAGACCTGCTAGAAACTGCCACTGCCCAGGAAATGCAAAACTGCAAGCAGTTTGCTTATCCCGGGCAGGGCCTGAGACCGTGCCGTCCCACAGGATCCAGGTCCTGCCTTACCAAATGAAATACCTGCAAAATGGCGGCACGGCTCAGGTGGTACATCCGCCTGAAGGGAAGGGACACCTCTCCAAAATCGAGGAGGCTGTCTGATCCTAGCAAGTGGCAAATGAACTGGGGGCTCCTGCTGATCAGCCTCTGCCCCCTCTAAAACCTCTAAAGCTGCCAGCAGTGCTGGCGCAATAACATCATGTTCCATGTTTAGGCAAACTGAAGTGAGTTAGAGGGGTTTTATACCTTTGGCAGCCTTTAACGAGCAAGCTGTGCAGTCTTTAACTCTTTCCTGTTTGTTTATCTGAAAAGGTTAGGGCAGCCTGTAAATGATTATATTTTTCTCTAAACACAAATCACACACAAACTACTCAACTTCCATTTGAAAGCCATGTATGATTGAAAATCCCTATTTGGTTTAATTTCCCCTTTAAAGTAGTAAAAGGACAGGCTGACAATAGTTATTCACTTTTTGGATTATTTTCGCCTTTAACACGAAAATTTCGGCTATTGAAGGCTTTGGTTACGTTTTTTTCGGGCTACAGTCCGATGTCAAATCCGACTGGAGGCCGAAAAAATCGTAACCCAAAAGCGTTTATGAATTCCGTATTTTCGCATGTTTGCGAATTTATCGTGAAATTTTTCCGAAAAAATCATAAAAAATACGATAAAGTCGCAAAATACGATAAAGTCGTAACGGCTCCGCAAAACAATACGAAAGGGCCGAAAAAGTCGCAAAATTACAGATGATTACGAAAAAAACGGATTCGGACGCAATCCGACCATTCGAGCCATAGTAAATGTGCCCCATGGAGTTGCGCATTCAGGTAAGAACGCAATGGCTGCCACAGTTCAAAGAAGCTGGATAACACCAGGATTTCCAGCTTTTGCTGCAAAATGTTTTTTCTTGTGTTACCTGTTTACGTCATAATCCAGGCCAAGTAGTCAAAACTCTAAGACGACACTCACCTAAGCCAGACTACCCTTCCAAAGACTACAAATGTACTACAACCAGCTACCCAGAGTGGGGACATATAAGTATGTTTTGGTATGTATTGATATGTTTTCAGGATGGCCAGAAGCCTGGCCAGTTGCCAAAGCCACTGCAAAAACTACTGCAAAGAGAATATTATTTTGTCTGTGGATCATGTGCATATACTTTGTTGCCAGAAAATAGTTACGGTACTTGTACCATTGCTACCTGGTATTGTTGACAAAATGTTCAATGAAACTACTGCTGCAATTACTTCTAATTTGGTTGAAATAGCTCAGATGAGCAAGTTAGCCCTTCATAAAAAATTAGCGCTTGATTACATCTTGGCTTCAGAAAGAGGGATGTGTCAAGTTATCCTTAAGCAAGACTGTTGTACTTGGATAGATGATAATGAAGATATAGTACAAGGTCATTTAAATAAGGTGAAACAATTACAATTTTTAGCTAGAGAAATTGGTCATGATTGATGGAATCCTATGAAGAGATTCAAAATTGGTGACATTTTTGGATCCAGTGGAAGTTTTTTTAAACAAGTAGGAGCATTATTAATAATGTTACTGATAATAATACTTATGCTTTACATATTTTACAAATTAACTCTGTGTTTCCTAAATCGTTGTATTAAAGCTAGGCATCAGCACATTTATCGTGTTAATGTTGATAACTTTGATTCCAATACTTTCAATGATACAGAATTATGAATGTGTTTTTAATTTTCTCCTAGTTGGAATTGTTCCTTTTTGATAATGTAGAAAATATTTGCAATCATCATGATATCCGTCTGCTCAACTAATGACATGAAAGGAACAATTTTTGTTGACAATGAAAATTTTCTACGAGAATCAAATCATTCTTGCTTCAATCTGCAATTTAACTATGGTGGCATATTCCATATCTCCATAAGACATGCATCAAAGTGGTTGCTATAAGGAACTTGCTCCAATTATAAGGACGTTTATAGCTGGTCTTGTGTTTGCACGAAACAACTTTCTATTGGCATTATAACATCAGTAAATAGTACTTGGGATAACACTGAAGCCAATACCAAAGCGGAGATGACATATTTTCCAACCTTTTACAATAACACTGGAGGATGGAATAAACGGCTACCTTTCACCAAAAAGAACATTATTAAACACTTTTGGAGTGGAACCATATGGGGATTGAGTTTATTATGTTATGTTTGGTATCTTAAACTAAAGAGGGGTAATTAGTTATTTTTTTTTTTTGTAACTTCTTTTATTTCACATATACATTAATAACACAGTGCTATTACTTTAGTGTAGTTTACAGATTCGTTGTATTCGTATATTATTAACATTTCTCCATAATATTCATTATGCTCTTTTCCAGAAGAGAGAAAGAGGAGGAAGGACGCCGTGGGTCTTCCATACAGAGTCCAGGTAGGAGAAATGGAGAGGGTAATTAGATAGAAAAGATAGAGGGTAGAAGAAAAAAAAATAGGAGGAAGACATATAACTTCTTAGAGTAAAATTTTGTAAAACTTTTACAATTTCTATACAGACACCAGGTTTGTCGTTCCGCTATTGGGTATTTAAGGTTTAGTGAGAGCTATTTTTCGGGGTGGGGGTGAGACACAAGACCAAGACATAGTGGAGGGAAAACCTTGAAATGTAAAATAATTTTTCTGTATTAGCCTACTGATGTGAATCTGCCGTCAGTTGCATCTATGTTATTGTTTTTTTCTTGGTACATAGTCCATGGTCCCCAGATTGTTTCAGATTGATCTTGTTTGTTTTCTTTTCTGGCTGCCATTTTTTCCATTGTCGCTCTTGAGTTTAGTCCGTGTATGATTTGGTTTATGTCGTAGGGGCCTCCTGTTTTCCAGTGTTTTGCTATGTGCATAGTTGTTGTATTGAATATATGAAATAGTAGTTTTCTCCATGGGTGTGGAGTCTTATCTGGTAGATGTAGTAGTAGGGCTATTTCTGGTTTGTTTGGTAGTGGTTTTTGTAGGTCCGTCTCTATTAGTTTAAACACCTGTTTCCATAATTCTGCTACCCTTGGGCAGTGCCACCACATATGCAGTAAAGTGCCTGTTTGGCCACATCCTCTCCAGCACATGGGGGAATATGTGTTTGTAATTTTATTTATTTTGGTTGGGGTTAGGTGCCATCTGAAAATAGTTTCTTATGGGATTCCAGGTGATTTGTGCATCTTGTTGCTCCTGAAGTCGCTTCTAAGATGGTAGTCCATTGCTCTGGGGTTAAGTTGATTTGTAAGTCCGCCTCCCATCTCTCCATAAATGGATGCTTGTATTCTGTGGGTAGTTCTAGGAGAGCTCGGTAGCATGAGGATAGTATTCCTTTAGGTCCATTTTGAGCGATTCTGTAATTAGTTATTTTTAGGTAATTAATTGGATTGCGGTGGATCAAGAATTCTCCAGCATGAGTTATGGTCAAATTCTGCTGGTCAAGAATGAATTTTTGGTTTTGAAGACGGTCTTAGTCCCTCTTCACGACAAAGGAGCTGCAATAAAGTTAATTGCATTTAGGCACAAGCTTAGGGCTGTAGGTTACATAGTTTAGTGTGGTCAGTAGAATGACCAAAAGAGGGGAAATGTTAAGGTTATATTGATACATATATATTAATTAAACTATATAGAGCAATTTTAATACTATGTTATTCTTTCATTGTGTAAGTCAATATTTCTGAACTAGGCTTAATCACAAAATGTCATTCTAAATGACATTTTTGTAAAGTTAAGTAAATAATAATGTTTGAATTAACTATTGATTTAAGATGTACTGCCAAAACTTGTAATTAGGGAATAAGTCAAATCTGGTCTCATGATGAGTAGTCCTAAAAGACCACATGTAATCAGGACGTGCTTCAATCTGATTGGTGAAATTATAAGACCACCCTATGTCCTCATTGTGTGAGAACAATTAATATATAAATAAAGATCTGCCCACCAATCAGGTAGGACAGAACAACTAGGCCTCATGTCTGCGTCTGTTCTCTTGCATGCAATACATTTTATCCTACAGCTGACAATCCTATGGCTTCATATTCAACGTTTGACCTTAACAAGGGGAATGTAGTGGATGCATACTTCCCAACATTTGAAAAATGTAAAGAGGGACAAAAAGAAATGGTGCATGTAGCGCAGCAAAATCTTTTTGACCACCCCTTTTTCTGTGACCACACCCCCTAAATACCACTCCTATTTTGCAAAATTTGATCACATTTCTGGTTTTGGGGTCTTGTTTTATGTGTTATTACAGTTTTTCTAAAAAAAAAAAAAAAGGTGAAATTGCCCTTTAAACTGCAAGTCTCAGTTCCCCCAAGACACCTGTTTAGCTTATTAGTTACAATTGTATCTAAGTGCAGGTGTAGCTTGTTAACTTTTCTGGGCTCTCTGCCAAAAGCTACTTTTTTAATTAAGTTTGAGAGACATTGTATCTTGTTCAGTGCAGGAGATCAAAGGGAAATTAGGGACTTTTCAGAAAGAAACCGGGACTGCTGGCTGAGCTGTCAAAATTGGGACTGTCCCACGAAAATTGGGACAGTTGGGTAGTATATGGATGTTTTACAACTTATTCCACTGAGCACTTTCCAGGGCATATTTGCTGGATTTCAGGGTTTTTTTTGCACCCTGTGCCACTGTCGCACCCTAACTAGTTACATTTTGAAGCAGGTAGAGATATAGAAAATGTAGTTTGTTTTTTTTTATTTTACGCCTTGCAATGATAAATTACTTATATGAAGTCAGTACAGTATTTAGAAAAATCCATCTTTAAGAAATATTGTAATCATGCCTCAATCACAGGGCAGCATTATCAAATGGAAAGTACTCCTTTTAGAATGTTATAGATTGATCTTTTTACTGCACTTTCTATTCCATTAGTAATTGGGTACTTTTGTCTCTTTTAACAAAACATGCCAGTGCACAGATCATTAAGTGATAGATCCTAAAATGAAAAGTTGTTTTGTTGCCAGGAAAAAGAAATGCTATGTCATAAGCTAATTTGGCACCTAGGCTATTATCAGGACCAACCTAAATACAAGGTGTGTCCCAGTTTCAGTTGCATTTTTTCTATAATCATCAGTAGTAATTGTTTTGTCAAGTCTCAAACTTACTGGCACAGGTATCAATGGAGAGCTAGAAGATATATTGGGCCTGATTCACTAAGATGAGTTTTAACATGCGCTATTATTCTCTCGTGGCAAATCAGTACACTTGCGCTATTTTATGCGCGGTATTTCATGCAATATTTTTGACGCGATAAATAACGTGCGCGGTATTTTTCGCATGCAATCAGTACACTTGCGCTATTTTATGCGCGGTATTTCATGCAATATTTTTGACGCGATAAATAACATGCGTGGTATTTTTCGCATGCGCTAATTATATATATATATGTACAGTGGTGTGAAAAACTATTTGCCCCCTTCCTGATTTCTTATACTTTTGCATGTTTGTCACACAAAATGTTTCTGATCATCAAACACATTTAACTATTAGTCAAAGATAACACAAGTAAACACAAAATGCAGTTTTTAAATGAGGGTTTTTATTATTTAGGGAGAAAAAAAATCCAAACCTACATGGCCCTGTGTGAAAAAGTAATTGCCCCCTGAACCTAATAACTGGTTGGGCCACCCTAAGCAGCAATAACTGCAATCAAGCGTTTGCGATAACTTGCAACGAGTCTTTTACAGCGCTCTGGAGGAATTTTGGCCCACTCATCTTTGCAGAATTGTTGTAATTCAGCTTTATTTGAGGGTTTTCTAGCATGAACCGCCTTTTTAAGGTCATGCCACAACATCTCAATAGGATTCAGGACAGGACTTTGACTAGGCCACTCCAAAGTCTTCATTTTGTTTTTCTTCAACCATTCAGAGGTGGATTTGCTGGTGTGTTTTGGGTCATTGTCCTGCTGCAGCACCCAAGATCGCTTCAGCTTGAGTTGACGAAGAGATGGCCGGACATTCTCCTTCAGGATTTTTTGGTAGACAGTAGAATTCATGGTTCCATCTATGACAGCAAGCCTTCCAGGTCCTGAAGCAGCAAAACAACCCCAGACCATCACACTACCGCCACCATATTTTACTGTTGGTATGATGTTCTTTTTCTGAAATGCTGTGTTACTTTTACGCCAGATGTAACGGGACACGCACCTTCCAAAAAGTTCAACTTTTGTCTCGTCGGTCCACAAAATATTTTCCCAAAAGTCTTGGCAATCATTGAGATGTTTTTTAGCAAAATTGAGACGAGCCATAATGTTCTTTTTGCTTAAAAGTGGTTTGCGCCTTGGAAATCTGCCATGCAGGCCGTTTTTGCCCAGTCTCTTTCTTATGGTGGAGTCCTGAACACTGACCTTAATTGAGGCAAGTGAGGCCTGCAGTTCTTTAGATGTTGTCCTGGGGTCTTTTGTGGCCTCTCGGATGAGTTGTCTCTGCGCTCTTGGGGTAATTTTGGCCGGCCGGCCACTCCTGGGAAGGTTCACCACTGTTCCATGTTTTTGCCATTTGTGGATAATGGCTCTCACTGTGGTTCGCTGGAGTCCCAAAGCTTTAGAAATGGCTTTATAACCTTTACCAGACTGATAGATCTCAATTACTTTTGTTCTCATTTGTTCCTGAATTTCTTTGGATCTTGGCATGATGTCTAGCTTTTGAGGTGCTTTTGGTCTACTTCTCTGTGTCAGGTAGCTCCTATTTAAGTGATTTCTTGATTGAAACAGGTGTGGCAGTAATCAGGCCTGGGGGTGACTACAGAAATTGATATTGAAATTGAAAATTGAAATTGATAAGTTATTTTTAACAAGGGGGGCAATCACTTTTTCACACAGGGCCATGTAGATTTGGAGTTTTTTTTCTCCCTTAATAACGTAAACCTTCATTTAAAAACTGCATTTTGTGTTCAATTATGTTATCTTTGACTAATAGTTAACGGTTTTTGATGAGCAGAAACATTTAAGTGTGACAAACATGCAAAAGAATAAGAAATCAGGAAGGGGGCAAATAGTTTTTCACACCACTGTATATATATATAAAACATTAAGATTTTCTGTGAATTAAGCTACTTAGAAATGCCCACCCCTTAATGCACAAAATGTCTTGATGTCCTATACTGCACTCCGCCTAATGGTTTAAAATTTAGTAGTGAGCACAACTTTCTCTTTTTGCTGTAGTTTATACAGGAGTAGTGGCCATTTCCATGTATTAGCTTCCATCATTCCCAACTACAGGTGATCCCAGTGGTGGCCAATAAAAGTGCAATTATTTGGGAGTTTTAATCTTGCAAAACAATGTTGCAAGTAAAGCTTAGTCCCTGTGAATAATGTATAATGAAGCAGTAGAATTCTTATTGAATCAGATGAAATTGTGTATAGGACTGGCCAGACCGGGGATGACTTTGATGTTGTTGGCCAGATTTAATATATTGCAATACATGGATAAACAGTCCCTGTTTCAAGGTTCCAGTTCAGAAGGTAAGTTAACCCATTGCAGGTAGGGTTGGGTAGCGGATCTGGTCTGGTAGGAGGCACAGTAGGGTGGCAGGAGAAGGCTGGGTTGAGGGTCAGCCGGTCCAGGTTGGGCACGGGTCTGCCTGACCATACCACATAGCATTCGCACCGTTAGCAAACGCAGAGTGGATTTCTGCATGGAAATGCTAAAGTATGAACTAACACATGACACACAGTGCACACACATAAAGGGGAAGACAGGGGATTCGGTTTTTCTGCTAAGGTATTTACACCAGTGAAGAAAACGACCCCTGTTGCATTATCCTTACAGTTTCTTCTTTGGTTGTTACCAGGGCGGTCACCTGGATCCCCATCATATTCCTTGCCATGAGTGATGGTATTATCATTTATTGCATACTGTGTAGTTAAAGTGCTACTGACACCTTTGTTTTAAGCAGCCACTTTTGTAAAATGAAGGGGAAATCCCAGGGTTCCTTTGCGAGGGCAACAGGTGTTTTTAAAAATCTGTGTTAAAGATAAAAGCAAAGTTATGGCTGAAATTCATGCTTTGCATTATTCCTGAATGCCTTCTTTGCAAAATATTGGGCGTTTATAATCTCTGTGTTAAGTAAAGGATGTACATTTTGGTCTAATGGTCAATATACTGAGCACTTTTCTCAGATTTATTTAGGAATAAACCACATATGCCCAATCACAGGCATCTGCAGAATATCTTTCAGGGGGGCTAGTAGGTAAAATAGATACTAGGTGGGGAAAGTTAAGTGCCTTCTTTCCTGGAGAACTAGAAAAAAAATGCATACGGAAAGAAAAACAGACTACACTAAAATCATCACTAATGTAATCCTGCCCCCTAGTGGCCCATGTATATTCGTTGCAAAGATGTCCAAAACATAAATTTTTGCCTAATAAAATAAACATAGTTCTAAGCACCATTCCAATATAAATGTATTTAAAATGTTTAGCATTGCAAAAGTTATTTGTAATTCCAATGGAACACAGCATTTACTTAACTACTGGTTATGACTTTTAAAAAACCCTTACAAATTACAACCATTACAAATTGATCATGAATGTATATTGCAATGTTGCTTAGAATGATGTTTGCTTTAATTAGGCAAAATAGGTTTTTTTGGGTTGACATGTCCTTTAACATCCACATTTATAGTGTTACATCTTCTACTAACCAGCATCATTATAGCATCAGCTGTAACAGAACAAAAAATGTAAAAACAAAAGATAAAGAACAGTATTTCAGCAGACAAACGATCATTTGAAGTAGAGTCCGGGAACACAACTTTAACTTAAAACACAACAGGCAATTACCAAATACTTTTCAGAGTGCTCAGCCAGACCCTTCATTTACATGTCTGCAACAGGGATAGAAAGGGTCTGACTGGGCAAAATACATCTGGGATATGATACTACAAATGCCATTCTGCATTCATAAAAACACAAACATCATTTAGAGGTTACAGAGCCAGAATAACTTTAGGTGACAAGGCCATAAATATTATTGCGTTGTCATTTTATATACAGTATACATAGAGAGAGAACAATTCCACTCGCAACACTAAATGAGCATTATTACCATTTAAAATGACAAATTCTGCTTTGTGGGGCAGCCTTTTGTCACCCCTGGTAAATCCTGCGCTGCTCCCAGCCCCCCTCTATGGCTTCTGCTGTTAACTGATTTTATTGGGGGGCAGAGAAGGGAAATAAAACATTCTTAGCATTAGTGCCAGATGGATCATTGATTAATGGAGTAATACTGCCACCTGCTGCCATTATTACGACAATGCGCAGTTTGTGCATTTGACATTCGTTCCAGAGGTCGGCACTGCCAGCCCCACTGTTCGCCTTTGCAGCCGCTGCAGAACCCCAGCTCTAGTCCCATTCTTGTTCTCTTTCCGAACTTGCTGGACACCCTTTTTCGTCCCTGAACTTTACTGCTGCCGCCTAAAAGGCAACAGGTAATGGAGGCTTCGGAACAGTCAGCTTCCGTCACTGCACTTTTCTCATTAGCGGAAGTAGATTTGTCAGGGGTCTCCTGGCTTCGCGGTTACCATAGGAATGGGACGCTCAGGCCTGGATGCCGGAAGTGCGGCCCGCTGTGCATACCGGGATATGGCTGTTGCTTCTTGGCGGCCACGTCTTCTCCTTCTCCTGGGAGTGTGCCTCTCCCTATTGCCCCGGGCTTGCGGGGATGAGGGCCAGTTCAGCCCGGGACACTCGGCCTCTTCTCTGCAGGTTGGAACTGCTGCGTTTGAACGGAGGTGTGTGATGGGAAGGGCCTGGCAGAGTCCGCTCTTGTATTCATTGGCAGAAATGTCTGTCTGTCTGCTTTCTCACTTCTGATCCATCTCTGCGACTTTTGCATGCGACTGGTTGCATTTTAACAGGACCCAATGGAATAATTAGACTTCTCTCTGTCACATTCAAACATCCATGCCTTGCTTATGGGACTGGCAGTCTGTCCTGCTATAGAAATGCTTATGGGACTGGCAGTCTGTCCTGCTATAGAAATGCTTATGGGACTGGGAGTCTGTCCTGCTATAGAAATGCTTATGGGACTGGGGGTCTGTCCTGCTATAGAAATGCTTACGGGACTGGGAGTCTGTCCTGCTATAGAAATGCTTATGGGACTGGCAGTCTGTCCTGCTATAGAAATGCTTATGGAACTGGGAGTCTGTCCTGCTATAGAAATGCTTATGGGACTGGGAGTCTGTCCTGCTATAGAAATGCTTACGGGACTGGGAGTCTGTCCTGCTATAGAAATGCTTATGGAACTGGGAGTCTGTCCTGCTATAGAAATGCTTATGGAACTGGGAGTCTGTCCTGCTATAGAAATGCTTATGGAACTGGGAGTCTGTCCTGCTATAGAAATGCTTATGGAACTGGGAGTCTGTCCTGCTATAGAAATGCTTATGGGACTGGCAGTCTGTCCTGCTATAGAAATGCTTACGGGACTGGCAGTCTGTCCTGCTATAGAAATGCCTATGGGATTGGCAGTCTGTCCTGCTATAGAAATGCCTATGGGACTGGCAGTCTGTCCTGCTATAGAAATGCTTACGGGACTGGGAGTCTGTCCTGCTATAGAAATGCTTATGGAACTGGGAGTCTGTCCTGCTATAGAAATGCTTATGGGACTGGGAGTCTGTCCTGCTATAGAAATGCTTACGGGACTGGGAGTCTGTCCTGCTATAGAAATGCTTACGGAACTGGGAGTCTGTCCTGCTATAGAAATGCTTATGGAACTGGGAGTCTGTCCTGCTATAGAAATGCTTAGGGGACTGGCAGTCTGTCCTGCTATAGAAATGCTTACGGGACTGGGAGTCTGTCCTGCTATAGAAATGCTTACGGGACTGGCAGTCTGTCCTGCTATAGAAATGCTTACGGGACTGGGAGTCTGTCCTGCTATAGAAATGCTTACGGGACTGGCAGTCTGTCCTGCTATAGAAATGCTTACGGGACTGGCAGTCTGTCCTGCTATAGAAATTCTTACGGGACTGGCAGTCTGTCCTGCTATAGAAATGCTTACGGGACTGGCAGTCTGTCCTGCTATAGAAATGCTTACGGGACTGGCAGTCTGTCCTGCTATAGAAATGCCTATGGGATTGGCAGTCTGTCCTGCTATAGAAATGCCTATGGGACTGGCAGTCTGTCCTGCTATAGAAATGCTTATGGGACTGGCAGTCTGTCCTGCTATAGAAATGCTTATGGAACTGGCAGTCTGTCCTGCTATAGAAATGCTTATGGAACTGGCAGTCTGTCCTGCTATAGAAATGCCTGCTTTATCATCTGCTTTGGTTTCATTTGATGTCAGATTGATTCATTGTTGTCAGGGACCCCTAGGTTCTTCAGGCCAGCAAGTAGTAACCCGTCTTAGGAGCCCCTGTGTTCTTCAGGCCAGAAAGTAGTAACCCGTCTCATGGGCCCCTAGGTTTCATAGGCCAGCAAGTAGTAACCCGTCTCAGGGGCCCCTGTGTTCTATAGGCCCGCAAGTAGTAACCCGTCTCAGGGGCCCCTAGGTATCTCAGGCCAGCTTGCTCTAACCCAGTCTGAAACTGCCCATACACAGCAGACTCCACCTCTTCAGAGCAAGTCATAATTTACTGACACAAATATGGGGCCAAAACAATGATTTGCAATTGCCACCAATAGAATTTTAAGATCACAGTGCCATGAAAATGATTAACATGCAATTTTGTAGTGGCATGAAAATCATCAGAGGAAGCAGTGGGGGAGCAGGGAGTCAGAGGACGCAGTGGGGGGCAGGAAGTCAGGACACAGCGGGAAGCGGTATGATGCAGCTAGGGAGCAGGGAGTGGGAGGACGCAGCAGGAAGTGGGCCGTAGTTTGAGGACTACAGTCCGGCCCCCTAACAGTCTGAGGGACCATGAACTGGCCCCATGTTTAAAAAGTTTAAGGACCCCTGCTTTAAGCCTACTAAAAAATCATTAAACATTAAACCCAATAGGATTGTTTTGCCTTCAGTAAGAATGAACTATATCTTAGTTGGGATTAAGTACTAAATACTTTTTTATTTTTTTTTTGTTTTATTACTACAGAGAAAAAATAATTTTTTAAAATTTTAATTATTTGATTAAAATGAAGTCTATGATAGTAGACTTTCCCCTAATTCAGAGCTTTCTGGATAACGGGATTATGGATCCTCTACCTGTAGTACAAATGTCATTGTGATGCCATAATGGCAGACATAGGTTTGCAGTGTCCTAAAGGTTGAAATGTCATTCTGATTCTGGTCGCAGTGCCCTTAATTTTATCTTAGGTCAGAGTGACATGAATGTTATTGTGATCATTGTGATTTGGTTTACTATCTGGGTGACTGAATAGGGCCAAGATCTGTAGCCGCTTCTTATTCCAATGTTTATTGTCACTTGAAATATGCACAAACGTACCTATGTCTACTCTTCTTGTAGGTATTTGCTGTATGACGTGAACCCCCCTGAGGGGTTTAATCTGCGCAGAGATGTATATATACGAGTTGCCTCCCTCCTGAAAACCTTACTGAAGAGTTCCAATTGGGTGCTCGTTCTGCCCCCATGGGGTCGACTTTATCACTGGCAGAGTCCAGACATCCACCAAGTCCGAATCCCCTGGGCAGAATTCTTTGACTTGGACAGCCTTTATCAAAACATTCCTGTCATTGAGTATGAAGATTTCCTTGCGGGTAGATATCAGTAAAAAAAAAATTGACTCTGCTTTCTGGTTATATCTATTTTGATGGTGTTTATGGTTGTGCGCTGAACTATTATTTGCATTTATAAAGTTGTGGAAAGTCATGGAAACCAAAAACTTTAATGTCACATTCAGAATGTTAAAATGAACTTGGCACAAAACAAACATATTGGAACTGATTTACAAACATAGGCGCTGTTTCCAGCAGCAACCAATCAGGTTTGCTTTCATTTTCTTACTTGATATAAACTGTTCAAAAGTAATTGCAGATCGGTTGCTATTGGCCATTGCAGTTCTTTTTCTACAATGGCCCCACCATCACTAAATTGCAGTGCTTCCGTGTGGTTTGTGTGTGTTTGTCAAATAATAGCTTTGTTTGACAATGTTCTGCTCACTTGACATAGCAGAGACATGAGTTGTGTTTGGGCAGTGCATTTGCTTATTGACAAACGTGCTCCTCCATGCAGGAGGATGGCCAGGGATTTCTTGGAATGCTAGATTATTGGCAGAGAGATTTCTTTATATTAAGTTAAAACAAAGTTAGCACACCACATTTTTAGGCTACTTTTTATTACTATTTCCTACCAGGCACCAGTTCTTGCTGTCCATGTAATTCTGCTTAAAGGAATCTAAACCTTAAAAAAAAAAAAATAATGTAAAACTGCTCAGAGAATTTTTCTATGAACTTTTTAATTTTTTGTAGATTCCAAGAAATTATTACACTGCTAAAATATGGAAATTGTAACAACAGCCCCACCTGCTGGTCAGTTCTTCCAAACGCAGTACAGTTGGCAGAACGTGTCATTAAAACAGAGAATTTCTCTGATTTTGCTGTGCTTAGGAAAGGGATGAGAAACCTCAGAGGGCTTTTCACATGGGTCTAGGGCAGTGGTTGTCAGACATTTTCAGTTCAATCCTCAAGTCCAGGTCAGGGCCACAATTGGCTAAAAGCAAGGTTACAAAAATACCCAGGAAAGCAAATAAATTTTACCCCAAATCTTACTATAATTCACCTTCAGACTGGGCTTTCAGATGTTTCTAGAACAGCAAACAGGCATTTCTCCCTAACTGGCCTTCAGGCTGAGCACCCCTGTTTCAAGCCCTGCAAAGACCTGACTAATAGTATGAGAACTACTTTGTTCTGCCAACAAAATGGAGTGAACGGCCTCAAATAATCTAGCTGAAACTCCTAATTGATGAATAAAAACAGTAAAAACACAATTTTTTGTTATTTTTGGAAATAATTTTAATTTAATTTTTCAGAATCTGGAGGACCCTTTATCGAGCAGGTATATGTTCTTCAGGGTTATGCTGAAGGCTGGAAGGAAGGCACGTGGGAGGAGAAGGTAGACCAGAGGCCTTGCATTGACCAGCTCATGTACTCAGAAGATAAAAATGGCTACTACAGGTAATGTTGCAATGGAGAGGTAATGGTAGATAAGCAGTGCATGGTTTGTTTGCTGATTCCAAAGTGTCAGTCATGAGCATTTTTGTTCACTGTTCATATATACATGCTACATAGATTTGGTAATGATATGCATATGTAATATTCAGAAGACTTGTGGCATTCGTGGTTATGGTATTATATCTTTTTACCTAGAAAATACGGAGAGTAGATGCTGTAAAGTGCAAATATTCAATTAATTTTTGAAAAAAATAGTAAAAACATAAAATTTTATTATGATTTTTACTTTGGTAATTGGACATTGAATTATATATTTACCCATTTTGTGTTTTTCAGAATATGCAGTTTTCTAAAATGACATGTCTTTTAGAAGTTAAAGTAATTATGAACCCTCAAAACAAATTAATTTCAAATTGCTCAAAGCTCTCTTCTAAGCATATTTGCAGTCCAAGTTCATCATTTGTATGTTTTCTATTTCTGCTGGTCAGTTCTTTCACTGTATAGTTAGGAAGAACTCTTCTGATGTTACTCTGCTCAGGAGATCAAAAGCCTCAGATGACCTTTCTCATGAATTGCCTGAGCACAGCTAAACTGTACAGTGAGCGGCTTTCACCTTTAATTGCATATATTATTATAATTACATATAAACTCTGGTTTTGTTTCCTTTTTAGAGGCTGGTTTTGGGGCTATGAGGAGACTAGGGGCATAAATGTCACCTGTTTATCAGTACAGGGTTCAGCATCTATTATGGCTCCAGTGCTATTAAAAAATACTACAGCAAGGTGAGTGCAGTGTACCAAGTATATGTGCTGTCAAATGGACATCACAAACTTCACTTATATATTTCCTAACCTCTTTAGGTCTGTAATGCTAGATAGAGCAGAGAACCTTCTGCATGATCATTATGGAGGCAAAGATTACTGGGATGTGAGTATATAACAGACGCCATGTTTCATGTTCACAACAGGCCAGAATGTTGCTAATAGCTAAAGGCAGAGCCTTTCTCTGTAAAGAGATTGTTTCAGTTACTATTAAGGTTTCCAGAAAACAGAAAAAGTGGTAAAGAAATCCTTCTTTCAGTAGCAATCACATTTACAAAAACAATTACAGTGTTAAAAGTTGCTTGACGTTATATTTTTATTTAATTAGGCAAAAATATTTGCCTAATGAAATATTTGCAGAATAACATACCTTTCTCCCTGCTTGCATATTCTCAATAACACAAAAAAGGGGAAAGTTGTGCTCAACCACTAAATTGTAAACCATTAGGCGGGGGTGCAATGAGGCTGTGACCACAAAATACATATAAACAACCGCAAAAGATCCTCTGCACTCACCCATTATCAATATGTAGAAATAGGACATTAGGACATTCTGTGCATTCAGCTACTAAGAAATGCCCTCCCCCCCAGACCCAAAAGAGGGATTGTTTGTCCATACATTGCAATATACTTCAAGCTGGCCAACTACGTCATCGTCATCCCTTCTGGCCAGTCCTACACTGACCTATATAAGTAATTTAAGATTAGTACTGAGCAAAGGGACTAAGTTTTACCTGCAACATTCTTGCTTTCAAGGCTCCTTTGGGATCACCTGACTGTAGCTGGGAAGAGTGGGGGCTACATAATGGAGCTGGCCACTGCTCTTGTATAAACAATAACACAAAAAAAAGGGGAAAGTTGTGCTCAACCACTAAATTGTAAACCATTAGGCGGGGGTGCAATGAGGCTGTGACCACAAAATACATATAAACAACCGCAAAAGATCCTCTGCACACCCATTATCATTATATAGAATAGGACATTCTTAAGCATTACAATATTACAAGCAGCTTAACTGCGGCTTTTTAACTGACTTCCTTGTCTAGCATGAAGTCCACCCCCTTTTGCATTCTGAGCACTCCTCTCTCCAAGAGGTGACTGCTGGGCATGCTCACTGCCTATGCTCCAATTAAAATCAATCAAGCATACGCAATAGGTACCTTTTTGAAGTCATCATAGTCAGAGAGAGGAGGAGTGCTCATATAGCAAAAGGGGGCAGAGCTTCATGCTAGACAAGGAAGTTACTAAAAGAGCTGTAGTTAAACTGGCTGTAATAGAGAAATAAAATAAATCTGAATGCACAAAGAAAGTTATGTTATTCTGGGGGATGTACATCATAATTTACATCATTTTAGAGATTTAAAAAAAAAAAAGTTTACTTACTCTTTAAACAATCACTTTCACTTTTCTTTTTACTTGGAGAAATTAGTATTTCCTTTTATGCCTGTATTTTTTTTCAATTACATTTCTAGTCTTATTATTATTATTATGAAGAGCTTTTTAATGTGACCCTCTGGCTATTTTTGATTCTAGAAAGGCACAAGTTGTACACCCCTGCTCTTGTATTATTTGAAAAATCTATCTTACACTATTTCATCCTTGAAATCAGACTCGACGCAGCATGGTGTTTGCCAAACATCTGCGGGTAGTTGGGGATGAATTCCGGGCCAACTTTTTGCACTCTACCGACGAAGCAGACAGGACTATATTCCATGAGGACTGGACCAAAGTGAAGGTAAGCTATTTTTTGGAGCCTTTTGAGCTATAGAGTTCCAGTAATATTTTGTAAAAGAGAGAACTTAAGACAGAATGTAATGGAAAGAATAGGCACACTGAAAAGTAGACACCTCCCAGGCCCAAAAAATGGCAACAATGTAGAGTGTTAGGCAGCATGGTAGTAACCTCTTTAAACACAGCCAAAAGCACACAAAATTGTTTTACTTCAATCTGCGCCCCATTGTATGGACGAAAGGTGGAATGCAAGGCGAAAATTAGATGAAGCCTGTCGGTACGCTGCAAAACCACAACATTAGGGCATGCCAGTATAAAACAGAAGGTTGCATCATACATGCAACTTGCTTAGTGTATTTCCATACATGAGAAAGTGCCAGATGAGAAAGAGGGGATTGGTTGATGAACATTCCCTGGCTCCATGTTTTATGTGTTATTTGTTCTGCTTTCTTTGCATTTATTTTTAAAACTTGGAGAATGGGGAACATCTCCAGACAATTATTCTTTTTCCACTGAACTTTACCATCTGCATTATGCAGGCAGGCAGGTAGTGTTCTCCTGGCACAAAAGCTGTGCACACACACAATTTGAAAAAAAAATGCCAGCTTTCCTGTATTTTTAGCTTTCCTCCCTACTACTATCAAGATGTAGATATAGTTTATACAGGAGCAGTGGCCAGCCCCATATTGGTGAGAGTTCTGTGCAGACCAGTCTCCCAAAGGCTAAGTGCATGTGGCCATTATTGTGCTGAAACAGGCAAGAGCCTCAAACTGTAGCCGCAAAGTAGGAAGCATGGAATTGTCATTGTATGCTGTTGCCTTAAGGTTAAATCCTGAAATGGAACCAGGTGCTCTGCCCCAAAGAATGGGAAACAGCTCCAGACAGTTATTTTTCTACTGAACTTTACCATCTGCATTACATATACAGGCAGGAAGGGTTCCAAAAGTTCCCTCTAAACTGTACACACACAAATTTTGATGCCACTGCACACAACAAATGTTGGTGCACACAACAAATTTAGTGTGAAAACACAACATTTTTTTATTTATTCTGACCTGAGCATACATGTTGTAATTTTATTCAGTTATTGCTGGACTACAAATCCTGGAATAATGTAACATTATTCAGAAATATCAGGGTTGTATTCTTAAAGCTTTATTGCACAATACAACTTTTCAAAAACTCTTCCCCAAATCTCCATAGCCAGTGACTGCTTTACGACTGTGAGACGAATAATGGGCAGGGAGAATGCAGGGCTGGGGGTTTCTAACAGCAGTGGGACATGTGAGAAGATAAAGTGCACCTGCTGCTTAATGCAGTGCAGCTAAGTGTAAAAATGGAGTTAGTAGGACCTACAGCTGCAGGGAGCCACAAAGCACAGGGCTCCGGGTTAAAATCCAGCAGCAGACAAGAGCTACCCATTAGATTACTTGTAGTAACAGGAACCTCAGGGGTAGGACTCAAGACAGAGGATTGTTTGGCCCTTAGTTTCAGGAACTATTAACAGAGCTATCTGTCTAGGTCAGGTATAGGGGCCTAAGTGAAAGGCAGAGCCACCAACTTGGACTACAGACTGAGAGACAGTCATTGCCATCTCTGTGCATGTCTGGACTATGGTCTGAACCGCAGGCAGAGCCTTTCTGTAGTTGTTTGGACTTCAGACTGGGCAGCAGGGATAGACAGGAGCCATACATCCAGGGGAGCAGGGATAGACAGGAGCCATACATCCAGGGGAGCAGGGATAGACAGGAGCCATACATCCAGGGGAGCAGGGATAGACAGGAGCCATACATCCAGGGGAGCAGGCGTAGACAGGAGTCATACATCCAGGGGAGCAGGGATAGACAGGAGCCATACATCCAGGGGAGCAGGGATAGGCTGGAGCCATACATCCAGGGGAGCAGGGATAGGCTGGAGCCATACATCCAGGGCAGCAGGCATAGGCAGCTAAAGGATAGACAGCTGCCACTAAAACAGGACAGACCACCTAAGAAACAGTAGGCTTGGAAGCCAGTACTAGAGTGAATTTTACCTTAAAGGGGTTGTAAAGGCCAAATATACCACCAAAATACAAAGGCAAAACTTCTATTAAAAAAAAGCCTATTTGTAATGTATTTCAATTAGAAAATCAGTAATATTTTTTATAAAATAAGCAGTCTTCTGTGGCTCAATTTCCCTTCATGTTCCCTATTATTTTTTGCATTTACAGCCCCTTTATGTTGTTTGGGTAGTGTGACATGCTGACTGCCTGTACACGAAGTTTTGGAGGAATTAGCAATGGCAGGCAGGCATGCAGAGGATCTGGAGCATAAAGACAGGGACACCACATCTTCAGGCAAAACACAGGTTTATTTAGGGCCAATTCTTCCAAACATAAAGCTTAAAGGAACACAGTTCATTAACATACAGTTCATGGATATGATTTGTCCCTCCTTCAGGGCTCTCACCTTCCAGGGTTACTTCCACACACTGGAACCTTTACGGGGGTTTCCCACTGTCCCCAGTGACTTTCACACATCCACAGTGACTCACACTTGTGAACACTGAGGCTTCACCTTAAGCCTTGCTGTCTCCTCTCAGCACTCATCCGCCTGGTCACGATTCCCTTTGCTCCTTGCAGTGGCAGGAGGCACCCCCAGCTCCTCTGGGAGTTCCTAACACAGGCAGCCCCCCTGCCCTGTGCCCCACTCTGAGAGTGACCTTCTGAGTCAAGAATCAACCTCCAACTCAACCCCTGTGTAATAATACAGCCCTTTTATTGGCTGCTCACCTGCAGCCTAATCAGGCAGCTCCCTACAGCTGGCCAAATGAAAACATAAACTGGAGTTTGGAATGGAGGGTCCTTCCTGCTCTCCTGCTCTTTTCCTAAGCCCGTAACATAAAACACAGCATCACCTGCTGCAAAACCAGGCATTTTACCTAGTGCTACTTGTGTCCCACCTTCAACACTGTTGGAAAACACACCAAAACATGATCTTTTCCATTGCATGTATAGATGTATTGCATTTTCTCTCACAGTAGGTATTGTTTAATTATTTACATGTTTTACATGCTTTTACATGTTTCTGAAATAGCTGAAATAGCATATATTACTTAATTTATGTAATTAGGAATTTCCGTTTAGTTACCAGATATTCCAGAAAGGTAAAGACCTCTCATTGTTTTGTTTTGTTTTTTTATTCAGGCAAAACCAGATTCTGCCTTAGGAGGACCTTACCTTGCTGTGCACCTACGTCGAAAAGATTTCATATGGGGGCACAGAGAGGATGTGCCCAGTCTGCGGAGAGCAGCGGATGAAATCCATAGTCTAATGAAGAAACTCAAGCTCAAGAAAGTTTTTGTTGCCACAGATGCGGACAGAGAAGGCAGGTGCAAATACAGCATTGTGTTAGCAGGAACTGCCCTGTGTGATAGAATGAATCCTCTCAGTCCTTTAAAGAAACACACCACCATTTCCTTGTGCTACTATTGTCTTGTTAAATGAATGTACTGGGTATCTGGGAATTGTGTGATGTATTGGAAAACACAGAACCCTTTCATTTGATTAAATACCAAATATAACAAGGTTTTGTCCAAATGAGAATCTTTAAAAACTCTCATAATTGTCCAAATTCCACTCTGAATCCTGAAATTGACGCTTTCTTACTTAAAAACCTATCATTTAGAGACAAAATTAATTTGTCGTTTCTTATTCATGTCCACAAAGCTTCCATTAAACAGAAAGGAGCCCCTCTCCTGTATGCAGTGGACAGGCAGGTTAGGGGCTTTTTCCCCAGCAGCATTTACAAGCCATTTTGTCAGCAGACTGTCCAACAAATAGCTGCTTTTCCGATCAATCTACAGATTTTAAAAATGTCTAATTTTTTGATACAATTTAGATCTTGAAGCCCTTCGAAAACTGATCCCAGAAATGGTGCGATTTGAGGCGACCTGGGAAGAGCTGGAGTTGTACAAGGATGGAGGTGTGGCTATTATAGACCAATGGATCTGTGCGCATGCCAGGTATTGATCTTATGCATTAATCACACTGATTTGGGGGTTATGATATTGTGCAATATCCTATATCCATTTTTTAAGAGTGCCAATAACTGGAAATAGGCTGTGTATTTTTCCCCAGTGCTGTTCCTCCCTTCCTGACAGACAGGTGTACATTGACATTGCTTGCACTTGGTTAACTGACCCTTACTTGATCTCAGGCTTGCTCATTTCCCAATAGTTGGAACATGTTTCAGAGTGGTTTTTTAATATTTTTCTATTCCCCAATAACTGGAAAATTATCAAGCTTGAGGCATGATGTGATACAGTATGGTACCTGTATCTTAATGTTTTATATATAAACAATGGTGGTTGTGTTGCACAGTGGGCATTAGACTAGCTTGGTCCAGTGCACCTTACCTCTTTTATCTTACCTAGAACTTAACGCTTACAGCATATTTATTCTGGGTTATCTGTCATGTGATGCTTTTTCTTAATTTCTTTTTTTAATTGATTTGCCATTTTTTTCACCATGCACAGTCCATTGCAATATTGATCCATGATGCCACTGATATTCCTGCTTGCCATACAAAAACAGAAAAAAAAAAAAAAACAAAAAACCTGATTTAAATACATTGTCATAACTGGGGATAATAACCTGTATACAACCGGTATGATGTTTTGTATTTTGTTGCTTAGAATCACATGTTTCTAAGTTGAGTTCCCTATTAATGTTATTAGCATATTAAAATGATTATATTTATGTAGCTGCTTTGCAGACCTTATGCCTATTCTTCCTTTTTATTCCCAGATATTTCATTGGCACCTCTGTCTCCACATTCTCATTCCGCATTCATGAAGAGAGAGAGATTCTGAGCTTTAACCCAAAAACAACTTACAATCGCTTCTGTGGGGACAAAGAAAAGAACTGTGAGCAGCCCACCCATTGGAAAATTGTGTACTGAAATGGAACAATGTCTGATATGGTTATTCACACAGGGAACAGTTTATGGCCATACCCAACCAAGCACAAATTCCTTACGGGCTGGCTGTTTATTTAGAATAAAACTTTAAATTACTGTCTTTCTCAGTGATAAAAGTTACAAAACTCTTATCAAAAAGCTCTTATCAGGATTGCAGACATAAGTTGAAGCACTGGCATGGATCTGGTGTATGTGTTCCCTTTATGTGCACAGAGCCTGTAAACAAGTGATGTGCCTGCATAGTTCCTCATTGTAAGCCTCAGGTGCTTTTAAATGCATTTGGGCACTGGTCTGGTAAGGTTGCCAAACATGTGCGGGCAGATTTTTATTATGCCCATGCATGTTGCCATTACATGGAGAAGGCAGCCTATGTGACATCTATAAGCGTTTTATTTAAATATATTTTCCTGCTAATGTAGCATGGAAAGTGTACAGCAACAGTATTCTGCACAGAGAGCCTTATTTATAGACTTGTTTGTAATTATTAATACACCATTATCCGGAAACCCGTTATCCAGAAAGCTCAGAATTACAGAAAGGCCATCTCCCACAGACTCCATTTAAATCAAATAGATTTTTTTAAAATACTTTCCTTTTTCTCTGTAATAATAAGACAGTACCTTGTACTCAACTATGATTAATCCTTATAGGAGGCAAAACAATCCTGTTGGAATACTGTCATGGAAAAACATGTTTTTTAATGCATCAGTTAATAAAGCTTCTCCATCAGAATCCTGCATTGAAATACACATACAGATTTTTTTTGTATTTGATTTTGAAATTTACACATGGGGATAGCCATATTCTTCATTTCCCAGGGTGCTACAGTCATGTGACCTGTGCTCTGATAAACTTCAGTCACACTTTACTGCTGAGCTGCAACTTGCAGTGATATCACCCCCTCCCAGCAGCCGATTGGCAGAACAATGGGAAGGTAGCAAGATAACAGCTTCCAGTAGATATCAGAATAGCACTCAATAGTAAGAAATTCAAGTCCGGCCTGGGACTCCTCCAGTTACATGGGAGTAGGAGGAACAATAGGTTATCTGAAAGTAGTCCCAATATGTAGTGCTGGCTCTTTCTGAAAGCTCAGGCTAAGGCACAATGCACTGAGATGCCTCACCAATATTACAACTAAAAATACATTTGTTGGTTTAAGAATAACATTTCAAATGGTAGAGTGAATTATTTGCTATGTAAACAGTGTCATGTAGAAATAAAAAGTATAGCATAAAAATCATGACAGAATCTGTTTAAGGTATAGGTATCCAAATTATAGAAAGATCCATTAACCAACAAACCCAGGTCCCAAGCATTCTGGATAACAGGTCCCATACCTGTAAATGCAACCTGAAAAGACTCCCTGTTGTTAAAGAATGTAATTCTCCTTTGACACCATTCAGACAATGCCTGTAAGATAATGTAGTTAGACCATACCCAGAATAGGCTCACAGATTTTCGGTCATTGTCAGAATCCATTGTCCTTTAATATCTCTGAATGTTCTTGTTCCTGATCAGTAAAGAAATTCATTCTCATTAAGACTTGGAAGCATTTAACCAGGCCGAGAATGGACGTCACGATTGTCTCATTGACAGTCCATAAGTATTATTTTTCCTTAGCCATCGACAGATTTTAAGGAGTTCACATGAGCATCATGTTCCACCTGCCCAGCTGCAGTGTAGCAGATTGTGTACTCATTTCTGTGGCCTTTACTGCTGCTCCTGCTAGTTCTTTAATAAATGGGCCAGCAGCGCTAATGCTAGGAAAGCACATCATGAAATCTGGGCAGCATGCTCTGCAGAACCATTTCAGGAAACAGGAAGTTATTGGGGCTCTTTGGATACAAACATTGTAACTTTCGTACAATTAATGTAATTCATTTTTAAAGTTTGTTTTTTACTTCTGTAATGGGCATAGCCATTTCTTTGTTTAACCCACAAACTCCCAGGCCTGTTTTTTTGTGTTGATAAATGGGAAGATTTGTATACCTGAATTTTGTTTTTGTACAATAAATGCCTCTTTGTATGAATCTGTTCTTGTGATCCAGTTCTCTGCATCTTTACAGTGACCAGTGGTTTAGAATAGATACATTCCAAATGACGCTCCCTGCGGCCATGAGCTATAGATTATCAATAAACAAAGTATTATTAACTCTTGTATAGATTTACCAAAAGGTGTAAAAATTAAATGATATGGTGAGTTGCCATAAAATGTTTGTGGGTTTGAATTAGGGATACACCAAATCATATAAACATGGAAGTTGACATGTTTTTTGCACATGTGGCACTCTTTAATTTACATTTATGAATTAGAATTTGGATTCGGTTTAGTATTCGGCCGAATCCATTACAATTCCCTAGTTTGAATGTCTGCATTGTATAACGCTTTAAAGGGCATGGAAAGGCAAAGTCACTTGGGGGTGCCAAAATGTTAGGCACCCCCAAGTGACTTTAATTGCCTACCTTTTACCCCGGGCAGGTGCCCCTGTTGGGAGAGCCATTCTCAAAAAAAGGGGAGCACTGTTCCTTATTAAATTTATGTTGCACCTGGCTAAACCAGAGACTTCTAAATCAGACCCAAGAAGGAAAGAGCAGTTCCACCTGACTAGTTCTAGTACTTCTGCTTACTGCATACACAGCAGCTTTATCTCTCCCTCTCAGAACATCTCTCTTGATCATTTATGTCTATACCCTTCCTGGCATAATGTCTGCAGGCATTTGTTTTGCTCCAGAACCCCAGCCTGGGGAAATCTAAACCTACTTAGGCTAATTATACTCAGTTGTCCTGAAATTTCATAGCAACACCTTATCTGCTAGAGGAAAAAGTGCATTTTAATTAAATTTCCTGCAATGTTTGTTATACAGACAGATATAACAAGTCCTACAGGACATGGAAACATGGCTACTCACCACACTCCCCATTCACTTGCATTTGTAGTTGATAATAGCAGATGTTAGGGGACACATTGTCATGTCATTGTCAAGTGTGCCATAGCCCTACTGGGTTATAAACAAGTCTAGCAACTGCCTTTTTACACTGGAGGCCTTATGTGCAAAGCTGGAAGCAGTGGGGAAAAAAGGGCTATAATGGGCTATTGTTTTGCACTTTGAACACTGCATTCGGCTGTGTGCAAATAGCCGCAGGTCTCTGC
Organism: Xenopus tropicalis; assembly: GCF_000004195.4. Classification (NCBI taxonomy): domain Eukaryota; kingdom Metazoa; phylum Chordata; class Amphibia; order Anura; family Pipidae; genus Xenopus; species Xenopus tropicalis. The sequence continues at coordinate 55,475,216 of NC_030685.2, read as the reverse complement.
TCAGTTTTGGAGCACAGAGACCTATGGAAAGGCTTTTGGACCCGGTGTTGCCTGCATTAGTGCGGGATCCAAGAGAGTCAGGCAGGGGCGGCACATAGGCATCCCCTCACCCACCCCTACTTCCCCCTAACTTAACTAATTTTGCAAACGGCAGAAACAGGAGGCGAAGCTCACATTGGAGCCCTGTCCTTTACAACTGCCCTAAGGCTTCTTCCTGTGTTGAGCATCAGACTTTTTATTTGGAGCTCTGTGCAGAGAGCAGCAACCCCTGGAGCACGAGTGCTCCGTAAATGAGCACTAAGGGGCACGCTCTTGCATTTGCACCCCTGGGGTTTGTTAATGACCTCTTGACAGAGCAATTTGACTGCTCAAAGGGATGCAGTGCAAACACTGCAAATGTCCTCAGCTGCTGGATTTCAAATGGAAGCAAAGAGCATTGCAATAAAATAATTACTGCCTCAGCTACGCTTCTAATGCTAAATGTGTTTCGTAATTACTTAAGCAAAAGCATGATAGATGCACAGAAATAAGATGGGACCCTTGACACACTCCTGTAAATAAGCAGCAAATGTTCTGATAATTCTACATAATATATAGCCAGTATTTGTTTTTAAAAGTTACTGTGTTATAAATAAATCCATATTAATATCACAGAGATATAAAAGTATTTTAGAATCCAAGTGTGAGAAGAGTTCACTTTGATCTGCAAGGCAAACAGATAGACAAATAGAAGAAGCCGGGCACTGGTCTAGGAATAAAAACCCACTCAAACAAAGCAAAAGACACAAAGGCAAATAACCAGAGAATTCAGAAGCACATACAAAGGATCTAGGCCCCCAATCCAAAGCCTCTTTTCCCTTTAGAGAAGGCCAGTCCCATTTTTTAGAACCTGCATTAAATAACATATACGCAAAGAGCTTTAATGATTTTAGTTTGAAATTTTAGCAGCTACCTAATTGCTAGGGTCCAATTTACCCTAGCAACCAAGTCATGGTTTGAATGACTAGAAAAGAGCCTAAACAGAAGGATAAGTAATATAATATGACAATAACAATAACACTGTAGCCTCACAGAGCAATGTTTTTTTTGGCTGGTGTGGCCAGTGACCCCCCATTTGAAATCTAAAAAGAGGTAGAAGAAGGCAGATATCAACAACTATAAACTAAAGACCAACTGGAAAGTTACTAAAGATAGATCATTCGATTACACACAAAAGGTAACTTAAAATACAAATACCCCTTTAAAGAAAGAAGCACACCCACTCTTGTTCAGGTTATCTTAGTCCTGCATTATGCATTAAGAAAGTTTCCAGCTATGTTACCCTGTAGAACTCTGGCCCGCGTACAACAGCCAGCTTGTCTCCCTGAGTGCTGAAACAATGACTCCCTATAAGAACTGCAGTTTTTACCTCTTGTTATAAAGATGATAGCAGAGAAAGGCATGTTTGTATGCAGTTTATATTGTTATTGATCCTGTTGGGGGCAACTAAAATAAAGGGGAAATAAAGCCCTAAATTAACAGGTTCTGTTAGCTATATTGATGTCATAGGACTGCAGTGTTACCACATAAGATAAGGAGGTATAATGTAGCCAATTCTCTCATAAGAAACATAGGGTTTCAGGAAAGTGGCAGTACAATAAAGTGATAAATAGACACTGCTTTTCTCATTATTTGTGTTTCTGTTGTTTTCATTTAGTTCCTATATAGTCGGTAAGGTAACCATGAAAGTAACCCCAAGATGGTGTATGAGTTCTGCTTCTGTAGCACACATATTTCAGAACAGTACCACGGAAGAGTCCTTTGCTTCGCGATGCACAAAAAACGGTGTTTAAAAAGACTGAAACTGCCACAAATATGACTTGTCACCTTTTGTGTTAGCAGTTCTAGTCCAGGCTGCTAATTGGCTTGCTTGATGTGGCACAACTAATATGAATAGTTCAGTACAGAACACCCAGTAAAGGGCATTACCATTATACCAATTATTATCAGATGCTGTTAGCAAATGAGCTTCCCTGTTTCAAAACATAAATGCAGAAAAAGAGTTCTAAGTAGATCAATAATATAATTAGCCCCACCCCAAAGCTTTAGTGATGTGTGTAAAAAATGGGGGCACACCTGTATAGTTACCCTTTACATCATCTCCAGATGAATAGGTCCAGATGCACAAATAATGGCAAGCTTGCACAAAAATGTTATATCCCATATATAATGTGCTCTGCACCTCATAATCTCTCTTTTTATTACATAAACATAACATACCTGGCAATATTCAGACTGGAATGATATAGGATTCAAAGGATCTCCTGGTGGGAAAGGGCATAATAGGCCCCAGCATAACTATTACTATTAACTACTACTATTAAGAGGGTAGTCCCTAGATGTGAGGTCCTATGGTCCAACACTGTTATGGGATAAAAGGTATAAGAGTTTATAGGCCTCACACCCAAGGCAACAGGCCCGATGCCACTCCCTCTTTCCCGCTCCACACCTTATCATTGGAGTTGTTCCAGGAGGGATCGGCTTTTAAAGTTACCAGAGGCAGCTTCTTGCCTTCCCTGGGAACTGGCTGCTCCCTGTCACCTGAGCCAAGGTTCTCACCTTGCTTTATGCAGGAGCAGCCCTGTCTAAAATGTACACAAAATTGCATTGCAAGCTCACGGCTTAATAAATCAACTCACTGGGGCTCTTAAATCCTGGTGCTGCCTCTGTTTTTGCTGTTGGAAGAACACATGGAATGCAATGAATGCCTAAACCCATTCCAAATGTCAGAGCTTTAATGGTCCATCTAATTATCAGGGCAAGCCATCTTGGAAATACTGAGAGTAATGATCAGTTCCCCTATAGACCTCAATAAGCCAATCACTACCATTTTATAAAGTCATAGACAACCCAGTGGGTTCTTGTCATAATACATAATAATATAGGCACGGAGACCTTCCAGAGATTTATGGCTATGGCATATGGTTCCCCTATTAAAGGAGAAGGAAAGGCTAATAAGGAGTTAATCTCAAGCTGCAGGCATACCTCCAGTTCTCTCAATAGTGCCCTTAAGTCTCCCCATATTTCACCTTTAGAAGATACGAGGCCACAAAGGAAAAAAAAATGATGAGCTGTGTATTCCAAATTCCCATAATTCCACACTGTTGCACCAAGACCAAGAGCAGTTAGACAGGCTATGTAGGAAGCACATGCGCATTTTCCATATTGCAGTTTCTAAAGCAGGAGCGCTCCCTCTCCAAGTGCACATATGGCCCTCCCACGTCTAGGGGGAAGAATGAGGTTCGCGCATGCGCATTTAGTTACGCAGCGCCATGTTGGACTAATTTAAATATCCAACATGGAGGCCGCAATAAGATAAATATAGTGTTAAAACACGCACTGCTGTGAATATACAGGACATCAAGGTAAAAAAAATGTAGTGACCAGCTACAGGGACATAAGGACTTTGGATTTAGGGGGGTCAAGATTTTAAAGATTTCCTTCTCCTTTAAAACAACAGTAACAGGCAGAGGGTTATTAATAGCATGTCCCACTGCCCCCAGCTTGGTAAGTGGCACAATATGTAGTATTTAGATCAGAGCTACTCAGAAGCACAAATCAAATTGTCTCATGTGCCTTGGCCCTTCCACTGCTTTATTAATAATTCTGATATAGAACTGTGGTACCCAATGCTGAGTATCCTATAGATTGTTTTGTAGATTGTCTGGCTTAGTATTAATAAATATAAATTGGTAATTGATTGCTTTTTCATCATTCATCCAGACTCCAGTTTATAGCAGTTGTCGCTACACAAAAGCAATGTTTATTGCCACTGTAAATTTCTTAGAAACCTATTCAATTCCATTCCTGACATACTTCAATGTAAATATAATATCCAATATATCAAACACAAGCTTTGTGGATGTTTTTTTAATTATATTTTTTATTGAACATTTTTTATATTAATACAAACTTTAAAAACTTGGTCTCTGCTTTACTGCTTGAGATTTCAGCTTTGCTAGTGTGGCTAAAGATTTTTAACAAATCCGCCTCCTCCATTGTATAAAACAATAAAGGTAGAGTTGCTCATTTTCTTTTCACAATAAGTTGATGTTTAGGATCATTAGGTCTTCTTTGTCCCCTTCCTCACTCCTTTCTCAGTGCCATGGTATACCTCATTTTCATTGCCATTATGTGCGGTGGCAAAGAGCTGCTACCCACCCCAGATGCCCCAGTTAGTGCCCATCCCCAGCCCCCTGCATAAGTGACTGTTAGCCTCCCTTCCCATTCAGCTGAATAGTAGCAGTAGCAGTATAGATAACGCTGAGTGCCATATTCCTTTGCATTGTTTAGGGAAGGATGATTATTATTCCGTTCCATTTTTTTCTGTTCCTTTTAAAATTTGCTTTTTTATTTTTCTTTATATTTTCCCTCTCATTTACTTTTTTTGCCTTTCTTGAAGCTCCTCCTTTGGCTCAACCAGCTGTGGCTCAATCCTCATTTCATTGGTCATAGGATTATTTTCTTTTTCACTCAGCGGAATTATTTCTGGGTTTATTTCAGTAGCTTCAGTTAATTCAAATGATCCTAAAATTGCACTGATTCAATAAACTGGTCCTTTATATTACAGTAATCACTAACACTGGGCCATCCAAATCATGAATATATTTGTGGACATGGTGCAGTCAGGTCATTATCACATGTACATTCAATCAAAGCTTTTCTATTAAAATAGGATTTAAATTCAGGTTCAGTAATATGTATGACCTTGAGAAAATATTTACCAGGCATAAGGATGACAGTATGCGTCTCAGCAGGAGATTCCCCTGCAATTAAAAAGACTTCTTATTCTTATAACAGGTATGGGATCCCATATCTGGAAACCCCTTATCCAGGGAGTTCCAAATGATTTCCTTTTTCTCTGTAGCAGAACATTGTACTTAATCTCAACTAAGATATAATTAATCCTTACTGGAGGCAAAACAAGCCAATTGGGTTTATTCAGTATTTAAATTATTTTTAGCAGACTTAGGGGCACATTTACAAAAGCACGAACGCTCCGAGCGTATTTCCGCCGATTTTTTCGGGCGTCCGCTCGACTTTTTCGTACGGCGCACGACTTTTTCGTACGGCGCACGACTTTTTCGGACGTTTGCACGAAAAAAAATCGGAAAGGTTTTACCGCTGTTTACAATTGTTCGGTACGAAAATTTCGTGACTTTCGGATCGCCAATACGATATTATCGTGACTAATACGATTTTTTCGTAAGCATTTTCGTGATATTTGCGATCTTCCGAAATTTTTGTTTCCAATACGATTTTTTCCCATTCGTGATTCGGATTCGTGGATTAGTAAATGTGCCCCTTAAGTTATGGAGATCCAAATTACAGAAAGATCCCTTATCAGGTCCTGGGCATTCTGGATAATAGGTCCCATACCTGTACTATATTGAGATTCATACACAGTAATATGGACAGTGTCGCCCTGGGAACCAAGGGGCTCACAGACAACCTTAGACCCTAGGCCAACTTTCAAAACTATTTTTCCTCCTTTCTTCACCCAACCTCTTTATTCTCTTAGTCTATTTTATTTACATGCTATCTATTCTTCCATCTTTTTCTCCTCTTTGTTCCTATTCAGAAATAGGTAATGACCATGAAACAGGCCAAATAGTCAGGAGCAGGAGGGCCCACTGACACCTGGGCCCACTGGGAGTTTTCCTGGTATCCTGGTGGACCAGCCCGACACTGAATATGAATATACCTGTAATCAAATACTTAAAATATTTACAGACAGCATTAAGGCATTAAGGGCTTCAGGTGCAAGTGCTGCTTGTTTTTAATCTAAAGGAAATTTGTTTGCAAATATTCTCTTTTCTTATTATCTCCTTTAAAGGAAGTTTCTATATTATAAAAATAATAATAACCAGAATTATCAGAAAGACATTTGAACAAATTGTTGAACAGAGTTCTTGGTTATCAAAAGGCACATCTCCTTTACACTTGCCTGTGTCTGGGTCAAGTAAAGGAAAATTGCCCTGTATCCTTACACTGCCCATGGTAAATAGTAACATACAAACTAAGGTATTTCATATACGTTTCCTCATACAGAAAACCAATCAGTTATAACTTATATAAACCATTTGAGTTGAGTTGTTTTGCTTTTCCAGATCTTCTTCTTTTTTTTGGTTATTGATCATTTTCCTGTTAAGAGGAAGATAACAATAATGAAACAACTAAAACCCTATGGTCATTGGAAATTCCTACAGTACGTACCATAGAGGGGACAGATATAAGCTACCAAGATATTTGTTTGTATCCTTCAACAGCAGAAAATTATTAAAAGCTCATTGTTCATTGGTTAATGTGTGCTATTGTTATAGGGAAATCTTTGCTGCAGTTACTTTAGAAACCCATTAAAGTACATTGTACAATCATCTTTATTGCATTACAGCAAGTTGTTTGGACCTCTGTGAGAAAGCTGTTCTGAGATTGCGCTATAATCAGGTTATTGTTGTAAGTCCTAGTGAAGAACTGAATAAAAATTATACAGAAGATAATATTGTATATATGCAGCTTATATTATTTATTTTGACATCCGTTCAGCCTAAAAGACAGTAAATAACTATAACACATTATATAAACATATACTGATAGGATATGCAGAGATATATGTAATACACTATTTCATTTCATTTAAATGTGCAATATGACATATTTATATTGTTGCTAAAAACTCACCAGGCACAATAGAATAGGGACAAGAAAATTGGCTGTACCCAGAAGTCCACATAGTATAAATACTATGGTAGCCCATAGAAATTGTTCTTTATCAGCATTTTCAGCTGCAGAGACAGAGAGAGCATTAGTCATTAGTCAATAAAACTCCAATAAGTGTATTTATCCAGAATGACAACCTTGGAACATAGATGGTGTAAATGGCAGAGCACTAAACCTGGTTCAATGCTTAATACCCCACTGTCCTAAAAAATATAATGAAAATAAAAGTTGAAGACTAAATATGTAACTGAATGTTTGCACAGAATTTGAACATATTGATATCACTCTAGTTGCAGTTAGAAGCCTCCAGGAGAATCCAGAAGATCTGCTTCCCTTCTTTAGTGACACAAAACTATGGAAGGAAATGGCGTTAATGTCTATAAAACAAATAAATCAGATTTGACAACCAAGTTCTAGCACAGCCACTGGGCTTCACACTTTGGCCTCTTTGCCCTTCAAACTCAGTACATCATTGACATAAGCAGAAAAGGCAAGAGGAGAAAGGCTCGTGCTACATCTTAGCAGATTGCTATGGAAAGTAAGAGAAAGGTATCTAAGATCATACTGTAGGTCAAATGTGTGCTTTCTTATTATTTTGCTTTTTTATTATTTTCTCTTTTTCAACCATATCAATATAGTGCAATTTAGGCTGTCACCTAAAAGATTACAAGGAATAAAAATGGCTGACCAGAAGTAAAGATGGGCACAATGATTGGCCACTTACATTCCCAGGCTTGGCTTCAGTGATTGGTTACCAGGTGAGCCCATGTTTCTGGAACAGTGTGCCTTCACCTGGTCACCAATTACTAATAACTCTCCCTCTCCCTCTTGTGTATTAACTCCTCCAAGGCATTTTATGTTTTTAGTTACCCAACAACAGTAACACAACAATGCCTCTGGATAAAGCAAAAGTAAAATTGACAATGCAAACATTCACTCAGATTCAAACTGATCAATAAATAAAGGCTAATTTAGAGACAGACCAATACTCCAAAATAAAGAGTGATAAACTCTACTAGGCAAACAAATGCATCCATCCAAAAAAAATGTTGTCGGTGGTTCCCAACCTTCTGGGCACACCCTTCTATCCCTCTGAAACATGAGATCCGTTACCTTGGAACCCGTCATTTCTCATAGACTCCATTTTAAAACTTTTAAAAATGATTCCCTTTTCTCTGTAATAATAAAACAGTACCTTGTACTTGATCCCAACTAAGATATAAGTAATCCTTATTGGAGGCAAAACAATCCTATTGTGGTTTTGTAATGTTTACATTATTTTTTATTAGACTTAAGGTATGGACATACAAATTACAGAAAGATCCCTTATCTGGAAAACCCCAGTTCCTGAGCATTCTGGATAACAGGTCCCAGGTCTTTTTCAAAACCCTCTGTCCTTCTTTAACTTGCTGCCAGTGATATTTCTACTAATCCTGCACCCTGTCATATACTCAGTTGTCTCTCACTATCCTTGCAATACTTCCCCTTTATTCATACCTTTTACACAGGGTTATAAGATAATTTAAAAATTCAGGGACAGGTCTAATAAATGCATGTTGCAGGGCTGCACTACTGCTTTTACATTTAATTGCACTCAATGCAGCCATGCTGGATTTTCTGGATGTGTCCTTAAATTTTCAAGTGATCTGGTGCACCTCTACCTCACCTAACCTTATTCAGATTCATGCGGTAATGGGTCAGTCTCACCCCCCCTTGAATTTGCACCTCATATTCATTATCTACTAAACATATGTATTCACTGACCTGACCTTGTTTAACATTATACTGACACACCTAGAATAAGCATAACAACAGTGGTGTAACAGTTAACAATTCCTTTGCAACAGTGTCATTAAAAACACATTAGTACAACAACTGATCTTCACTGATTGTGGGTTGAATGCAAAAATCCTGTAAAAGGTGCAGAGTTGGTGCCCTTTGATGGCGCTTAAGCTAGGGCATGGGTAGGAGCTGGCAGCAGGGTCACCTATATACCCCCACCCTCATAAATACATTGCTGGCAAATGCCAACAGGCAACTTGTGAGCCCACACTGAATAAACCCAGAACCCAGGAAGCTTTCTGTGAGTTGTGTGTCAGCACCATAGATTCCACTATCTGTACCATGCAAAGAGTTAAGGAATAAAGTGTCACACTAATAAAAATCTGAAGAAGATGTCATTTGAATTAGTAGTAGCAGGGCTATATTGTAATGTCCATCAAACAGCAGAAAGCTTATCTACACTTTCCATAAAGATCTCTCATCAGCAGTTTCCTGAAGTATATCATAAGGTTATCATTTCAGTTCAGTTCTCTGAGCATTGCCATGGCAACAACAAAAAGAACATTTAAGAAGGTCATGTCTGTGGTAGCACATTGCTCAAGATTATAGAAAACTTTGTTGTTTTTTTCCAGTTCCCGGGTAATATTCTCACCAAAGAGGCCAAAACTCAAAATGGCAAATCGGAGATCCACATTTTCCAAGCACAGGAAAACAAACACTAGCGTTGTTCATTATCACAAAAATATCTCAAACTCAACCCAAAAGTATGTCGTTTCCAAGGGTGGAAAGTACCATCTGCCAGGCTAGACAGTAGACTTTAGAAAGGACATTGTAAACAGAAATAGGGGTGGAGTAGGCCAGTCTGCTAATTATACACTGCAAAGCTTGAAAAGAGTCCAGTTCTGACAGCAGGGAATATTTAGCAAAGAGTGAAAAACAAAATTTCCCAGACTGGAACTCCCCAGTTCTCTGTTGACTTATACAGTATATGGAATTTTATCAAAGTTTTAAAACAGAATCTCTTCTCTTTTCACTCTAAATAATAAATAATATTAAATAATGATAAATATGCCCCAAACATCCTGCACAAGTGAACAGAGGCCTATAAGATGTTCAATCAGTGGTGATAACTGGAGTCTTTGCTGGACGTGAGCTGGCTTTATTTTTTTTAGACATCATTTTAACAATCAGAAGAATAGAATGTCCAGACAGACATGCTTTTTAATAGTACAAGTATGGGAATATGTGGAAACCTGATATCCAGAAAGTTCTGTATCGCAGAAAGGCCATCTCCCATACGGCCCGATTCACTAAAGTGCGGTAAAAATTATCGCACGCTTTTTTGCGTTAAATTAGTCGCGATAATTAGCGCGCGATTCACCATAGTATTATCGTGTGCGTTAAGTCACCATATCGCATGCGTTATTTGTCGCACGACCGCATGCGCTAGTTTTAACGAATGCGTTCATTTTTTTTTCCCCCTTTTTTTTATTTTATTATATTAACTAAAAGTTTTTAGTTTTCTACTTTTGAACTGAGTAATGTCTCATTATTTTTCCTTCCTGGATATGGTATCCTATACTTTCATGTAGTTTCCCCTACACTCTTACATTTATCAGTAACAGCATCAATATGCTATATGGGTTAAATTTTTGCAAATATTCTGCCAACAATTTTGTCTTTAGCCCATTTTGCTGAATAGTAAAACTTGCGTTAATTAGTACGTAGTGTATTTTCTGGCGAGTGTGATAACTGCCAATCCAATGTTTTGATGCCAGAATAATTGCAATATTATATTTGTTCCCATTTAATAAAGTGCCCATAAAATATTTGCCGTTTATTCTGTGTCTAAAATCTCCCACTTAATTTAAGCCACTTTAGCAAATGGACCCCTAAGTATTTGGCTAAATATTCTTAAATGTCCCCCCCCCCCCCCCCATTTTATTATCTCTAGCACTTCTTTTTTTTTCTTACTTATATTTGTATTGGTTTTTTGGGGTTTTTTTTGCAAATAAACATTTATACAGCACCTCTCTAGCACTCTGTGCTCTCCCAGGGCAAAATGTCGGCAGTTTTATGCTGCCGATTGTCACGCATGTAATGTCGCGACAATTAGCGCATGCGATAAATAGCGTGCATGCGAAAAATACCGCGCAGGCTATTTATTGCGACAAAAATATGGCATGAAATACCACACGTAAAATAACGCAAGTATGCTTATAGTGAATCGTGCGAAAAGTCGTGAAAATTATAAATAGCGCGCGTTAAAATGCATCTTAGTGAATTGGGCCCATAGAGTCTGTTTTAAGTAAATTATTCAAACTTGTCTGGGATAATAATAATATAGCCCATTTTACTTGGCAACTAAGGTGCTTACTTCCAAAGTATTGGCAAAACAGTCAAGGTTTCAATTACACCATTTTTTCCCATAATGCAGCATTTTCCTCATAATGCAGTGTTTTTTGCCCCACAATTCCAGTGTTGTTGCAGCTGCAAGAATGCATTGCACCTGGTGCAGTTGTGGGCAATGCATCAAAATTGTGCTCATGCTTTGCCATAAATTGAACACAATTGTGCTGAAAGTTTTCTGACTCTGGACCCAGACCTAAAAAAAAGAAAACATTCCTTTAAGTTGCTCAGCATTCAAACATAACAATTGATGGCTAAAGAATGACTACATATTTATTCTGGAACCTGCAATGGATCGCAATGCCCTGATTTGAGACAGAACTGTCAGGCTGTATGAATATAGTCCAACAATATTATGGTCATTTCTTATTTAAACAAGCGAAAGGCCAAGATTTTGCTCTGTGGGCAATCATCTATTTATATATCCACAATCTTATCTTCAAATATAAATTCTGGGTTACTATTTTCAAATACACATTTCCATTGCCAGAAGACTGACTGTGTACTGGTCAAGTTTTAACCGGGCAGGTGAGTATTAGTGGTTTTACATTTGCTGTAAAACTATTTCATTTAATCATGTTTTTACTGAGGGACATTAAGGCAGATAATATCGATCTGATGGAAGAGGATAATATTTGCATTTAAAGAGTTTAACTTTTGGTTTATTGGACAAAAGCAGTGCCATTTACTAACAAGGGAGAGCCAAGAACTGAAACCCAACACATTTCTGCCCAAACACCACCAATTTTAACTAGAAAGGGAAGTTTGAGGACAAACTTCATGTTGATTTGAATAACATGTGAAGTCACTGAATGATATCTGGCTGTTGCTGGCTCCACCCAGGTTTTCTAACTTTAGACCACAGCCAAATAGTAAAAAACACTGTGCAAAGTTTGGGGACCCTGGTTTTAATAGTGTCAGAATGGCAGCAAAGTCAATTGAAAAGTCAATGAGTGACATCTGATTGGCAGTTAGTGGCTCCACCCACTTTCACTAACCTTGAACTACAGTCTACCAGTGACTAACTCTGCAAAGTTTAGTGACTCTGGCATTAATATTTAAACAATGGCAGCAGTTTAAATTTAAACCAATACAAGTCAATAGGTGAATTGTTATTGGTGGTTAATAGGTGTGTCCCCTTTTTCTAACCTTGAATCTGGCCTAAATAATGTGAGAATGGCAATGTTGGTGACTTTATACACTTTTACTAACCTTGACCTGCAGTCCCCTAGTGACCAACCGTGAAGCATTAGGTACCCCGGTTAATACTGCGACATCTAACAAATACCATCTTTTCATTCATGTTGATACCATGATTTTGTGATTCAAGTTTGGTGAGTGGGGCTTCAAAGATCTAACACTGGCAGCAGTTTCAATTTTAGCAGCAATATAAATATGTCATATTGCACATTTAAATGAAATGAAATAGTTTATTGCATATATTTCTGCATAATATAAATATATCCCATCAGTGCATGTATAAATAATGTGCAATAGGTATTTACAGCTTTCTCACAGAGGGTCCAAACAACTTGCTGTAATGCAATAAAGATGATGGTGCAATGTACTACGTTAATGGGTTTCTATAGTAACTGTAGCACCCACAGGGTTTTTACTGGTTTATTGCTGTTGAACAAATACCTCGGTGGGGTATACCTGTGCCCTCTATGGTACATACAGTAGCAATTGTCAGTGACCGCAGGGTTTTATTAGTTTCAGCATTTTTGCCGCTTAACAGGAAAATGATTAAGAACCGAAAAAAAGATGATCTGGAAAAACAAAATAACCCAAATGTATTAAGTTATAACTAAGGGGTTGCTGTATGATGGAAAGTGTATTTATTTCATATCATAGAATGAATATGTAATGGGTAATATAGTATTCTGATAATTCTGTGATCTAAAAATTTCCATTAAAGGAGATAATCAGGATTAAGAATACAGGTAATACAGGTATGGGACCTGTTATCCAGAATGCTCGGGACCTGGGGTTTTCCGGATAAGGGATCTTTCTGTAATTTGGATCTCCATACCTTAAGTCCGATAACGGGGTTCCGGATAACAGGTCCCATACCTGTACTTGCAAACATATTTCCTTTAGATTTAAAAAAGCGGCACTCGCACCTGAAATCCATAAGGTCATAATGCTTGCTGTAAATATTTTAATGTGTATCCTATTATATCCATATTATTGTGTATGAGTCTTAATATAGTAAATAAGTAAAAGTATTCTTATTAAATGCAGTGGAAACTCCTGGAGAGAAGCATACTGTCATCCTTATGCCTGGTAAATATTTTCTCAAGATCATACATATTATTATGCCTGACTTTTAATTATATTTTAATAAATAAATAAATGTTTTAATATACTTATAATAATGACTTGACTGCACCGTGTCCACAAATCTATTCATGATTTCAGATATGGGATATGCTGGATGGCCCAGCGTTAGTGATTAGGTGGAACAGTTAATCGAATCAGTGCAATTTTTTGTTTTAGGATCATTTGAATTAACTGAAGCTACTGGAAATAAACACAGAGGTAATTCAGGCTGAGAAAGACATAACTCCCTTGGGTGAAAAGGAAAATAATCCGTGACCATTGAGAAGATGAGTGAGCCACAGTTGACTGAGTCAAAGGAGGAGCTGCAAGAGAAGCAGAAAACTTTCTCAGTCTTAAAGAAACAAGCAAAAAAGCAAAAGAAAGGGAAGATGTCAAGAAAAAGATGAAAGCAAAGCAGAAAAGGAACAGAAGGAATGGAACGGAATGGAATGGTAATCATCCAATGAAGAGAAGGAATATGGCACTCAGCATTTTTAATGCTGCTACTTGTGCCTTGAATCCAAATGTCACTACTTACCCCAGATTGTTTCCTATTCAGTTAAATGGGAAGTGGGGCTAACAGTCACCTATGCAGGAGAGTGGGGATGGGTACTAATTGGGGCATCTGGGGTGGGTAGTGGCTCTTCGATTGCCCCCATGAATAATGGCGATCAGAATGAGGTATACCATCGCACCACCGAGAAAGGAGTGAGGAAGGGGATAAAAAAGACCTAATGACCTTAATACTCCCTTTATAACAAGCCTTCTCTGAAAATTTTAATATTATTCTTGGAAAGAAGACAAGGAACTCTGCCTTTATTGTGTTATGCCAATGGAGGAGGCAGATTTGTTAAAAATGCTGATCTTCAGTTATATAAATGTAGGGGTTTGATAAAATAGGCCCCACAAGATGGATACCCCTAGGATAGGCCCCGGGAGGGTAATGGTTAAGGTACAATGGGTATAGCCTGGTATATCTATAGTTAATGGGGAGTATCCCCGCAGTTTGGGTTATGGCCACAGGGTGATGCATAGGCCTATAAGATGGGAAACAGCCATGTGCAGGGAGCCATCTTAGTTACATAGTTACATAGGGTTGAAAAAAGACCATTGTCCATCAAGTTCAACCCATCCGAGTAAACCCAGCACACAACCTATACTAACCAATCTATACACTCACATACATAAACTATATATATACAACCAGTAATACTAACTGTAGATATTAGTATCACAATAGCCTTGGATATTCTGCTTGTTCAAAAACTCATCCAGGCCCCTCTTAAAGGCATTAACAGAGTCTGCCATTACCACATCACTAGGAAGGGCATTCCACAGCCTCACTGCCCTCTAGATATCTAGAGAGAGGAGCTCCAGTTGGATAGTAGATTTCTGTAAGTAGGACACTTTAGGAGTGTCATGTAGGGAGTGGTAGGTAAGAATGGGCCGCCATTGCCCCTCCAGGAGTGTAGAGGGATTAAGATCCCACCAGCTGGGAGTTTAGGGCACACAGTGTGTAGGTAAGGGAGAGATAGTCTCCAACAGATGGGAGAACCTTATAAAGAGTTCCTGGGCATAGTACCGGGGGTGAGTCTTTGTGGAGGGTCTGCCTGGCGAGAGTACCGGGGAGAGCCCTAAGAGAGGGTCTCCTGGCGTGAGTACCGGGGGGACCTCCTAGATGAGATCATTCTGGCGTGAGTACCCTGGGTACCCCTTTTGAGAGAGGTTCTTTGTGCTATGATGTAACCTGTGGATGTGCCCTGACTGTCCGAGATACACTCCTGGAGAGGTCTGCCCAAATAAAGATCAATCTGTTCATTGCAATCTGCTGTATTCCGTGTGTGTGTACCCAGGACCACTACAAGCTGGTAAGGAATTACCCCAGGGAGGGGCAAATTGGCCAGAAGCCAGTGGATCCCATTGAGAGGTTAATACACCACATCAAGTCCCAGGGTGAGAGTTGTAGTTCTCCCATAGCATAGCCCTGGGTGGAGGCACGCCATTTATCAGAGGAATCCCTGCCCCCATAGTAAGTGGGGCTCAGGACTCCTGGAAGCGCCAACAAGTACCAGTAATCAGCAGGTAGTGCCACAGGCATTTATAAAGTGGGCTACATAAACAAAACTAAAATCCATTATAACAAAATAGTAAAGCAGAGACCAAGGTATAAAGTTGCATCTCTTATTTCTACAACTGCCCCCTCCTTTTCTCTCACCCCCTCACTTATATTTTTATAGTTTGTATTAATTTGAAAAATATTCAATAAAAAATATAATTTAAAAAATCCACAGAGTTTGTGTTTGATATATTGGATATTATATTTAGATTGAACTATGTGCAGAATGGAATTGAATAGGTTTATATTTGTTAGCAAACAACAACTGCTATAAATTAAAGACTGGATCAATTATTTCATTTCCCTATCTGCCATCCATTTGATAAGACATTGCCCTGCTGCATCTCATAGGATTTCTTTGCTAATTCTGAAGCCCATGGATCAAATATTTAAGTACCTTTTTCCACAGATTATCACAGTGATGCTGTAATTTTACCAAAAAGCTAAAATCTTTGAATAGCAATTTATATTTATTAATATCACGCCAGACAATGTATAGGATACTCAGCATTGAGCTCTCAGAATTATTAATAAAGCAGTGGAAGGGCCAAGGCACATGAGACATTTTGATTTGTGCTTCTGAGTAGCTCTGATTTAAATACTACACATTGTGCCACTTACCAAGCTGGGGGCAGAGGGACATGCTATTAATAACCCTCTGTCTGTTACTGTTGTAACAGGGGAACCAGGGGAACCATATGCCATATCCATAAAACTCCAGAATATCTCAATGTCTATATTATTATGTATTATGACAGAAACCTATGTGGTTGCTTATGGCTTTATGAAGTGGTGGTGCTTGGCTTTTTAAGGTCTATATGGGTACACTGAACCATAACTCTCTGCACTTTCATGATGGCTGCTCTATGTTATAAATAGTTAAATAAAAGCAACTCATTGTGGCTCTTTAAATCTGATGCTCTTAAAAATGTTATGCTTCCCATAAAGTTTGGAATGGGATTAGGCCCTCATCTTTCAGGAGACCTTGCACTACATGTGTTCTTCCAAAGGAAAAAGAAGAGGCATCAGGGTTTAATAGCTACAATAAGTTACTTTAGTGAGGTGTGACAATGAGTTAGCCTATAGCATAATGTTATACTGTTGACAGTACTCAGTGAGTGTTGAAGGTAAGGAAGGTCTATGGTTGTCCCCTTTCTGGTTCTGAAATGGTCTGTCTTTTACACTGAAATCTGTTCTAAATGACTCACATTTCAGCCAATCACTGCCTGTAGTATCATAACCCTGCCCCTGATATCATTGGCTTGTCCCCTAAACATCATCATTCCACCACCAATGCCATCAGCCCTGACCTGCTCTGTGCCCTGTATGAAACATTCACAGTTCAATGGTGGCAACCCTAGGAAGGACCTATTATGTCCTTTGCCCACCAGGAGATCCTCTAATACTATGGTATGCCAGTCTGAATCTTGCCAGGGTTGTTTGTGTTAAAGAGACATGTAGTGAGGTGCAGAGGAACAAAGGGTCTTGAAAGTGATGAGGAGGAATTTGTGAGTTATTCTTTGCTTAATGGGAAGCCATTATCAGGGGGCCCGTTCTCTCTCGGATGAGAATAGGAGGATTCTAGCAGCAAACTGAAGTAGGCAGAGGTAGGAGTTAGGGAGGCCAGTTAGTTGTAAGTTACAATACATTACATTAGTAATGCTTTGGGGGGGGGGCTAAAAAGTGAGGTTACACCTGCAGTACCACACACACCACCTTTTGTCACTCCCTTTAGCAGGGCCAATTTAAGTAACCCACTGCCCAGGGCAAAGATCTCATAGGCGGCCTCCTGCACCTGACCCAGTTAATTTGTGACTGCCCTGAAGCAGAGAAGCCTATATATAATAAGTCAAGTAACAGAGAAATGTCATATAAAGTAACAAAGAAACCAGATGCTACTCTATTATTTTCAGGTTTATTGAGATCTCCACATGGAGTTTCACAGGATCTTCCCCCCTTTTCAAGTGCTCTCACTCTTCGCAATAAAGTGGAAGTGTGGCTCAGCTGCACCATTCTGGACCACAAGTCATAGCAGAAAATGAACCATGATTACAACATGGGAAACAAAATAAAAAGTGTAAAATTCTGAATTTATTTTAAATGCTGTGTTACAGACCAGTGGATTAAAATGATGGTGTCACGGTCGGCACCCAATACCAGAACAAGTGCCAAGCACCCTGGTCTCGGCTCGTGCTTCACCAGTAGCGTGACCGCCTTTGGCTTTGGGAGGAGCCCTCAGCTACTCGGATGCCACCTGGACTTATACGAGAGGTGCAGAGCAGGAGTTCTGGCTAGCAATGGGGCACGACTGTAGAAAGTCTTAAGGCCAATGGTCACGGTACAGAAAGGAGTAGGCAAATACGTGGTCAGACAGGCTGGGTCGAGGCGGGCAGATAATTAGGATCGTCAGGCAGGCAATGGGTCAAAACCGGATAATCAATCAGAAGGATGAGGCAAAACGGTAGTCAAGGACAGGCACGGATCAGGATACAGATAATCAGAATCGTCAAAGCCAGGCAGGGTCAAAAACAGGAACAAACAAAAGCTTTAAGCACAAATTCAGGCACCAGGAATAAACCTATCACGGGCAATGAGAAACAAAGGAAAGGCCCTTTAAATAATTCAAATTTGGCACCATTGCGCGCTGACGTCATGCGCCATGCGTCATGACGTCATGCGTCAGCACGCCTGCGCCCTTAAATAGAATGAAGGCGCGCGACGCGCGCACTAGGAAGCCGGCAAGACGAGCGGCGCGGCGGGCGTCCCCGCCGATGGCAGCGCGGCGGGCGTCCCCGCCGCACCGGTAATTTTATTCCATTACCCCCCTCTCTAGGGGGGGCCACAGGACCCCCAGGTTTCTCAGGAAACTTGGCATGAAATTGCCTCCGAAGGCGGTCAGCCTTGATGTCATCTACTGAGACCCAAGAGTTCTCTTCAGAGCCATAACCCTTCCACCTGACTAGATACTGGAGCCGACCACGCACCACACGAGAGTCCAGAAGCTCCTGGACCTCAAACTCGGACTGCCCGTCAACCAATACTGGGGAAGGAACAGGTAATACACGGACTTGAGGAGCTGGCTTTAAAAGAGAAACATGGAAAGAATCAGAAATCTTAAAGGTTTCTGGAAGTTTAAGACGAACAGAAGAGGGGTTTATAACCTCAGTAATAGCATAAGGACCAATGAATCTAGGCCCCAACTTAAGAGAAGGGATTCTCAACTTAATATTCTTTGTAGATAGCCAGACAGAATCACCAACTTGATAGTGAGGAGCCTCCCTGCGAGATCTGTCAGCAGATTTCTTTTGGATCGCAGTGGAAACATGAACATCAGACCAAATCTTAGCAAACAAACTAATCGAGGAATTAACAGAGGGCACAGATGACAATAAACCGGAAAACAAAAATGCTTTTGGGTGAAGACCATTAACAATGAAAAATGGAGACTGACCAGTAGAGGAGTGAGTGGCATTATTATACGCAAATTCTGCCCAGGGTAAAAGCTCCGCCCAAGAGGACTGGTTGTTAGCCACATAACACCTCAGGAATTGTTCAAGTGACTGGTTAACTCTTTCAGTTTGGCCATTAGTCTGAGGGTGATATGCGGTGGAAAATGATAATTCAATTCCCACTAAAGAACAGAATGCTCGCCAAAACTTAGAAACAAATTGCACTCCTCTATCAGAAACAATGTTAATCGGAAAACCATGCAGCTTGAAAATATTAGACACAAATAAATCAGCCAAGGATTTAGCGGAAGGGAGGTGTGGGAGGGGAATGAAGTGGCTCATCTTACTAAACCTATCCACTACCACCCAAATTACAGTTTTCCCTTGGGACGGAGGAAGATCTACAATAAAATCCATCGAAAGATGGGACCAGGGTCTGTCAGGGATTGGTAGTGACCTTAACAATCCCTGTGAAAGGTTTCTGGAAGACTTAGATCTATGACAGACAGAACATGAATTAACAAAGGCTTTGACATCACGAGTGAGAGAGGGCCACCAAACACTATGAGACAGGAGAGACACGGTCTTGGCAATACCAGGGTGCCCCGCCATTTTGGAATCGTGAGCTTCTTTTAACACCTGTTCTCTGAGATTCTCAGGAACAAATAGCCTCCCGGAGGGAGTCCCAACAGGGGCAGAAGACTGAACAGTGGATAAAAGGTTGGTGAGATCAACCCCCAGAGCTGCCACAATCAACTCACCCGGGATAATGGGTATGCACTCCTTAGGGTCAGGAGGATTAGCTTCAAAACTCCTAGAGAGTGCATCAGCTTTAGTGTTTTTGGAGCCAGGCCTATAAGTAATAGAAAAATTAAACCTGGAGAAGAATAGAGCCCACCTAGCCTGTCTAGGGTTCAACCGTTTGGCCGACTCATTATATAATAAATTTTTATGATCCGTAAACACAGAAACAGCATGTTTAGCCCCCTCCAGTAAGTGCCGCCATTCTTCAAAGGCCCACTTAATAGCTAACAGTTCTCTATTACCAATATCGTAGTTGGCTTCAGAAGGGGAAAATTTTTTAGAGAAAAATGCACAAGGATGCAGTTTGTTAGTCAGAGGGTGCCTTTGAGAGAGAACCGCCCCTGCCCCAACCTCAGAGGCATCAACCTCAACAATGAAAGGGAGGGCAGTATCTGGATGACGGAGAATGGGAGCAGACACAAATTCTTTCTTAAGAAAATTAAATGCTTGCACAGCTTCTGAGGACCACAAGCTAGGATCTGCTCCCTTCTTAGTAAGGTCAGTGATAGGGGCCACAATCAGGGAGAAATTTTTAATGAACTGACGATAATAGTTGGCGAAACCTAAAAACCGTTGGGTAGCACGTAGGGAAAGAGGTTGCGTCCAGTCAAGAACAGCTCTTACTTTCTCTGGATCCATTTCTAGACCCTTACTGGAAATATGGAACCCCAAAAACTGAACAGAATTAACCTCAAAGGTACATTTTTCAAGTTTCGCGTACAAATTATTCTCCCTTAATCTTCGTAATACCTCTTTGACATGACTACGATGGTCACTCAGGTTAGAGGAGAAAATCAGAATATCATCCAGATAGACCACTACGAACACCCCCAGCAGGTCCCGGAAAATATCATTGACAAATTCCTGAAACACTGCAGGAGCGTTGCAAAGACCAAAAGGCATAACTAAATATTCGTAGTGGCCATCCCTTGTGTTAAAAGCGGTTTTCCACTCATCCCCTTCCCTGATACGAATGAGATTGTAAGCACCTCTAAGATCAAGTTTAGTATAGATGTTAGCACCCTTAACGCGATCAAAGAGCTCAGAGATTAGTGGAAGGGGATAGCGGTTCTTAATAGTAATCTTGTTAAGCCCCCTATAGTCAATACATGGGCGAAGACCTCCGTCCTTCTTGCCCACAAAAAAGAATCCAGCACCGGCAGGGGAATTTGAGGGCCTAATGAACCCTCCTTCTAGATTCTCAGAAATATACTCTCTCATTGCCTGGGCCTCGGGCAATGAAAGGGGATAAGTTCTCCCTCTGGGAGTAGAGCCAGGAATGAGGTCAATTGGACAGTCGTAATGCCTATGAGGTGGTAGTGTCTCTGCAGCTTTCTTTGAGAATACATCAATATAGTCATTATAAGCTGCAGGTAACCCCTCCAAGGACGTGACTGCCACTATAGGAGAAATACATGAACCCTTACAGTTAGGTCCCCACTGAATAATTTTCCCAGATGCCCAGTCAATTGTGGGGTTATGAGCCTGGAGCCATGGTAATCCTAAAATGAGCGGAGAGGTGGCACCCTTTATGATGAATAGTGCTAGTCTTTCACAATGAGAATTTATACTCAGAGAAAGAGAGATGGTTTTCTCAGAAACCAATCCTGATCCTAAAGGTCTTTGATCTACTGCCATGATTTTCATGGGGGCACTTAAAGGAAGTAAAGGTACACCAAATTTGGCTGCGAAAGCAGCATCCAAAAAATTCCCCTCTGCCCCCGAGTCCACAAAAGCAGATACCTTGACCGAGCCCGTGGGCCATGTTAATTTGACCGGAATCAAAATCCTAGAGGCAGATAGGGGAGAGGAAACACCTGCACCCAAATGGAGCTCCCCTTCTCCATTTAGGCTTGGGAGTTTCCCGGCCTCTTAGGACATTGATTTAGGAAATGACCCTTTTCCCCACAGTATATTTTTCAGGGAAGGCAATCTTAGGTTCTTGGGGCCTAATGGTGTTACCCCACAAGTTAGCAGAACCTCCCGGAGGAGAAGAACCAGAACTGGACCTCTGCTGTGGAGTTTCCAGTTTACGGGTCAGATTATGGAAACCCTGCAGGAGATAGTTTTGTTTCTGCTCCTGTTCCTCCAGGCGTTGAAGCAAGGTGGTCAGCAACGCTTCAGTGGTGGAGGAGGCAGATGGAGCAGCAGCAGCTTCGTGACCATAGTCTTCCATGGCCCGTGATAATGTCACGGTCGGCACCCAATACCAGAACAAGTGCCAAGCACCCTGGTCTCGGCTCGTGCTTCACCAGTAGCGTGACCGCCTTTGGCTTTGGGAGGAGCCCTCAGCTACTCGGATGCCACCTGGACTTATACGAGAGGTGCAGAGCAGGAGTTCTGGCTAGCAATGGGGCACGACTGTAGAAAGTCTTAAGGCCAATGGTCACGGTACAGAAAGGAGTAGGCAAATACGTGGTCAGACAGGCTGGGTCGAGGCGGGCAGATAATTAGGATCGTCAGGCAGGCAATGGGTCAAAACCGGATAATCAATCAGAAGGATGAGGCAAAACGGTAGTCAAGGACAGGCACGGATCAGGATACAGATAATCAGAATCGTCAAAGCCAGGCAGGGTCAAAAACAGGAACAAACAAAAGCTTTAAGCACAAATTCAGGCACCAGGAATAAACCTATCACGGGCAATGAGAAACAAAGGAAAGGCCCTTTAAATAATTCAAATTTGGCGCCATTGCGCGCTGACGTCATGCGCCATGCGTCAGCGCGCCTGCGCCCTTAAATAGAATGAAGGCGCGCGACGCGCGCACTAGGAAGCCGGCAAGACGAGCGGCGTGGCGGGCGTCCCCGCCGATGGCAGCGCGGCGGGCGTCCCCGCCGCACCGGTAATTTTATTACAGATGGGTCTGCCATTTCCAGGGGGATGCTTCAGTCGAAAAATTGCAGATGGTGGTGGTGGGTCCCCTGCCCTGATAGGCTTTTATACAGATAATAAATAAAGCCAAATTGTGAGATCTGCTCATTTGGTGCTGTTGCATGAGTTGCAAAATCAGTCCAAACAGATTTTTTGCGCTGGGGCCAATGACTGCATCATAAATTAGACCTATGCATTCAGTTGGATGAGGACAGCATCAATGCGCCAACGGAATTTTCAAACATACCAAATAGATTTTTAGCCTAATATCAGTTGGACAGGCCCTATTAGTCATTAAATATCTAACTGCAAGAACATAATTATTATTTGCATCATTTATTTATCACATAACGTTTAGACTGTAAGCTTTGTTTAAAATTTTTTTTTTACCTTTAAACTTTTGCAGACAGCAAAATAACACAAAATCATTACATTTCGGTTGATTGGCAACACAGTAGTCTGTGGCCATGGGCTTTTTATAACCCTAGCAACATTACTAGACAGACTGATAAAAAATCAGTGTTGTGAAATTTAGTGTTCCTTTACAAACCACAGGAAAATCTTCCCAGAGCTAAGAAATGAGAGAGTTGTGTAGGCATGCCCCTGAGCCACTGCTTCTTACCATGTCTAGTGACAACAAAGGGTCAGGCTGCAAGGAAATCTGTCACATAGATTATTTTCCTCGTGTCCCACATCACTTCCCATCATGTTCAAGGCACGGCGGAGAGATAGGGACAGAAGTGCTGAGCAGGAAAACACTCTGTCAAATCCAGAAAGTAAAATGGAAAATATGAAAAGATGGGAAAGCTAGAGATTAGAAAGCATATACCATAGCGAAATGCAGAGGTATTGGGAAACATCTATTTCAAAACAGCCCCCTTGTGACCTTACAAAGTGCATTTTTACCAAAGTATTAAAAAACCTATGTACATTGTTTTCACACACACACTTTTTCTTTTTATGACATTTAATGGAATGGGTAATATGATCATTAGATCAATGTAAGAAGCTCAAATGGTTTTTGAATGCAGTGAATGTTAGCTTAGAGAATGAAAGTGCAGAGTTTAAGTCCTGACAATTATTAAAATGATGTTTAAATCTGTTATGTGCCACTTCATGTAGCTCTAATAGTCTCTCAGTGGTTAAGTATATGCAAAGCTTTTACATGACAGGAATTCACTTAACAGAGGTGGAAATCATGGCTTGGGATGGGTTCTGAGATCCCTGCTTGGGTAACGTAACACCTGCATTGTGCAGGCACAGATGGGAGTAGAGAAATGCATTTTCCATTTAGGAGATCTGGAAGCACATCATAAACCTGTAGTTCTGCGCCAATTGCAGACTCTTATGATAATGTATAAGATATGTTTTTGGGAGGGGAGCAGCAATCTCCAATAAGGTTCCTGCCTAGGATTAAGCAAATCTTTTCAATCTAGTCTCGCCAGCAATCCCCCAAACACCATTCAAACAGCTGACTCGCAACAAATCATAGAAGATGAGATGAATTTGAGCTGAGAGTTATGGCAAGGAATACAAATGCTCGTTCAGGTCTGGTAACCTTTTTATTTTCAAGTTGTTGATCTGAAGAATATGTCTGACATGTATGTTTGGCTGCAGCATGCAGATTAAGAATTATGTGCACACACAGAAAAAAATTCCAAAGCGTCAAAGTTACAGCACTGCAGATCCTTCTCCCGGTGATCCTGAAGTAGACAAAAAATAGACTTTTACCCTTATACAAAGATCTTGGATAGAAGTCTATCTAGTGATTTCTACACCCTTACTCATTCCAGTTTCCCCTTGCCTTCGTATATATAACCTTGTATAACCTGCTTGGCCTATGATAATATTAATTCTGTATATAATATGATTACATAGATATATTTTTCCTGCCTGAAGGGACCATATATTTCTGCAGTTTCCTAGATGCAGTCATAATATTTTGATCTAGGGGTTCTTCAGCTCCACCTCCTGTTACTCAGAGATGGGAATAAACATGTTGTGTTTAAAAGCAACTATACTTGCAGCTGCCTTTCTCACTTTAAAGAGCATAAATAAATGCTTTATTAAATTTTTCTAAATTCAAAAAATGAGGATATGGTGTGTTATTTGGATCAGTTCAATAATGCTTGTTTTATTACTAAATTTATCCGCATATTTTGAGTTTGGGGAATTGCCACTAAGTATTTGGAGGAATGCCTTAAAGGGGGCTTGAGGCTGAAGATTCAGTGAGCAATAAGAGCAATAAGAGAGATGTGTAGGCAGCTATTTTAGTTAATAACAATGTTCTTTATTTTGTAAACTACTTGTAACCCCTTTTTGGCTGTAATCAGAAAAATGTCGAGCTAGGAATAAAGCATAGGGTACACTGGGCTCTTTTTCCACAGGCTGGGCCTTTACTATGTGGAAGATTATGTATGGAGAGTGTTGTTGTACTACACCTCCCACTGCTAGATGTAAATTAGTAATGGAAAAGAAAGACACCAGGAGTTCTTTTGCAGTAAACTGGAACTAACAACTTTATTGTCCAAGACAATAGGCAATGCAGGGTTATCAGTACTCGCAATGCAGGTGGAATGGCAGGCATGCAGATACACAAGAATGCAGCAGTATCAAAGGATGCACCACTATGGAGGACCAGCTGGGCAAATAGATTCATATCCTTAAGATTTCCACCTTAAATGACCCGTATCCCAGCAGCCTTACGTCACTACTGTGTTCCCTTCACTAAGGCAGCAGAGCTTGTAAAGGAGGTTACTACCACTGTCTCTCCTGGTTGGAGCACTCTTACTAAATAACGCTGACTGGTTCACTTTCCTAGAAAGTGCTATTAAATAGATAACCTGCTCTTACTATTTCTCATTCCCAGGGTCCATGCTCCCTGACTTCACTAGAGAGATTGATCTCCTCTAGGGCTAAATGATTCTGGGTTGTGTTGATCCCAGGCTCCCTGGAGCACTTCCACCTGGGTCAAGAGAGGAAGGTCAAAGAGAAAGATCCACCCCTAACCATACACTATATTAAAGTGTAGCAGGAAGTGGTTTTAAAGCCTATGGACAATATGTATTGTACAAAGTACAATATGAGAATAGGAAAAATAGGTATTTGAGCATCTGCACAGTAAAAGTGAAATGATATGTAATAATGTAAATTAGGGAAACATACCCTTTGGTTTCTCAAGTAGTCCAAAGTTTCCTTGCAAGGTAACTTTGGGCTACTTTGGAAAACCAAATTTAGATTATTGCCATCAGGAAGAAAACTAGGGATGCTTTGTTGCCCAAGGCAGTGCAGATTATTTATGGGCCACAGAATGTCCAATGTGCCATTGCCCTTAGCGTGCGTTCATTGATAACATCCCATCTGTGATATCTCACTAACCAGTCTCAGGGTAGCAGGGCACCTGGGGAGAGGGCTTTCTGATAGGGGCAAAAAAATTAAAAACAGGCTCTTTTTTTCTGTTATGTGCAGGGGAAGATGCAGGACTTCGGGTTAAATTATTGTCAGTATCCCTTAATAAATCTCTTGATATACAGTTTGTCCCAGTCCCGGTGTTTCTTTTATTTTAACCACAGATTACACCATGAGCCCCTAGTGATGCCCCTAGAGATACCCATTGGAGTGATTTGAAGTGCTAACAATGGGCAAAAATTGACATTTCTTGTTTTGTACACTTACCCACCCCCTGCCCAGCACAAAGGTCTCTGTTCCAAATTAGAGAGCAGAAACCATGAGGAAAGCACTACCTGCATTCAGCAACAATGTATTTATGAGGGGCGGAAGGCGCATGGGCATGAAGAAGCCATGGTCTACCTATAAAGATTGGGTTGGCTTCAAAGTTTTTACTAGCTACAGCCTTCTTGCATTTGTATATTTATACTTATAAAATCTATGATTTCTGTCCTTTCTTATCAAATTAATTTTGAGTTTCTTCTTTATCCTTTTTGTTATTCATCAGCATAATTCAATCATTAGCTCGAAATTGGTTCATTTATTCAGAGTCATAAAGACACAACTAATTAACTTCCTGATAGTATTAAAAGAATTACTATGAACCACTGAATTGGAGAATTTCTATTATAATAGATTCACACCAGCAAAATGCGCTGTATTACTGGACCGCTGTATCAAAAGATGAGCCTTTACTCTTAGCAAAAATGACACAATTAAGGTAATGGGCAATAAAAATTGCAATAGTTGCACCAGGTCTACTAACCAAGAGCAACCAATCAGCAGGTAGCATTTACTAGTTAGCTGTTTAACTGCAAAAATATGATGTGTTGATATAGGTTACTAGATTTGTGCAAACGTTATATTATATTTGGTTATTTATGTTTTGTTTTCTTTATAACATCCAATGTTATTGCAATACTAAAATCTAAAATATTGTTGTTGTATATAGATAGGATGTGATAGATGTGGTATATAGATAGGTCGGTATGTTTGTGCTGGGTTGAACTGGATGGACTATTTTTTTTCAACCCAACTTAATTATGTAACTATGTATCTATATGTATGCACAGACATTTGGAGGTCCATTTTAGATGCGTGCAGTTGCTGTGCATATAACATATTCACTGTACAAGGTATAACAAAATGAACTTGTGGCTACAGCTAAGGTAAGGGGTCTGAGGATGTTTGAATATTATGTAAAACATTTAGGTCTATCTTTCACATGCTCCTTATTCTGCATTGAACACTGGCTACAGTCCACTCTCCAGCAGAAAAGAAGATGGGGGGCTACTGGGGGCATCTTTATAGGCACAGATCTTCCCAGCGAAAGGGCTGTGGTTGCTACAGGCTGGTACACAAGCCCTAAACATAATGTAGAGCATTTCTAGCCTACTTTTTTAGTTAGACTTTAGTTCTCCTTTAAAACGGCCAGTCTCTGGATTAACATTGTTCTCTGAACTGTAATATAAATAGCTTTGTATTTTCTAAATCTTTAACACTTTCTTTAAACAATCTCATGTATCTGGAGTATGATTGCTACAGGAGAGGGGTTCAACAACTTTGCCATTATCACTATAAAAAGGATTGTACTTTAACATTAGGCAGCCAGACAGGCCCCTCAAGATGCCAATACCATAGATTCCAAAATAATCTGCTTCTTGCTACATGTCAATAAATAAGCAGGGCACCCAATAACTGAATGTGTATAGGAAGCGTTAGGTAGGCCTAGAGAAATATAATGTAATAAAATCTTTTAGGGCTAACAGCCCTTCTGCAGTAAAGTGAGTCTGTTGGGGTTTAATAGCACTCATTAATGCTTCTGTGAAAGATTGGTGTCTAAGCTGATGGGGGACTTTTTTATTTACAGTCTCATATTAAAACTGTAAGCTGATATATATCTAATTTAGTTGCTAAAGTGATTTTCTAATTAAAAGAAGACAGTGTGCAAAAAACATGTGTAATGATACCAATAATGTTATGATAAATAATATATGATTCCTGATTTCAATTGGGACTGTGTTAGGGGTGACTGGTGGGCATGTCCTATTTTCCCTCCCAAAGTACAGTAGGATATGGGTGGACAATCACAGCTTTGCCTTTAGACAATGAAACATAAACTGCAGTTCCCTGTCAGGTCTGCCTAACTGCCAGCTGCTGCTGGCCCTGTCTGCGAAATCTGCCAGCGGAAGTGAAATAGCCGACTGCCTCTAGGAAGGTTCCTTACAAAAAGCAGCTTCTAAAGGCACATGGCTTCTACAGTAACAAATACAATACTTGACACAAAAGGTCTCATTTAAGTGACTGCAATTAATGGGAATATGTCTTTTTTGTATGAATAGAATGTGTGATACAGGGTGAAAAAGGAGATGCTCACAATATTTTTTCCCTGTATCCACATTTAGCTTGGTTCATTAACACTCTCCAATTGCTGTTTTTTTTGTTTATTTTTGCAATTATGTTTTTTTTATTGTATGTTTATCTGTCATTAAGCATTTAAACATTTGTGCATTATCCCAGCATATTAGAAGAAAATATACAGTATAAAATGCCTTTCAAGTGTTTACACCCCCTTTGTTGAGTATATAACATAAAATATACATAACTAGAGATGGAAATATAAACTGTAACCTTTATTATTACAGTGAAAATCTCACTGAAGTGAATTAAAATTATAAAGAAATTAGGTGAATGTAATAAAATGCAAAGAAAGTGCTTACTGCGTAATTACCTAATGAATAGCAGCACCAATAAACTGCAGAGAGGCCTGGGTCATACCAGGATGTGCGAGGCCCACCGGCCCTGCTACCCCAGGGGCCCCCACACCCCCTCTGGGGGCCCCACCACTCAGCCGCTTACCAAATTAATCATATGGCAAATTTTCACTGAAATTTCATCAAATGCACTGAAGTCACTAGGTGTTTTGTCTTATGTCAAATGCAATGGAGTCAATGGGCATTTTTTTTGCACCAAATGAACTGAAGATAATTAATGTTTTTCTTGCACCAAATATAGTGCTGCATACATAGGCAGTGTTACATAAATAATGCTGTTAAAGTGAGCATTATTTCAGGTTTTTTCACTTACGAAACCACAAATTTTGCAGCAAATCTGTATCAGGAAAATTCATTTGCTCATCCCTAATAATCCCAGCGCAGGTACAGTGGCCTACAGTAATCGGATACTTATTCATGAAAAAAAAAACATATGAAAAAAAAACATATGATCCCAGAAAATGAATAGGGCTGATAACAGGACACGCGTTAGGTCCTAACTGAAAAGAGGAAAAAGGAGAATGAGGCTCATTTTTACCATGACAGTAAGAAGGTAGCTAAACTGATTAAAAAGTATATACTTTTTAGGGATGCACTGAATCCAGTATTTTAGGATCCACCAAACCCTGAATCCTTTGCGAAAGATTCAGCTGAATGCCAAACCGAATTGAAATTTACTTATGCAAATTAGGATAAGGAAGGGTTAAAGAGAACCGCTTGTTCTGCGTACAGTGAACAATTTTTAGCTTCCATGTACATGTCACAAAAAGTCACATGATTTAGATTTAGATGATAGAGATTGTAAGCTCTACGGGGCAGGGACCTCCATCCTCTTGTGTCTTTGACTCTTATCTTATTGCAACTATATCTTTTATTTATTTGTGTTTATTGTAATACTTTGTATTTATCTATTATCTTAATAACCCCCTGTTTGTATTAATGTATTCTCCTGTACAGCGCTGCGTACATAAGTGGCGCTTTATAAATAAAGATATACATACAGTACATGATTTTAAGGATTCAGATTTGTTTCGACCAGAGGCATGGATTCAGCCGAATCCGAATCCTGCTGAAAAAAGCCAAATCTTGGCCGAATCTTGTACCAAATCGTGAATTTGGTGCATTCCTAATATTTTTAATATAAGTAATTTGCTCCCATTTTCAGTATTCCTCATTCACAGTCTAACTGAAGCAATTGTTTTATGAAGGCCTGGGACATATATTGCCAACCTTGATTGGTTTAATGGTTTGTTCCATAGTTTTAAAGATATGTGTATGATTATCCTGGTGTATCCCAGTGAAACACGCTGAACAAGTTTGTATAAAGCTTAGAGAGATGTTACCCAGTCTGTGCTATAGCTGTACTAACACACATTGGCCAAAGTGCTGCCTGTAAGTCTATACTGACCATTGTATCTGCACTGCTAATAATGCCCCGCTGTGTGCAACATACAACACAGAAACTATGCCAAATAAAGAATCCTGGAACATTTGGAAACAAGACCTTGATCTCATACCTGTTCTAGGGAATTAACTCACATGTATTTACATGAGAACTAAGAATGCATGTAAAGAAATACCTCCAACTGTGCATGTTGGGCAAAGATAGGCGCTTGTCGATAGCAACCAATCAGGACTTTGCTTTAATTTTAGATTTTGTAGCAGAATGATCAAAATGAATTGCTGATAAAACGAAAGCAAAGAGCTAATTAGTTGATTTACAAAAACGGGAAGCGGGGAAAAGAAGAGGATACCAAGAAGTTGGAATTTTGTTAGCCTATGACACCATGATGGCCGCAAGCAGTGACATCAGGCTTTGGGTAAAGGCAAGGACCTGTCAGAACTTATGGAGCATTGTTTGTACTCTGAGCAATGTTTATTGTCAGTAGGGAGCAGATCTCTTAGAGCTAATGGGTGACAGTAAAGGTCCCTAACTTACGGACCCTTTTCCAAGTTGCATCCCCCCACCATGTTGCGCACTAGAAAGCTGCCTATTCTGCCTACCCTACCCCTGTTCTGGTCGTGTTTACTACTGAAGAGAAATATTGCAAATAGTTGTTGGCAATATAAAGACATAAAAATATATTTGGTAGTTAGGTATACAACATATTAGGGTTCATTTACTTGTACCCCAAGCACAGGGGTGCAAAACAAATCCCCTTATTGATCATTTAAAAAGCATTTGCATCTGTGGTCTGGCTGCACTCTGCGCCTAGTGCCTTGTTGCTCTCTAACTTGCTCATGTCTGACTGACGCCCAGGGTAGGGAATGGGTAGGGGGCCGCAGGGGCATGTCAGTACCTCACAAACACATCACTTTTGTAGTGCAGTGACCACTAGTCATGGGGAATTGTGCCAATATTTTACACATTGCGCCCTACCTTGCATAAAGTAAATGATACCCGTGAAATATAAAGCCCCTGAAGAGTAAAAGTCTGATTCTGATGCCTTAGGCAAAATGTTGAACAATATAACCAAGGTCAAAACAGACCTGAGGCAGAGCTGTGTGGTACATTATTTTAGTGGCAGTTTCATATTAGAATCTGCAGAGCGCAGCAAAGGGAGAAAACCCTCTCATTTAATACGCAGGAACATTTTGTTTTAATTTAAAAAGTATCAATCTCAAACCATTTCATATAGAAAATAATATTGTATAAAAGCCAGAACATCAAGCCTTTCATGCCTCAAAGGGATTGACAAATTGGATAGATGTGCATTTTCTCACATAAATACCTAAATGTTCCAACAGAAAATACTCCAGACATTCTATCAATACCAACATTAATGCAGGGAATATGAGCAAATAAATTACTCAGAAACCCTATGAGAGGAGACTGTTAATATATTGTTATATCTCCCCCCCCCCCCCAACTATATTAGTGCAGTACTTATCATAGAACTAAAGAACCACAAAGCAGGGAAATGAAATCAAATATCAGCTTTTGGGGGTTCACTGCTACGTGACCAGCATAATAAGGGAACTAATGAATAGTTATGCTTTTAGGGCTGTGCATAGTGCAGACCAACTGTAGCTTCATATCATATGTGTCCTACATTGGTCATGTCTCAAAGGGAAGTATTAGGTTTAAATTGTACTTTCAGTTGTTAAAGGGTTACTGTATGAGGATTATTATATGTTCACAAAATGTTTCTGTGACCACAAAGTAGTAGTATTTATGGTCAGTTTTAGAGTATTCTTGTACAGATGTGGTAGATACGATTCTTGTGCTTAAAGGGCACCTATTATAGCAATGAGAAGGAGCCCTTGACCCATACACCTTTATCTGATTATTCATAGCAAGATTCTCTGCTTATTTATGAGTAAATCCAGCTAGAAACACAACCACAGCACTCCACACTCAGCACATGGCAGTTAAAGTGCTATGACAAAATTCTTATGGCAAGATGGGGGACGCCATGTGGCGCAGTCCAAGCCCATCAGGGTCCAGGGCCGGATTTCTCATTTGGGTGCCCCGAGGCTGCCCCCTTTTGCCGCCCACCTCGGCACCCAGCTTCGCGCATGCGCACCGCACGCAACCCCCCCCCCCGTCGCGCATGCGCGCCACTTAGTTCATTCGCTTTTCGGAGCTGGGGAGAGGGCACGCTAAAGTTTCTGCGCGTCCTCTCCCCATTACTCCGCATGGGGGCAAATTATTTTGGTGCGGCTGGGCGGCATGCCGCCCTAGGCCCAGGCCTTTGTGGCCTCACCACAAATCCGGGCCTGTCAGGGTCCACAGCTTCAGGCCACGGCACAGCTTCGATCACAACAGATACTTGTGCCATATTAACTAAGCAAGGCAGACCTAAATGCCATAGCAAAAACCATTCAAGAAGCACACAAAGTGGACCCAGCAGAGCTCAAGACAGAGCCACAGGCAACAGAAGAAGCACAGCCCAACTTGACTCGGGTTTGGAAACAGTGGTATCAACATGTGACAGACTCATACATTGGGTCAATGACCATCATCCCTATAAATACCTTCTATGGAAGCATATGGAGGATGTGCATAATAGAAGTCGATGAAACAACTTACAGATCAGAGGTATTCCTGAAACTCTCACCCAAAAGGAACTTCACACAATAGTATGTTCTCTGTTTAACACTATCCTAGAAAGGGAGGCCTTGGAACCATTAGAACTAGACAGAGTTCATAGAACTCTAGGCCACAGAGACTCTGATATGAAAAACTCCAGGATGTAGTCTTCTCTGTGCATAGCTTCAACATATACAATTATATACTATGCTAATTGTGGGTCCTCCATACCTTCCCATACAAAGACTTAGAAGTCACAGTCTTCCCAGACCTAGCATGGCTCACACTGCAACAATGCAGGGCCCTGCAACCACTTGCTACAGTCAAAAGAGACAAAATATTCCATATTTCCCCTTTGCGCTAGTGGTTAATAAGGACAAAAGGCAATACTCTCTAAAGGAACCTATTGAAGTAGATTCTTTCTGCCAAGCCCTATATCCCCACAAAATAAAGCTCACTGACTAGGACTGTTGATTACACTTCCAACAGAATACTGGATAACAGCAAAATACCAAAGTGATCAAGACTATGCAGATTCCAGATCGTCCTCCCAAGACATGCCTAAGCTGGTAAAGATGTAGCACAATGGACTTTACTTAAAAGGCTTCTCAGCTGGATTGATGCCATGATGAACTGACTACTTGAGCCATCCCTTCAACACACTCTTAATAATGTTCATTCCAGAAGTATTTCTGTACAGACACATATTTCACTAAAGTCACATTGAATTAAAGAAGAGATACACCTAACCAGATATGAAATACAAATTAAATGGCTCTGCTTTAAACTGGGCACCCAGAAAAAAACAGAAAAACCAAGATCTATTAATCTCTATTAATCTCTTAATAGATACAGTTTATTAGGCACAACATAAATGGTCTAAACTTGAGTTAACATAAGCTCGAAAAGAATTGCATGACATACTCCTCATTCACAGAAAGAGCTATTGAATTAGGCAGGCACGTGTTCTTTGAAGATTGGAAGAAATGTCCAGTCAAACAACAAATAAGACTATGGAAATTGCCAAGGTTTTCAAAGCCTACTACACAAAACCTACCCTCTCACACAGCAGTATCCAAAGAAGACTCCCCTACAACATATCTCAATAGAGCCACCCAACCCCAAATTACAGAGGAACAAAAACAAGAAAGCCCTCTCTAAACAGAGAAATTTCTTTTAGCCCTTCGAGACTACAAAAACAGGAGCCCCAGGTCCTTATGGTTTCACTATCACATATTATAAAGAATTTATCAAGAAATGGTTCTACATGGCCAGCTTTAAAGAAACAGACCAGACCACTACAGCAATCTGATCCAACAAAGCTCTTAAACTTTATTGGCACTGTATAGCCTTTGCTATACACACATACACTCTCCTGGCAGGCCTGGCAACAGAAAAAACTCCAAACCCCACCAATGCTTGAGAGCTTCTCCAGCTCCTCATTCAGGAATTTAGATCCCAAATGTTCAGACTTGAAAAGATAAATGTTGGCTAGGTTTTATAAATGTTGTCAATGTCTAACATACAAAACAACCAATAAGCAATACAAGAGGCGAAGAGGGCCCTGCTCAAAAGAGCTTACAATCTATAAGAAGAATGGGCAAGGTTGGAATTAAGCAAGGTGAGAGATGTGGCACATGGTATTGTTCAAATGAACTTAAGCTTTTTAAAATAAAAGCGTTTTAAAAAATATTTTAAAGCAAGAAAGATTACGAGAAAGTTATACTGAACATGGTAGAGAAATCCAGAGAAGGGGGGCAGCCTTTGCAAAATCTTGAATGCAAGTGTGTGAGGAGGGAATGAGAGTGGAGTTAAGGAGCATTAAAGAAGTGAAGTGGTTTGGTGAGTATCTAAAGTTGAGTTCAGACATGTAGGGTGGGGCAGAGTTGTGAATTGCTTTAAATGTGAGAGTCATTAGTTGGAATTTTATTCTGAATGGTAGCGGTAGTGGCATGGCAGAGGAGGAGAGGTTACTGAGGTGTATGAGCCTGGCAGCAGTATTCATTATGGACTGGAAAAGTGACTGTCTCTGGAGGGGAAGGCCAATTAGCAGAGAGTTATAGAAGTCCAGGCGTGACATGATGAGAGAGTGAATTAATGTGATAAATTATCTTATTTTGGAAAATAAGATAATTTTGGTCGCACGAAACATCGTCAGATCCGCCACACATCATTCAGAGCTGAATCAGCAGGTAAGGAGGTAGAAACAATAGGATTTCTACCTCCTTCTGCAGATTCAGCGCTGAAGGGAGATTTTGATCAGGCGCCTTCTATGGCGCCCGATCAAAATTTTCCAACTGGTCCGATCGGCCGATATCAGCAGCTTCCTGCGATATCGGTTGACTTGCCGACATACCATACACGCACCGAATATTATCGGTGCGTGTATGGCCACCTTAAGGTGAAAGTGACATGATTTGGTAAGTGACTGGATATGAGAAATGAATGACAGGGCAGAATTGGGTATTACCTCAAAGCATCGGGATGGGGTGATAGTGGAATACTTAATTGTGAATGATGCTTCTGGGAGGTTATTGGTGTTGGATGGGGGAAAGAGGAGCAATTTCGTCTTAGAGAGGTTTAATTTAACGTAACAGTGGGACATCCAAGTAGGGACAGCAGATGGGATGGCAGGTAGAGACACGAGTTAAAAGCTCTGGGTTGAGATTGGGAGAGGAGACATAGATTTGAGCATACAGGTGGTACTGAAACCATATCAGTTAAGTAGTTTGCCAAGTGACAAAATATAGAGAGAAAATAGTAAGGGGCACAAGCCAGAGCCTTGAGGAACCCCGACAGAAAGTGGTAAGGGAGAGGATGATGCTCCATTGTAAGAGACACTGAAAGAATGATTCGTGAGGTAAGATTACAACCAGGACAAGGCAGTATCACGAAGGCCAAAAGGGACAGGAGGAGGAGAGGGTGATCGACAGTGTCAAAAGCAGCTGAGAGATCAAGTATTGAGAAGTGGGGTTTTGGCTTTAACCAATAATAGGTCATTAATAGGTAAGGTTAGAGCAGTTTCTCTGGAGTGTTGTTGTCAAAAACCAGACTGTAGGAGATCCAGCAGGTTATTGTCAGAGAGGAATAGCGTCAGTCAGTGGACAAATAGGCCCTCAAGTAGTTTAGTTAAGATGAAAGGGAGCAGAGACAAAGGTCAGAGGTTCCCAAGATTGGAGGGATCAAGAAAGTTTTTTTTTTTCAGAGTGGGGGGGGGGTGACAAGTTCATGTTTTAGTTGGGAGAGAAAGATTCCAGTAGAGAGGAATAGATTAAATAGTTAAGTTAATGCTTTGATTAGACAGGGGTTAGCATTGTGGGGAAGTTTAGACGAAATGGGATCAAGTGGGCAGGTAGTAAGGTGAGAGACTTCCTCTTCAGTCACTGGGGAGAAAGAGCGCTGGGGAGTGTGGAGGAAGGGGGGTAAATGGCTATGGGGATTTAGTGTGCGATGTCACTGATGGTATTAATTTTGTTTTTAAGGTGGTCCGCAACATCTTGAGCAGTGACTGATACACACAGAGGGGCAGGGAAGGGGACAGCAGAGAGTTAAAGGCAGAAGAAAGTTGTGTAGGTTTCTTAGAGAGGGAGTTAATAAGTGAAGTAAAGTAGGTTTGTTTAGCTTGGCAGAGGCTGATATTATAGGAGAGCAGAGCAGATTTGTAGCAGCGAAAGTCTGATTCTAACCGGGATTTGCGCCAGCAATGCTCAAGCATATGTGAAAGCTATTGGACAGCTTTGGTATGAACTGTGTGCCAAGGAGCTGTTTGGGTCTAATACGTTTTGTCTCGGCTGGAGCAAACTCATTAAGGGCAGTGGTGAGCGTGTTATACTGTAATAGAGAGAGGTAACCTAAATAGGGCAGGAGATGGCTGAGATATAAAGAGTAACGAGAGTCAAAGGAAAGATGAGACACGTCTTGTGTCATTCATTTAGTGACATTCATTTACTGTATATGGAAAAAACAATAAAAGGAATTAAAAAAAAGAATATGGCTCTGTGTCAGTGTGGGGGGCAGACAAAAGCTGCTTTTGTGTGTATATGAGAGAAATGAATGTGAGTTGGTTTGCGTGTGTGTGTGTGTGTGTGTGCATTATTGTGCAGTAAGTGAAGTGCAGACAAGGCTATTTGTGGCTGCTGCACCAAGGGAGGCCACCAAATCTTAGTCTGAGCCCCTCTGTATTTATCCTGTGTGTGTTTCACTTTCCATAAAGTCTCTTAAAGGGTACCGATGATTTTGTTTTTCCTACCAGAGATGTGAGGCTAATAAGAGTTCACACTCTGGTTGGGGGAAACAATAGATTTTTTTGAAAACAAGAGCCCCCTGCAGCGGTAGGCTGGGCAAAGCTCCTGGTGTGGGCAGCCATGTTGCGGCACACACAAGCACATAACGAGCGAGTGCCACAACTCGCATCCACAGTTCCTACATCACACACATGCACATAATAACCAAGCGGGGAGTCTCGCTCATTATGCGCATGTTCGCTAAATAAAAATGCCGCCTGTACCGGGAGCTCCTTCCTTGGGGCAGTTTTTTATTTAAAAAAAAACAAACTATGGTTCCCCCAAACCAGAGCGATGGAAGCAACATCATCGTGACGCCTTTCCACTGATTGGCAGCTCTGCTCCTGTTTTCCTTCTTCTCAACTATCCAAATATGTCTGTCAATATACACATTTATAAACCATAAACTGTATATGATATAATAGTGGCCAACCAGCCTTCTATGGAAATTCTCTCATATAACCCATATAGGTAACTTTTTGGTGGTTGTTAGTTTCAATCAACAAAGTATTCAGTGAAATAAACAACCATTTATTTGGCTCAAAATTAAACAAACAATAAAAAAAAGCAAACATACTATACCAAACAGTGGATAGGTACATCCCAGTGCCTCATGGTGCCCGCTCTTCTAAGGAGAGTGGGTACCATGGCACTGGGATGTACCCATCTCCTAAGGAGAGTGGGTACCATGAGGCACTGGGATGTACCTATCCACTTTTTGTTATAGTATGTTTGCTTTTTTTGAATTGTTTGTTTAATTTTGAGCCAATAAATGGTTGTTTATTTCACTGAATACTTTGTTGCTTGATTATATATATATTCAGGACCTACCATTAATATTGGTTGTTAGTTTCAGCCTGCATAGCCACATACGTGACTGCT
Source organism: Xenopus tropicalis (assembly GCF_000004195.4). Taxonomy (NCBI): domain Eukaryota; kingdom Metazoa; phylum Chordata; class Amphibia; order Anura; family Pipidae; genus Xenopus; species Xenopus tropicalis. Next base: position 55,437,286 of record NC_030685.2, on the reverse strand, counting down.
TTAGGTCAAATGTTTATTACTTATCCTTTTTTTACCACTGTCTAGTTTCTAGGGTAATTTCGGACCTTAGCAACTAGATAGCTGCAAAAATTCTAACCTTAAGAGCCACTGAACCAAAACCTGAATAATTAAAAAAACTACAAAAAATAAAATAATAAAGCCAAATGCAAATTCTCAGAAAACCACTCTCTATTTTATACCAAAAGTTAATTTAGAGGCTAACAACCCCTTTAAAGATTATATACAGCATATTGCTGAAAGGGAAAAACTATGACTAGTTGTCTTTTTGCATTTGGAATTATACAAATAGGTGTGATGAGTGGCACTTGTGCTATTTACCCTTAGGCTAATGCCACACGTAGCATAGGTAGTGTATTTGCGGCAAGCCAAAAAACGACTGCCAAAAAATACGCTTCAAAATGCGAAGTCTTGCGTTTTTAGGTGGATATTGGCTACATGTGCCTGTATGCGAGCATACTCGGGGTGCAGGCACAAGGTAGGAGGATTTAACGGTAGTGGGGCGTATTCTCAGCACGCTTTTTTGGCTTGCAGAGAATACACTACATACGCTATGGGCTTCATTCATGAAATCACAAGTTCGAATCCCGAATGGGAAAAATTCGGATTGGATACAATAATTTCTGATGATCGCAAATATCACGAAAATGCTTATGAAAAAATCGTATTAGTCATGATAATGTTGTATCGGCGATCCAAAATTTTTGTACCGAATGATTGTAAGCAGCGGGAAAACCTTTCCAACTTTGATCCTTCAGTGCATGATTTTGGAAGCCTCCCATAGGACTCAATGGCACTCTGCAGCTCCAACCCGGCCCAAGGAAAGTCTCCCATAGGGCTCAATGGCACTCTGCAGCTCCAACCTGGCCCAAGGAAAGTCTCCCATAGGGCTCAATGGCACTCTGCAGCTCCAACCTGGCCCAAGGAAAGTCTCCCATAGGGCTATGGCACTCTGCAGCTCCAACCCGGCAAAAGGAAAGCCTCCCATAGGGCTCAATGGCACTCTGCAGCTCCAACCTGGCCCAAGGAAAGTCTCCCACAGGACTCAATGGCACTCTGCAGCTCCAACCTGGCCCAAGGAATGTCTCCCATAGGGCTCAATGGCACTCTGCAGCTCCAACCTGGCCCAAGGAAAGTCTCCCATAGGGCTCAATGGCACTCTGCAGCTCCAACCCGGCCCAAGGAAAGTCTCCCATAGGGCTCAATGGCACTCTGCAGCTCCAACCCGGCCCAAGGAAAGTCTCCCATAGGGCTCAATGGCACTCTGCAGCTCCAACCCGGCCCAAGGAAAGTCTCCCATAGGGCTCAATGGCACTCTGCAGCTCCAACCCGGCCCAAGGAAAGTCTCCCATAGGGCTCAATGGCACTCTGCAGCTCCAACCTGGCCCAAGGAAAGTCACGATACCGAAGCTTGAATGAATGCGAAACTTTCATACTCGTCGCGACAATACGATTTTGTCGCACAAACTTTGTCGCAAAGTACGAAAAAGTCAAAGAAAATACGCACAAAGCGTTCGTGGATTAGTAAATCTCCCCCTAAGTGTGGCATTAGCCTTAGTTTTGCCAGGTACTTGAAATCTGTTGCTCTCTTGATCTCTTTGTAGTATTGATGTCTTTTTATATAATAACATTATTATATTATGTTTTAAAATAGTAATTCAATAGTTTTCATCTACAAGCATCAATTATCAGTCTGCCAGTGTGAAAGAACCTCTAACCTTCTCTCTTGCTATACTCACTTAATTGCTTACCAAGTGGTTCTCATAATTAGTAATGTTATTGAAAGTAGCAGCAGTAAAAATATTAGTTTTTTTTTTTACTCTCCCAAACTAAAACTGGCTATAAATAAATGTAAAGCAAAAGACAAGCAAGGATTATCTTGCTAATATATTGGGGTATGCATTAAGAATGAACACATACACCCTAATATCTTGCATGAAAAAGGTGAAATGTAAAAGAGGAGGTAGAAGTTGATTATGCAGAAAAAAAAATAAAATGGGAGGAAGGTTGGGGCTCATTGATTGCTTTCTTACCCCCAGTTAACCCTTCAAAGACTTTAGCTTTATGAATCAGATCTAATGAAATAACAAGTACTTCACATGTGAAAGATCCTTAACCAGAAAACTCAGCTTTGTTTAAGGAGATTCTAACCCTACTACCACTCTTTGGCCGAGTTAAAGCTTCTGTATAGCAAACATAACAATTTAACATAACCTCTACATAGTCTTCAGCCTTAATATATGAAGCCTGAATTCTTGCTTTTTGAAATAATCCACAAATGCCATATCAGGAACATTTATCCGCATTGGATGAGATGCCATGACTGAGACATGTAAGGAAACTTGGCCATATTTTATTATTGTGCTATGGCTGTTGCAATAGGTAACAATTGTCATATATTTAGTTGACCACTTAATGTTGTAAACATTTTGGGGAAAGGGATGCTGATCCATTACTCTTTCCCTGCAACACAGTACCTCCTAGAACATTAGCGATTGCCATTGTATGAGCTGTACATGTTGGCCGTGGAACAGCTGAGATCACAGGACCATCCCTTTAGACCAGTGCTGTCCAACTTCTGCGGTGCCGAGGGCCGGAATTTCTCTAGCATACATGGTGGAGGGCCACTAATGAAAGCCAGTTTTGGCCACTCCCCTTTTTTGAACCACACCCATTTTATCACAATGGTGGTAGTGCAGCAAAAACCCAAATGCCTGGTCCTCACAGCGGGGATCAACAGTTATTCATATATGAAAGAATTATATTATGTCATATTAAGACACACCCTTAAATCCATATGCCTCCTCCTCCCCTGTGGATAGCACAGCAACCCCCAGCAACATAATTACACACCTTAGGGACCATTTAATGGCTGTTTCCAACTACTAACAAACTCCCAGAACAAACCCCTGCCAGGTTCACCACTCACAGGCAGCATAAGGCAGGCAGAGTATGGCACACACAGGCAGAACTCTGCCTCCCTTATGCTGCCTGTGTGTGCCATACTCTGCCTGCCCTATGCTGCCTATGTGCCATACTATGCCTACCCTATGCTGTCTGTGTGTTCCATACCCTCCCTGCCCTATGCTGCCTATGTGCCATACTATGCCTGCCCTATGCTGCCTGTGTGTTCCATACCCTCCTTGCCCTATACTGCCTATGTGCCATACTTTGCCTACCATATGCTGTCTGTGTGTGTGCCATATACACAGGCAGCATAGTCCAGGCACTACATACAATGTCTGAGGTGTGAACAGGTGAACAAGGTGGATGATTACAGCCTGAGCCTGAGCCTGAGGTGTGAACACTGCAGGGGGTGAACAATGCTGAAACTAAAAGGTGTGAAAAACACAGGGGATTACATATTTAAACAATACAGGGTGATTACAGCCTGAATCAGAGGTGAGAACCATGCAGGGGGCCAGTTAATCTCAGTACTGATACTATTTAAAGCTTACACAAAGGTAAGCCATCAAAGCAACCAGACAGGTTGCTTTAGACAAATCATGCAAATATTTCCATGAAGCCACAATTTGGTTTCCAGCTACAGTGACTTTGGGCCTCACATATACAGCTTACTTGCCCCCACCCAAGACAATAGGCTGCATTATCTGTATAGTAGCAATCATTTGACTTGTGCGCTGCGATATTTGTTTTAATGAGCTGCATTAGGGAAAATGAGAAAGGGGATGGCAGAGTGAAAAAGAGGACAGTTTTTGTTCCCAATAACCTTTTCAATCAAAGGATAACCGAGGTGTAAAAATTCCATTATAAATGCTAATTATTGCAGGGGCTGTTGAGGCTAGAAATCCCAGTGTAGCCCTTTGAGAGGCAGGCAGTGCAGCATGAAGAGTCTGTGTAGGAACAGATTCTATTAGTTTAAGCTGGTAAATGTGGGGCAGGCGCAGCCGTGGGAGAGGGGATATGCTCCTGCTTCACCTGATTGAAATAAGCGTACTGAAATGCAAGAGAAAACACAAAACAACCTGTACAGATCTCCATCTTAATCTGAACTGCACTGATTTTTGCAGACCTGATGCTCTGTAGCACAATTAAAAATTGTTCAGGAAAAAACAAGATTTTGCAACCTTTGTCAAACTTTGTCAAAAAAGAAAAGGAACAAAAAAAAGGGGGATCAAGAGCAGTGTGTTACTTGGTAACACACTGCTCATTTGCTGCAGTGCAAAAATCAATAGTAACCAATCAACAAATAGTTTTGATCATTCCAAAGGTGGCCATGCACAGGCCGATAAAAGCTGCCAATGATCGGCAGTTTATCAACCCATGTATAGGGCTTACCTGACCAATATCTGGGCTGAAAGCATCCAGATGTTGATTGGGCAGGTTCAAAATCCCCGTCAAGAAGAGGAATGCTTTGGCCACAAACGCCTGGGCTTAGGGTGGCAAAAATGTAGGGGCAGCATGCCACCCAGCTACTGAACTTTGCTCACATCTGGAGCACTGGGGTCTAGATGCGCTGGGGATTTTTGTACATCTTGTCCCCAGTGCTTCATGTGTGAGCGGAAAGGATGTGATTGCATGGTCCTGAGGAGGGGAGGAAGGAGGGACGGGATCCAGCGCTGTCAAATGGGGTTCACTGACCCCAGCAGACAAAAAAAAACGATTGCTCTGTGAGGCTAATTTTTATACATATTACTTTTTTTCTATTTAGACCCTCTCCTATTAATTTTCTGGCCTATTTTTTTAAAATGAACCCTAGCAGCTTAATAAATGTAGAAATTCCTGCTGAATTTTGGAGCGCAGCTGATCAAAAGCCTGAATGATTACAAAAATCAAATAATGAAAATAAAGACCAATTGCAAACTGTTCAATACCAAATGTTAATTGAAAGGTGAACAAGGCCTTTAATCACTAACCTTTTAGACAGTTATTTAATAGCTGTTTATTTGTTAGCGTTCCCTCTGAGCCGTTCTCCATCCTCATGCTGTCGTCTCTACCTTTTAGTGTCCCCCACACATACACTCAAACCCCCACAAGGAACTGAAACTATTGGAAGAACAGTTTCTGGAGGCCTGGGAAGATGCTATAAAGAGCTGTTATTTGCAGCAATCCTTTCTACGTGTTTAATCCTATTTTATGACCGAAATGTGTTTCAACAAAATGTCCATTTTGTAGAATGGTTTTGTAATTATGTTTTTTTCCCTATTGCTAAAGTAAGAGAACACCATCTGTTTCAGGAGAGAGCAAAGCGCTGATTGTGACTGCTGCATTAGCCAGCTAATGGAGGTTGGAATCCATAAGAAACTGCCAGTGACAAATTAAAGCCTCTGCTAAGAACCTATTTTGGGGCAAGCTATGGCGATTTGCTCAATGGTCCTCACATGAGGAGGATACTCTAATGCTACTCAGCACTTGAAGCTTAATAACTATTTTGATAACCAAACAGCGATTGTGACCCAGCTCACAGCAGAAGCTTTAAGTATATTTTTTATCAACATAATCACTCCAACTACTAGATAGCTTTAACTAACCCATGCAGAACATCCATACTCCTCTAGCGGTTTTCCACCTAAATTACTTTTCTTATGTTTATACCCTGGAGCAGCCTCAAACTGTGATGCTTGTCTCAGTGCCATATCAGCCATGTTGCAAGCAGATCCCACTTAGTGAATATATTGCAATATATGGACAAACAATTTCTGTTTTCCTTAAAGGGAAGGGCATTTTGTAGTAGGATAATGCACACAATGTCTTAATGTCCTATTTACAATTGATATCTAAGTGCAGATGACCTCTTGTCTTTAATTTATAAGCCTGTAGTTGAAAAGAATCTGAGCAACTTTTTGATAATTATTTTTTTTAATTACTCTGTATATACTCGAGTATAAGCCTAGTTTTTCAGCACCCAAAATTGCCATGGGTCCCTCCAGACAGGCACCGTCTGTCCTTTGTGTGCAAATTAGGAAACCCGCAACCAGACCCTCCTGTGCCCTGGCCCGTCCCAAATTCATCTTCATCTACCATCCTCACCTGTCCCATGCTGCACTAGACATTGCACTTTGTATTCTATATAAACTACATATAGTTTTGAAGGATTTTAACTCTTTGTATTTTAGCTTGGTTTCTGATTGAGTTAGTTTACTGTATTTCTTTTAAATAAATATTTAAAAACATATACCCCACTGATGCCTCATTACATGTAATTTTATTGGTATTTATTTTGACTACTAAAACTTAGCAGTAGCTGCTGCATTTCCCACCCTAGGCTTATACTCGAGTCAATAAGTATTTCCAGTTTTCTTAGGTAAAATTAGGTACCTCGGCTTAGATTCGGATCGGCTTATACTCAAGTATATACGGTAAATGGCACTAGGGCCTAGGACCCTGTCAACTAGAGATCAAAATGACGGTAACTGTATTTTTTAGGTGCTCTGCATTTTGTGCCAAGAAGCAAGTGCAAAGTGAACACTAAAGGGCGTTTTGGGCATTGATAAATCAATAAAGAACGACAACGGGTAAGTAAAAATACAAATGGCCAATTAAGTATAGCAGAAAAAAAAACACATAGGCAGACAGGAGAGGTACTGTATGTGCCTACCACAACCCCCCCCCCCCCCATGGCCAGTGTTGTGCTGTAAGCATGTGTTCTTCTGCCTACCCCTAGTTCCATACCCCCTGCTATCTTTCTGCATCAGGCCATGTACAGAAGTACAAGCAGAGCACTGTTGATACAAAAGCCATAAGATCATTGGAGGGTTAGATCCCATTTAAGCGAAATGTCAGTGAAAGGAATATTTTATTTCTTAAACAAAAGCAATCAATACCGTATTTCACTGGCATTAACCAATGATATCCCCATAAAAAGGATTTGCTTGTAACAATTGTGAAACTTTTTCTGGACAATCTTATTCTAATCTAATTTCTTGTACTTGGTTGGATGAGATTTATGTGCGAAGCTCCAAAATTCCTCCTCCTCTCTATAAGCTTTTTTTAGTTTGGATTTAAATGTTATCTTGTCCCTGTAAACAGATTGCCGTCGGTTTGTCAGATATCAAAGTCTGAACAATACCAGCTAAGGGACATGGGGAAAGTAGGCAGAAGGCAATAAATGATATCCTTGTAAGCCATGAAATGGAAAGCCATCCCTCGAGAACCAGAATTTAGGCAAGGGGCCCCATTGAATCTAACACTAATGCTCTATTTGCCTTATGCAAAGAACTCGACTGTATCGCAATGAATTTTTTTTAGGCCAGCACTCTGCAGGGTAAAGCTGGAAACAGCTCAGCAGAAAATCAGCTGGGTACAAGAAGGGAATATCTGCAGCTTGGGAATTGTATTCATTTGCATCACACCAAGAGGTGACAAATGGACGATTTGGCTCCGCAGAGATAGCTTGGATTATACAGCTTGGAAACAGTTCACTTCAGAAAAACCAGGACACCAGGGGATGAATGCTTCCAAAAGCCAGGCTAGCATGAAAATGCTCCGATAAATATACAGATAAAACCTCAGCCCTTATAAAGGGAAACACACACTATTCTTAGTTTAGGAGGTTTTGATTGCAGAGGGTTCAGAACAGTACATCTCTGCCATATTTCCACCTGTATCTAGAAGTTGCCATCTTGCTTATCTCAGTGCTCACATGAAGCCGTCTTCACAGTCACCAAAGCAACACTTATGCCCCCAAAACCTTTGCCCTGCTAATTTAACATCTGTGACAAACAACAATGCAACTTATAGAGTAGCTTCACCTTATATGTACAGTGTTGGACTGGGCCTCCTAGGGCTCATCCTTTCAACAGTCAAGTACAGAAATTTCCAATTGCTGTAGATATTTTTACAAGGGTTATGTTGAAAGAAAGAAAGGTATGATGGTAATGACTCTAGGCTGGGGCCTGGGCCTTCTGTTGGATCCTTTTGAACCTTGGCAGGTTAGTCTGGTTTTGTGCATGTGTAAATACAAACATGCAGAGATGAAATGTTCACTATGCAATAGGTATTAGCTCATCATAATGAATATACAGGTATGAGACCTGTTATTCAGAATGCTCAGGGCCTGGGGTTTGCTGTTTAAGGGATCTTTCTGTAATTTGGATCTCCATACATTATTTTCTATATAAAAAATCATTTAAAGGAGAAGGAAAGTTACAATCACTGGGGGTGCCAAAATGTTAGTCACCCCCCAGTGATTGTAATCGCTTACCTGAACCCCCATCTAGTGCTCCTGTTAGGAGAAAACTGCACTGGCCGGGGTGTATGGGAGCTAGAGATCCTTCTTCCTGTTTTATTTTTGTGCGTGTGCAGTAGAGTAAAAAAATTCGAATTATTTGTTAATAATGGAGTATATGGGATATGGCCCAACCGTAATTCAGATCTGGATAATGGATCCGTACCTGTATACATGTAGCTGTTACTTTTAATTAAGGGTATAAATTACAGGGTGCAACGAGCAATTTATGAGCTTGGTTTTACTGAAATAGGAGTTGAGCCAAAGAATTATTTATGAATCTCTATTTTTCTCTTTATTTTAAGTATGAGGTAAAGCAGCAGCTCAGTCAATAGCATAACTATCTTTGCACACCTAAAAATGTGGCGGTTCACTGGTTCCAATGAGGGCTCCAGGCTCAATTCCATTTATGCGAAACTATCCTTGATTAGGGCCAAAAATCCACGATATGAACTGCTAATAGCTTGCCCAAATATATATACTATATGGCTAAACGACTTCAAACACCTGACTGTCCAACATCTCATTGCCAAAGCATTTATTAAAGGAACAGTAACACCAAAAAATGAAAGAGCTTTAAAGTAATAAAAATATAATGCACTGTTGCCCTGCACTGGTAAAACTGGTGTTTTCTACAGTAACACTACTATAATTTATATAATAAGCTGCTGTGTAGCCACGGGGGCAGCCATTCAAGCTGGAAAAAAGGAGAAAAGGCACAGGTTACATAGCAGATAACAGATAAGTTCTGTAGAATACAATAGTGTTTTATCTGTTATCTGCTATGTGCCTGTGCCTTTTCTCCTTTGAATGGCTGCCTCCATGGCTACATAGCAGCTTATTTATATAAATTATAGTAGACTTTCTGAAGTAAACACACAACTTTTACCAGTGCAGGGCAGCAGCACATTATCTTTTAGTTACTTTAATACACTTTAATTTTTTGGTGTTACTGTTCCTTTAATAAGAAGTTGGTCCTTCTTTTGACTAATGTCCTAGGAAGTTTGCCACTAAATGCATCCACTACTGTTTGTGCGATTTCCTTCCACCTTCTTTCCACCACAAGAATATGAATCAGCGAGGTCAGGGATCAGACTCGGATCAGTCAACGTTCCACTTTATCCCACAGCCGATCCATTGGGTTGATGCCAGGGTTCTGTGCAGACTGTCGGCAGGTTCAGGAAGTAATGGGATTGGGTGTGTTGCCAGGGTTGGTATTTCATTGATTTCATTGGGGCCTTATTCTACTCAGTTGGCAGTGTTCACTGGGGAAGTAACCTGCAGTTACCCATGATTGTGCATTATGCATTATTTTGCTGAAACAAGAAAGAGCCTTACCCAAACTGTTGCCACAAAATGTTGAGACACTCACTTATGACGGGTAAGTTCTGTATAAAGGGACACATAAAATCCCCCAGTGTCCCCTATAAAGACAACCCAAGGCAGGTGAGGTAGGAGATAAAGGTATATAAAAATACTATATATGCAAGGTATAAAAAAGAATATAAAAGCCTAGTATAACATCTTATAAAATCACAAGGGAATGACATGATAGTGCTGACTAGTTAACACCCTCCGTGCACTTTGCTATTTGCACAGCTATAACCACAGAGCACACAGACAGTTGTAAAAGGGGTATCATATACTTTTTAGATAAGGTATGTCATTCTCTATAAAAGACTAAATTTACTAAAATTACCAACAAAAACTGTAAACATGCAATTGTTTAATACATAATTGTGCACTGCACCCTTAAGTTTTGATTTCAGCAGAACCAGAGCCCTAGCCCTTTATTAATGGCAGACGGTAAAATGCCATTATCACTCCACACGGCATAGTTGCACTGCTTCAAAGTGATGCTGTAAGGTTGATTTGCTCACATTGCTTCAGGAGATAGTTTGGAATTCTGCAATAAAATTAAACCATGAATAGATTTTATTCTAGAAAGCACCCAGATAGATTTGGGAAGTCAATAGGTTTCCTGAGGCTCTCAGAGCTAGGCAAGGATTGCTATTTACCCCCTAGTGTTCTTCCGGGCTTCATTACTGTAATAATGCTTGCATACATTAGAATGTGTGTGTATTAGGAATGTCAGTGTTTGTATTGCCTAGAAAGACACTCCAACTGCTGACTGGTCCCATACCCCATGCTGACAGCACAATATGGTTTAGTATCCTCAGTGTCCTGTAAGGGGCTGAGCCATGTTCATCCATGTGGTGTGCAAGGTTAAACTGTAGGTTCAAGCACAAAATTAGTACAGGTATGGGATCTATAATGTGGAATGTTGGGACCTGTGGGTTTTCTGGATTTAGGTCACCATGCATTAAGTCATAATAAAAAATCCTTTTAACATTAACTATTAACCGATTATTTTTATTTTGCCACAAATATGGATTCATGCACCTTACCTGGGATCAAGTACAGGTATGGGACCTGTTATATGTGGTATTTCTGTAATTTGGATATCCATACCTTAAGGCTACCAAAAATTATTTAAACATTCATTAAACCCAATAGTTTTGTTTGCCTCCAATAAGGATTAATTATATCTTAGTTGGGCTCAAGTACAAGGTACTGTTTTATTATTAGAGAGAAAAAGGAAAATTAATATTAAAAATGTGAATTATTTAATTAAAATGGAGTTGGCTATTCTGTAATTCGAAGCTTTCTGTATAACAGGTTTCTGGATAATGGATCCCATACCAGTACAAGGTACTGTTTTACTATTACAGAGAAATGGCAACATGTGAGCTATTTGATTAAAATTGAGCCTATGGGAGATGGTGTTCACTTAATTTGGAGCTTTCCGGACATGGAGTTTCCTGAAAGAGATATTCATATATATTTGAGAGATGAGGACCATGAGCATATGTGATATATTTTCTTCAGTCTTGTAATTACACAACTACAGAAAGCAGGCAGGCACCATTTTGTTAGTAAGGTAAGCCAAACTCTTGTTTATGTGCCAGAATGGGGGGGGTAAAAGTAATTGTCTGCAGTGCAGGAAATATATGCTTCTATAATGGGTAAGGAGGTGTTATAAATGATTTTATTATACAGATTTTTATGCCTGGGTGACAGATCCCCTTTAAAGGGGGTTAAAAGTTTTTTCAGCCAAATACAGAATGAAAAATTCCCATTTTTGTCACATGAAAAGCAATGTCCCTGCCCAGCACTTTCCTCCCCCGTCTGTTTGCTTCCAATGTGCTGCACGGACAGGTAATCCTGAAAAGATTATTTTTCTAGCCGCTTCATGAAGTCCAGGTGCAGCAAGCTGATATGCCAGCCTTACATTTTCTCATATGCCAAGTGCAGAGAGCTGCACATGGATGGAACAGATAAGAATTAATAGCGTGTCCAGACACACGCCACTTCACAGACCTACCATCAAAATCAAAATGTTCCGAAATGGTTCAGCAGTTACCTGCAAAAAAATAACCTCACGGCAGACAGAAGGTGGAAATACACTAAAAAGCAGCTACAGATCCCTATAAGCATCTGTGACTTTGTTTTTCAGTTACGTTAACGGGTCAGTATCTATAGTAGGATGACTATGGCATCTTTTTAAATAAGGGTTATAAACCATAATGGTTCAACACTTTGAAGATAAATGTATTTTAAATCCCATCATAAAAATATTAACTAAAGCCACTGTAAATAGCCAGTAAGATTTACAATACAAAAGCCTGTAGTGTCGGCCTTAGAACTGCATAAAATAAAGCACAGCTTCAGTACACAGTGAATCCAATCCCCACACATGGAAATAGATTTTGCCCTAAGAATTACTTTATTTTCATTGAAGTAGGGATTATAAACTACTGCTCTCTGAATAACATTAGCTTTATTCTCCAATTGCATTGCCAGTTTTAAAAGGGTGGTTCACCTTCAAGTTCACTTTTAGGGCAAAGACACGTGGATCTACTTAGTAGCAGACCAACCAAGATATAATTAATTAATGGTGGCAAAACAATCCTTTTGGGTTTATTTAATATTTAAAGGAGAAGGAAATTTTAATTAAGAGTTAATCTCAAGCTGCAGGCATACCTTCAGTTCTCTCAATAGTGCCCTTAAGTCTCCCCATATTTCTCCCGTTCAGATGATCAGAAGCCTCATAGGAAAAAAAAAACCGCTGAGCTCTGTAAAGAAAATTCCCATAATGCCTTGCTTCTACACCAAGACCGGTGTACATGCTCAGTTTGTAAGACTATGAGTCAGCTTCCTGCTGATTGGCTCAGATCCACATTCCTAAGGGGGGGAGTGAGTTCTTAGCATTCTTGAGGGAGGGGGGAGCAGGAGAGAGGAGAGAGCTGCGTGTCTCTGGCACAGGAAAACAGACACAACAAATCCTGTTTCTTTTGAAAGAGAAGTAAGTGCAGCATTACTGTAAATGCTTATGGCTGTATTCACATAGACCTTTCTGGATAAAGCTTACTTAGTTTTTACCTTTCCTTCTTCTTTAAATGATTTTTAGCAGACAAAAGGTATGAAGATCCAAATTACAAAAAATTCTGGAAAACCCCAGGTCCCAAGCATTCTGGATACATCACTTTAGTGGTACAGGCAGGTACGGCAGGCAGTTTGTATGACGAATTAAACCAACAAATAGCCTTATACGCCCTGACTTAAAATGTAATCATATTACCAAGGCGTTTTCTAAGCAATACAGAATATGCAATCGCAGAATCCCACCAATTTCTAATAACTGTTTTATTTACAGTTAATTGGCTCCAGAATTCAGCCCTGCAATAACGATGTCAGCACAGATTTTGTTTGTTCATTTGTTCATTATTCTCAGCTTAATATTTCAGTAAAACAAACATGAGTTCTATTACAGTTGTTTCCACTTTAAATATCACATTTTAACATTAGCGGGCACTAAATTGTTGTTCCAGACATTTAGAAACAACAACCAAGTTAAACTTTGTAAACAGCAACAACTATAAAACCGCGGCACACAGACGTATTCTGAGAAGGTTCCTATAGACTGAAATAAAAACAAAGTATGAAGAATTGTAAACTGAAGAGTGCAGACCAAACATTTTATAAAATATATATTCACGCTTAAATCCCTGCCAATCTGGATACAATCTTTATACAGTTTATTCTGTATTTGAGACAAAGCATATGGGCGCACAGACGGTAGGATTTTCCTTAATACATACCTTACGCACGTGTTGCTCATAAGTGAATTACCATAGCCATTACTAAAACCACTGGGATTAATATAGAATTTTCTCTGTATAATACATTTTGATGGATTCATAGCAATACTTTTGAATAAATTGTGAATGTTCTGTGTACATCCTTTTTTGACAGACAAATATCTGCTAGACTGCATCACAAGAACTGGCCTTATAGCAGAATCACTATATTTCAAGCAAACCATAGACACTTTTCCTTTCCTCTCTCAAACGAGTAATACATCTGGTCTAATGGAGTTGTAAGACTTACAAGTTTTTTTCCCCATTAAGTAAAGACATGCTAATAAGAGCTAACATTTAAACGGAATGTTTGTAACACTCAAAACAGTTTAATATAATATCTTAATATAAGGACACTATTGTATGCAAGACTAAGATTACATACAGTGACACCCTTTTCTTTCCAGACCCTAATCGGATTTTCTTTTGCCGTTGATGCTACTTGTAGAGAATGTGCACACGTTACTTTTCTATGGAACTAGTTATTTGCTACAGAGCTAGTTAGTCACTGCCTATAACACTGTAAATATCATTCTCACACTATACAAAGGACATTCGGCAAAACAATATAATTCTGAATAGATTTCTTTTATAGCTATGTCTACATCTGAGTTCAGAAAAATACAAATGCACTTTTGTTCCAGTTTGCAATGCTATAAAGAACGAACTCGCCTAAATGAGAACTAGTGAATAAAAGCTGCATATTAAAATGGAATCACACAAATAAATAGACATTGAGGACACTAATGCTTAGCAGCTGGTTTAAACCCTTCAGTAAGAGAGCAGGAGTGTGATTGCAAGCCTACTTCTCCAAACACAACTCTATGTAAAGCAAGGTATGACAAGTTCATTTACCCTACACATCTTGCTAGCTACATTAGTGTGAACAGTGGATTCGTCTTCAACTAACAAGTGTGAGACAAATAAACATTGATCAAAGATTTCCATTTAAAAACAGTGTATCCACTAGCGACAATGCTTTCATTAGGTCTTCAATATTAAAAAAATAAAATAATAAAAAACTATATATATATTTATATATATATATATATGTGTGTGTGTGTGTGTGTATGGATCACATCTCATAAAATTTCAATTCAGCTGCCAACTGATAAAGCCCCTTATAGCTATTGTAATGCAGGTACAATTTACAGCAGGAAGAGATCAAGCAGAGTTATAGTTCCTTTGAGGAGATGGTGGCAGCCCAGAGCCACAAAAACCGTCCCAGAATAAATTAAAACATGTTCCAGCTCCTGGGAAAGAGTTGCTTGTGCAATGTTGTTCTCAAAAAGTTGATTTAGTCAGAGTCCAAAGGTTATGGAAGATGATTGGCACGTTAGAGAAGAAAAAAAAACCTTGGTTTTACCTAGTGTTGATAACCCCTGCCAATTTAAAGATTACAAAAAAAAAAGGAGGTCTTTGTCCATTGCATTAAACATTTAGAGAAAACTGGTCCTGCTCTATGGGTTTTTTAACCCAGGCTCCCAGTCCTGACTTCTGAAAGACTTTGAAGACACATTCTTTTGCAGACTGGTATTCTACCGCAGAATGTTTGGTATCATGGTAAACGTTAAGTTTCCCGATTTTACATCTCACACTGGAAGACAACTGTTGGATAGAAGGAAATACAAAATATAAACACATGTAAGAGGTTTGGTGCACCTAACACATCAGAAAATTGATTCTATTATATTCTGTGTCTACTTGTACAGATTGTTTTATTGCAACTGTGTTTCCTTGCGGTTTTTTTTTTGTTTTGTTTTTTTTTAAACAACATGCTGCATTTTTTGCGCTTGGAAAGAACTCATTCTATGATAAGATAGAGACATACTCATAAGATAAGATAGAGACTCACAAAAATGCACATGTAAAAGCAATTAATGTGTTTTAATGTGCTCAGCATGCATTTTTACCCAATATGCCTATGTGTTAAAGCACACAAAGCTATTAGTAGCAGCTGCTTTTTCACAGTTACCCAGAAAATACCCTGCCATAGAGAATTGCCCCTGCTAAAACACACGTAGAGACAATTATCAGTAAATGATCAGCACTGTCTATTTTAGTAGCCATGACTAGTAGCAGCTACTACTAGCTTCATGTGTCTTTACTCTTAAGGATAGTAAGCCTTTTATTTTAAAATCCCCTAAAAAGATCCTAAAAAGCCCCCAAAATAACACCTTTCTGTCTGCACTCAGTCTCATGTCCTGTCTACAGCACAAGCAGCTCAATTTAGCTATTTCCTAGTCCGGCGTGAAATCCCACCCACTCTCTTTCTTTCTGTGACTGTGAGGATGGTCGAAGAGGTGTCTTACTTTACAAACCAGACAGATTTTCATTGGAGCAGTGGCAGCACACATAAAAGGGTGTGAGGTTTCACCCTAGACTAGGAAGCAGCTGAAATGAGCTGAGAATGAGAATACAGACTGAATACAGGGAGAAAAGTATGCTATTCTGGGCACTACTTAAGAGTAATTTTAGATACAGAAAAAAGGTTTACTTATTCTTTAAACTAGAAAGTTACAAAGCAAATCATTAGGCTAGAAGTGACCGGGAAAAGGCAGCATTAAGCAGGAAGGGGAGGAAAAAGTACATAAGGACTATTTGCCATTTCTAACTATTCATTTTTTTGTGTTCTTTCTTGAGCCAGGAAACTTTTAAAAATGGGGAAATTTCAAATTGGTTGCAATCTTTCAGGACTAAAACTAAAGCCAGTGCTAAACACAATTTTATGAAAAATTACCTTAGCATGAATTCTCATCCATCGGCTGTACAGAGCATGCTTGCATAAGCGCGATGCACGCCCCATTTCATCTTTGCCTGTAGTAGCATTAATAACTTCAAGGCCTGAGTCTCCAACTGCCCAGTTCACACTGAAGCTGGGGGCTTTGCCAGGCTGTCGTGCTTCAGCATTGCTTATTCCTAAAAGATTCACAGTCAGCTATGGTAACTAGAAATAATATAACTAATTTAATAAATATGTATATATGTGTGTGTGGACAGAACAGTGCTGTCAGATTTAATGATGTACAACTATTTATTAATGATACAGTTTGTATGCATGTCAATACAGTATATACCTGTTTCCGTGCAGGACTCTAGGTTGTGAGTCCACTTGAGATAATTAAATTGTATTTTCAACCTTATTGATGGCGAGTGGCCGGGCAAAAACTTAATGAGGGCTAGCAGGGAATTAACTTTATATTTAAACAAGTGACAGCTCAACATTCATAAATGGCATAGCAGATTTTTCTTTGTTAACTGCAGCCAGGATGGCAAGCAAAGCAGTGTAACACGGTACATCAAACTTCCTGGCAGTTAAAGCAATGGCACACAGTAAGATTTGTCACCTGTGGTGAAATGTGTTCCTGCACCCAGGCCGACACAATGGTTATGAGTGCAGTTAAGGAAGAAGGGCGATGCAAGTGTAGCGGCTGATTCTTGGCCTCTCCTTAGGACGAGATCAGCCCCAAGTGGCATCAGCCTACAGGCCTTTGTTATCTGCCAGCAAACAGTTTTCACAGCAATAGACACAGTTCAATGGATAAATGCTGTACTGTGTGCATATAGCTGCCACTACACAATGTCAGATATGTACTGTTGGCATTGTGATAATTTTGCAGTGTATCAAATCACTGGCGCCTTAGCTAGCTAGGTATATATGTAATTGTATAGACAATGCAAAACAGACATTTTGAAAATTCATTCGTTCAATTCATTCTGTTTAAAATGTTTAATTTTAGATCTCACAATAACTAATTACTCAACATACTTACCACTTAATAAGGGTTTATTGAGTGCATAAAGATGGGGTAAATCTTCTATATCCGATATCCGCTGGTAGACAGCCCTTGACAGGTGGTCACCATGATATAGGCTACCCAAGATAATACTTGACAGGTAAATTGGTTCAACAAACAGACTGAGCAGGGATCCCTGGATTCCTACAACATTCCACCTGTTTTTAAAGTGGAATAAACAAACCCTTTAGTAATCCCTTTAGATAAATACAATACTCCCAAATTAACAGAAACTACTATAGGTTTAAATAGCAACAGCAAACAGTGACCTTCTGCAGCATAATACATCCTCTGCACAGTAGCAATGAAATATATACCAATTGTGCAAAGAATTCTATATGAATATTTATAGTAACTCAAAAATGGCATGGAATGCTGCAAATACACAGTGCCAACATATCACAATATAATATGCACAATAGCATATAATCCTTAAAACAATAGTTCAGAAAAATGAATGTTGAGTTTACATCAGAAAACCCCCAGGCCTAGATTTGTGGTGAGGCCACAAAGGCCTGGGCCTTGGGTGGCCTAAATTTAGGGGTGGCATGCGTATAAATGCGTATGTGGGGGGAGTGGGGGCAAGGCTATGGGCGCACTATAGTGAAATCCGGCGCTGAAAACCCCAAACTTACACTAGCATCATTACACTAAACACCGATATTACATATATTTGTATGCTTTTAACCCTTGAAAGGTAATGTGCAATTGCTCGTATGTACTCAAAATTACATTTAAATCCCCACCTTGCTAACTTGTCACTGCAGGACATTGTAAGCAATCTCTCTCCTTGTAAAACCCCATCCCATGTCTGGATGGTACTGCTTGATCGAACTGGTATGGTGCCTTCTCCAGATTCTATTTTGGTACGAAGCTGCCCTCTTGCTTTCCGGTTAGGATGCCGATCTCCTTGGTCTGAAAAATATAAATAATAATAAAGATTTATCTTTAAAAATCCAAGTCTGGCTCATGACTCCTCCAGTTACATGAGAGCAGGGCGGTAGCGCTGGCTCCTTCTGAAAGCTCAGAACCAGGCACAATTCACTGAGATAGCTGCCTACACACCAATATTACAACTAAAAAATACATTTATTGGTTCAAAAATAATATTTTAAATGTATCTAGTAGAATTAAGTCTAAAACAACTGGACTTTTCTGAGTTTTTCTTGAAAACGTTTCACCACTCATCCAAGTGGCTTCTTCAGTTCAAATGACTGGTAGGGAATTCCCCGGTATTTAAACTCTTGATGGTAGTAGAGTCACAGACATCCAATCACAATGGTTCCATTGAACTTGTTCAGTTAGGTGTTAGCTGAAACTGACAGGTGTAAGAAGGTATGATACAATCACAATGGTACCAAGATTCTCATTGATGAAGGTGTTAATCCTTCAAAGTACATGACTGGAAGTGTGAACTGTTGTGAAACTGCCGGGGTAAGGATGTCAACGCGCCATTGTATGTTGGTGACAAGCGGTGTCTCAAGCCCCCTCCTCTGTTCAGGGATGGTTTTTCCAGGTTGGCATAAATGGCCTCTTTCACACCTCTTTCAAACCATCTGTCCTCTCGGTCCAAAATATGCACGTTACTGTCCTCAAAAGAGTGACCTTTTTCTTTGAGGTGTAGATAGACTGCTGAGTCTTGTCCTGAGGAGTTTGCCCGCCTATGTTGGGCCATTCTCTTACAGAGAGGTTGTTTTGTCTCCCCAATGTATAAGTCTGAGCACTCTTCACTACACTGGACAGCATAGATCACATTACTTTTCATGTGCTTGGGTGTTGGGTCTTTCGGGTGCACCAGCTTTTGTCTCAGGGTGTTGCTGGGTTTGAAAAACACAGGAATGCGATGTTTGTTGAAAATTCGCCTAAGTTTTTCCGATGTTCCAGCAACATATGGGATGACTATGTTGTTTCGCCTGCTGTGTTCCTCCCTTCTGTTTGTAGGTCTGGTCTTTCTGTTGGTCTTTGATTTGGTTTTGATGAAGGCCCAGTCTGGGTACCCACAAGTTTTCAGAGCTCCTTTTAGATGTTTATATTCTTTCTCCTTAGCCTCTGCATTGGATGCCACAGTTTCAGCCCGATGATGTAGAGTCCTAATTACACCCAGTTTATGTTCCAAAGGGTGGTGGGAATCAAACAGCAAGTACTGGTCTGTGTGGGTGGGTTTCCTGTATACTTCAATATCCAGGTCCCTCCCCTCTTTGATAACTATAGCACAGTCCAAAAAAGCCAGTTTGCTGTCTTTCACATCTTCCCTTGTGAACGTGATGTTTTTGTCCACCGAGTTTATGTGTTTGGTGAAGGCTGGAACCTCGCGTTCTTTAATTTTGACCCAGGTGTCATCCACATATCTGAACCAATGACTTGGTGTTGTTCCCTTGAAGGTGTCCAGGGCTTTCTTTTCCACTTCTTCCATGTAAAGGTTCGCTACAATTGGAGACACAGGCGAACCCATGGCACAGCCATGTTTTTGTCTATAGAAAACTTCCTTATGCTTGAAGTAAGTGGTATTGAGACATAGGTCCAGTAAGGAACAAACTTGTTCTGGGGTCAGCTTTGTTCTGCTGCTGAGGTTGGTGTCTTGTTTCAGCCGTTTCCTCACTGTATCAATTGCCTCGGCAGTGGGTATGCATGTGAACAGAGATGTTACGTCATAGGACACCATTGTATCATCATTCTCCAGCTTTAACTCCTTCACTTTTTTGACAAAGTCCATGGAGTTCTGAATGTGGTGTACTGTGTTTCCAACTAAGGGGGCTAAGATGTTGGCCACGTATTTAGCAATGTTATAAGTCACACAGTTAATGCTGCTGACAATTGGCCTCAAAGGGGCTCCTTCTTTGTGTATTTTTGGGAGTCCATATAGGCATGGAGTGGCTTCACCTGGGTAAAGGCGACGGTACAAAGCTGGACTGATGACCTTTTCCTTCTCAAGGTGCTGCAAGCAGTCTATAACCTTCTTCTTGTAGTTGTTTGTTGGATCTCTCTTGAGTTGCTCATATGTGTCTGAATCGTTGAGCAGTGTGGACACTTTGGCATGGTAGTCTGATGTATTCAGTACCACTGTACACCTTCCTTTATCTGCAGGCAGGATGGTGACACTTGAGTCCTTGGCAAGTGATGTCAGAGCCCTCCTCTCTTGCAGACTTAGGTTGGAAGGGGGAGCTTTAGCATTAGCTAGGGCTGCTGATACTTTTAACCGGATGTTTTCAGCCTCATCCACTGGTATCTTATTGTTATGGATGGATGATTCTGTGGCTGTGATGAAGTCTACCACTGGTACATACCGTGGGGCCACTGCAAAGTTCAGTCCCTTGGCTAAGACATCACAACAGTTCACACTTCCAGTCATGTACTTTGAAGGATTAACACCTTCATCAATGAGAATCTTGGTACCATTGTGATTGTATCATACCTTCTTACACCTGTCAGTTTCAGCTAACACCTAACTGAACAAGTTCAATGGAACCATTGTGATTGGATGTCTGTGACTCTACTACCATCAAGAGTTTAAATACCGGGGAATTCCCTACCAGTCATTTGAACTGAAGAAGCCACTTGGATGAGTGGTGAAACGTTTTCAAGAAAAACTCAGAAAAGTCCAGTTGTTTTAGACTTAATTCTACTAGATACTGTATATCATGACCTGGATGAATGAGAATCTTCATAGAAATATTTTAAATGATAAAATCAATTATTTGCAATGTGAACTGTGTGATATAGTAATACAACCTATACTATAAAAATCATAACAGAATCCCTTTAAGCTCTGCAGTTGTTAAGGCCTAAAGAGGTAACTGGGGTCAGGGACCTTGCACAAACGGTGTTTATCACTGGACAAGCGGTGTTAAAACTTTTGCACATGCCAGCCACACCTACTATTTTCTTTGTTCCTATGTTTTATATGTAACTGTGTGTTGACATTTGTAAATATATTATTTTTTAACTACACCGATTCTGAACTATGTAATTTGATCAGGGGTGCCCCAGCTTCTGCACTCAAATAAATATAAAAAGAAATAAAATTCTGTGACAATCAATGTATAGAACAAAGTATCAAATACAAAATAATATTTTTAGATTTGTCACTGAGTTGATGAGACATAAACAGTTACTTTTGAATTATATGAATCTGTGCATTCATACACATATCATGTTATATTACTGAAAGCAGAGCTAGTTAACCAATAAATGAAAAAAAAACAAAAAAAAAACAGAAAAATACTCAGCGCTCCACGTAGTCTTTGTGAAATGGATAATGAGCGTCACTTGTGTAGGATGACTACAGCTTCCTCCCAACAAATCCCCTTTTGACTGGGCCGCAAAATTCTCCAAACAGCATAAAAATGGAAGCGCATAAAAGATGAAAGAAAAGAAGTGCACTCACCAGAGTTAGAATGTACCGCACTCCAAAGCAAGTCAGCAAGGTGTTGATGGTAGTTGTAATGATAGTACAGGAATCCTCCAATCACATTATGGCTCCTGAGGAAGCGTGACGGTGCACGCAAAATGCGTAGATCTTTCTGTTTGTTACTCTGATCTGTCTACTACATTCCTGTAAGTAGCCTGTTTGGCGCAAGGTTTTTTACTACAATAAACAGTATTACACTATTTTTGTTCTTTTACATTTTAATGTGATTGGAGGATTTCTGTACTATCATTACCACTACCATCAACATCTTGTTAACTCGCTTTGGCGTGCGGTACAATCTAACTCTGGTAAGTGCATTAGCTCACCAAACTGAATCGGTGAAGGAATTTTTATTTTATTTTTCAGTCACAATATTTTTATTATGGCACTTGAAGGTGTAAATCGTGTATAAGGAGATATTACAATATATACATATTTCACTTCTTTTCTTTCATCTAGTTAACCAATAATTTGACTACTATGACTAAAGGAAGTGTCTGCACTGATGCATAAGTGTAGTATTGTAATACTGATGTACATAAAAATACAACTGTTTTGTGGGAAGAAAAATAAGTCTCAATAGTACCTTCCTGCCCAGCTTCATGGGGTGAGAAAATACGAGCGTCTCCACAGGGCGATGTACTAATATACAGATGAAACTGAACATTATCCTTAAGCTTAAATCCTCCACGTTCCGACTTCATAAATATAGACCTTTGCTGGTCTTCCTTGGTGCTGGAAAACAACATGATAAATTAAGCACATACATATAATTTCTTAGATTCTGCATTCTGCCAATATGTGAACACAGTCAAAACTAATAGCAGAACTTTCTAATATTATCCATTATCTGAATTTCCGAGTAAGGGATCTTGTTATAAGGATCACTATACCCAAAGTCTACTAATCATTTAAACATTATAAACAATAAACCCAATTGGATTGTTTGTTTAACCAATATGGATTTATGCAGCTTAGATAGGATCAAGTACAAGGTACTGTTTTATTTATACAGAGAAAAATTATTTTATTTGCTTAAAAAAGGACTCTGTAGAAAATTGCCTTCCCAAAATTCAAAGCTTTCTGGATAACGGATTTCTGAATAAGTGATCCAATATCTGTACAGGTATGTGATCAGTTATCCGGAAATCCAATATCCAGAAAGCTCCAAATTACGGAAAGCCTGTCTCCCAGAGACTCCATTTTAATTAAATAATTCAGATTTTTAAAATTGATTTCCTTTTTCTCTGTAAAAATAAAACAGTTCTTTGTATTTGATCCCAACTAAGATATAATTAACTACTGGATGCAAAATAATCCTATTGGGTTTAATGTTTTATTGATTTTTTAGTAGTCTTAAGGTATGAAGATCCAAATTACAGAAAGACCCCTTATCCAGAATACCCTTGGTCCCAAACATTCTGGATAACAGGTCCTATACCTGTACTACAAAGGACCACATTTTGATAAAAGAAGGCCTCTCTGCATTCATATGGCTGCCCTCTATATAAATAAAAGTTTATCTAGAAGGGATTATATCTTAAGGTTGGAATTTGACATGAAGGAGGCTATGGAAGAAAAATGTAGAAAAGAAAGGCCTACCTGCTGCATTTACAGATAACTAAGCTACTGCCTGAGCAAACCTTTTCCCCAGCAAAAAAAAAAATCCACCTATTTACGGATTATTTGCCCACCTTAAAAACAGCTCAAGCTGTGTGTAGAGAAATCGAACTAGCGACCTGCGAGATATAATTTCAGCATGGCAATCATTTAGAGCAAGGCCTCGATCACTCATGTACTCCCCGTTAATACACTTAGTTCCAGTGGAAACACATATGACTTGGGCATCTTTAACATCTGTTCCTGCAATGGAAAAAAACATACACAGGCTACAGTCTGATACTTTAAAAATGTAAATCTTATTTAAAAAAACAGAATATATGATGTAGTAGTATGGAGGTCCAAAGCAAAGCACTTATTTTTTAACCGTTGTGAAATTACCTGTTGTCATGACAACTCCAGCAAGAACTTTACGACGTGCATGTGGTGATGTAAAATTATCAGTCAAGTCACTGAATTTGTCCACAACCAAGCGGGAAACAGCATCAGCCAGAACCTATAGTCAGACGAAAGGAAAGAAATTGTATTTTAAAACATCCACTGACTTACACTGCTACATATTAGGGACCATTTAGTTTCTTTTTTACTGTAATTGAATATACTGTTATTGGGATTTCACTCACATTTACCCTTGGAGCATTACTCTGCATTCAACAAAAGACCAGAATATGGGGCTTATGGAGAAGATGAGGTTTATATCTAAAGATAAAACAATGGCAGACTGTATTTACAGAGCTCAGTATGAATTTATTACTACTTTTGGGGGTTTATATAGTGAATGATGTATATATATATTGTATATATGCATATAAAAGGTGCTTAGTGATGCCATCAGTTATAATCAGTGCTTAGGAATGTCATTTGTGTCACATCACATGACTCACAGATGCATGTGTATTATAATAAATAAAGTACCATCTGCATGTCTCTACCACCATATGCAATTGATAGGGTTTCCCCTTTTATTCGGTCAAAAGCTATGCATTTAAACTACTGCTGTTGGTGAAAATGACAAGTATAGCAAGGAAATCTATGGCAGGAAAAGTAAAGTATGGGAGATCTATGCCACACATGCACCCACACAACACTAAATAGTTATTTCTACATGAAAAGCAAAATGCAAGAAATATACAATAATTATATACAGTGTATATGAAAGTGTAAACCATAACCACATGGGGGTTGATTTAAAATAAACCACCTTCATGGTGATAGAACAGCATAATACAGCTACCAATCCCTAGGCAGAAATCGTATTAAAATTTCTGTCTGGGATATTTACTAATGTGAAAGCCAACCATGCAAACCTGAGAAATAAGAAGACTCTTTCTAACCACATATTTATCACAGTATAGTAAAGATTAGGGAATATGATGAGGCACAGAATACTCAAGCACAATGAATGGGGGACAGTAAAAAGGTCAAGACATGTTTTCCCCCTAATGTAAAAGAATGCTCTATTTGAAACACAGCAAATAGGGAAAACTAACAATAAGGTAACCTAACTGAATTCACACAGCACTGTCAATATTTGAGACAAAATGTAAAATAAATAGTGCACTCTTAAAATGCAATAATAAAGCATCACTTTACTTAGCTGCAAATCAGTGATAAGACCAAACCTTGATCTTTGGGTACATTTAGGGCTCTGGCACACCGGGTGATTAGTCGCCCGCAACAAATCTCCCTGTTCGCGGGCGACTAATCTCCCCGAAATGCCATCCCACCAGCGAAAATGTAAATCGCCGGTGGGATGGCATACGCGGTGGCGCGATTTCCCTGAAATTGTGGAAGTTTCCTCTCAAGGCACACATGACAACATAATCGAATACCGCATGAGTTATTAAAATGGATGTTTATTGGACTCTTCCTACCCCCTTTTTCAATGCTGGTTCAATGAATAGGGCTGAACATAAATTTTTTTAATTAGGAAATAAAACATGCCTGCACCCGGGACAATGCAATAGTTCTGGGACAGGCAAGAAAAAAAAGCAGCGAATCCACCAAGCGTGTGGCACTAGCCTTAGAAACAGATATAACAAAAACCATATATATCTCGTAATTAAACCATATATCTCTTGAATAAATGTCTAGTTTCATAGTTAACATACTGCCTAATATGAAAACTGCACTAAGTCTTACATCTAAGCTTACCACACACATCTGTATTAGCCAGGCCTCTCACTTTATTTAAAGGTCCGAAGAACCCCAAAATTAAAATGCGTACACCTGTTACCATCATATAGTCTTTCTGCATCTTCTAGAAAGCAATTTACTTTTACTGCGCAAAGCTTTCTGATCTTATGATATATTTATTATTAAACACTGCACTGAAAACAAGACAAAGCTAAATTAGTTGATATTAATGGAACATATTAAAATGTCTGCAGATATCAGAAAATAAAAAAAAGCAATCAAAAAGTTTCTATACTCCTTTTCCTGCCAGCTCAACAAATTGTACTCACTGGTTTCTATGGGTTACTGCCCCAGGTACCAATTTGCAAAGTGTTGACAAAGGAGTGCGACTTTGGCAAAATGAAAAGTAAAGGAAACAGAAGTAAAAGTAGGGTTAAAGGAAATAAATATTGTTCATACCTGGGGTAAATGTAATTGTAGGCCTTCACTTGGAATAGGCTGTCTGGATGGGGTCTGATCCAAGTGCATGTTAAAAAGCGATGCAAGGGCAGACTGTGCTGCTCTCGCCTTTGCAAGCTTCTTGTTCCTTCCAGATCCTTCAAATGTTTCATTGTCTACAGTTACAGACATCACAAAGTTCTTGGCATGACTTTCACCACTCTCTGAGACAAAGTCGTATTTAAGGCCAGGACGAAGCTCATTTAAAATCATTACAGGATTTTTTCCACTAGCTGGTGGGAACAAAGATGGTGTTGGAAGGGGAGACTGAATAAAATTACTGCTTCCAATCATCGATAAGCTATAGTCATTTGCAGAATTAAAGGATTCATTTCCATTAGAGCCCAAGAAAAAAACATGCTCGGACTGTTCTGGTTTTTCAAATCCATTAAACAGAGTATCTGGAAAGTCCGCTTGGTCAGAGGTAAAATCAGTATTAACAGACAGAGTTCTGCCCATTGCTAGATGAGCTTCTGATGCATTTGGGAATTGCACAAATGACCTTAAAGCCTTCTCGGCAGCATTAAGTTTAGCCTTCTTCTTAGTAGGTCCTGAACCTTCAAAAACTTGCCCATTTACTTCAACAGTCATAATAAAGACAGGTGCATGGACAGGTCCTGTCTGAGAAATAAGTTTGTACTGTAAGCCAGGCTTAATTTCATTCAGTTGCATTAGAGCATTTTTTGGCAACACAGGGCCTGGAATTTTCTTCCTCTTCTTAGGACGGAACTTGGAATGGCCATTGTTGCCTTCTTCTAAAGGCCGTTTTCTGCTGTTGCTTCCCTCACTCCCATTGGAAAGCTGAGCCCCATCCCCGGTGGCTTGGCCACTTCCTTCTTTTGCTGAAGCTCCATCCATGCGATTTTCCTTAACATCGGCGCTGCTTGAACCTGTAGTGCCCAGAAAGAGTAACTTACAACGCCTTCGTCGCAGGATCTTGTAAATGCAAAATTTATAGATTCCTTTATCTACTTTTGTCACTGGTTCAGTGTTGTGTGGTCACAGAATGGTATTACTGCATATCTAAGGTGCACAACAATGTTATGGGGTTTACAATTCAATACCTAAAACACATCCCATAGGTTATTTTTACGTTTACTACCTACAAGTAGTAAAGAGTTTTTATTTATTCCTATTAAAAGGGTGGCGGTTTCTGAGAAAAGTAAATAATTACGGGCAAACATTAAAATAATACTGATCATTATAGATGACTGTCTATATAAACCAATGATTACAAAAAAAGAGGTGTTTTTATTCTAATTTTTCACTACATATTTTATTCTAATTTATATCTCTTTACACAGGCAGTGAAATGGATATCTCAATATCTTACCACACAACACCCAGATATGGATATTTAAAGACAGATAAATTGGGGCTTTTCATTACTTGAGTTATCACAAAGGTTATTCTTCTCAGGAATCTTATATAAACTAAGCAAACACACACCACTTTACCCAGCCAACAAAGTTGATGGAATAATTGCTAAATTTTCATTTATAACATCCTCCAGCAAAAGCTTGATAGGTTACTCTTTTTGGCGCTCAACAGACCAAAAAAAGGCAAACAGTCACTACGGGTTAATGTAAAAGACATTTAAGAGATTACTGGTTAAATACTGGTCAAAAAAAAGGCAGTGAACGCAAAAGAAAAAAAGGAATAAGCATTGTATTTCTTTCCTCACTAATTGTAAAGCAGTGTTCTCCCCAGAAGGCAGTGAGCTGGGCAACTTACACAAAATGCTTCGAGATGCACCCAGATAAAAGGGGCTGAGGAGAACACTGAAACAAGTTTACCAACAGTTAAGAGAATTTAGATGCAATTTAAAAGTGTAATAGGATCTCAACAAAGTGTATACATTTGTTGAAATTTATTACAATGAACTCTATGAGAGATGGCCTTCTTGTAATTCGGAGCTATCTGTAAAATGGTTTTCCAGATAATGGAACCCATACCTCGAAATAACAAAAATTACATTCACTGTGCCAAGCTAAAGAAAATGAAATCCACATCTAAAGTATAGTGAAACTTAAGTTTTTCTTACAAGACTGGTACAGGTATAGGACCCGTTATCCAGAATGTTCACGACTTGGGCTTTTCCGGGATCCTTTTGTAATTTGGATCTTCATAACTTTAGTCTACTAAAAATCATTTAAATATTGAATAAACCCAATAGGATTGTTTTGCTTCCAGTAAGGATTCATTATATCTTAATTGGGATCAAATACAAGGTACTGTTTTATTATTACAGAGAAAAAGGAAACCATTTTTAAAAAATGTGAATTATTTGATTACAAATAATAATATTAGTAATAAGTAATAATAATAATAATAATAAGTAATATTAATAATAACTAATAATAATTACAATGGCGTCTTTGGGAGATGGTCTTTCTGTAATTTGGAACTTTCTGGATAACGAGTTTCCGGATAAGGGATCCCATACCTGTACCATAATTCTGCTGCTAATTTCTACAGAGCAATAGATTCTGTAAATAAATACTATGATAGCTTAATTGCTGAAGCAAAAACAAGTTTTAGTTCTTAGCTGGATGCAGAAATTAAAAAAAAAAAGAACTGTATTCTGTACAGACTGCTGAAACATTTTATAACAAACCGTGCCCAATATATTAACAAAGAAAATAATAGTATTGAAGATGTTGTTTTTTTATCAAAAAGAAGAAATAGAAATGTATGGAAGTTGTATCATGCCATCACACAGAAGAGACTCACCACCCTACACCGGCAGATGCCTTTAACACATTTATTGCAGAGTAAAGTGGCACTAAATCTGTTAAAGGCATCTGCTGGTGTGGGGTGGTATGCTTCCTCCCAATATGAGTCACCACTGGATGGTTTGGCTTGCAAACAGCATGGAAAGTGTAAGCACCCGGTTAAAAACAAGTAAGTTGTTTGCCAAACAGACTATTTTCATCACATAGAAGATCACACTGTAAGTATTACAATGAATTAGCATCACTTTTCATAATTATAATCTGTATATATCTAATACGCACACTAATAGCGATTTTTAAATGTATTTGTTTGCAAAAACGTCTGGACCAGTGCTCAGTTCTAGGCTACAATTTGCTTATAATTAAAATTAGTATCATAAGGGAACCGCTATATTGTGTGTAATTACTTTATTTTAACATGGGGCAAAAATATTGAATTTGGGTAAAATAGGTGTAAGGTACATATTTACATACCCTTGGTGAACAATGGATTGGACAAAAAAAAAGAAATTAGTGGCCAAACCAATGTGAATGCTAATAACTGAAATACCTTTATGGAGGATGAGTGGTAAATTAGACAAAAAAAATGTATTAGTAACCAATCCAATTCACGTGAAGTTTGTATTGGTTTAAGAAACACTACATATGCACAAAAGCACTCCAAGGCCAAAGAATATAAATAAAGTGAATTTCTAATTCCACTGTGAAATGTAAAAGGTGATTTGGAGCTCAAGATTAATTGCATGCAGTCACAGGTTAGTTGCTGGAAAAGTTTCATAAACATGAAACAGCACGATATTGGCTCCTGGGGATGGGACTTTATTTTACTTTTTATTTTTCTTTACTTTTGTCTTTTCTGACTGCTGTAGCCCCAAAAACATAGCACTTTAGGAAAAGGGCCACTGTAACACGTGCTCATTTTGGTTCTTGAGCCCTTTCCCACGTCACAACAGGATTACTGTCATGGTTTCTGGCAAACCTCATACATACTTTCTCAGGGTTTATATTTCACTGTTACGCAGAGCTCTAGATACAGATAAACCATACATACATGCAGTAGGGTACCATTATATCAGCAGAGACTTCACATTTTGTTAAAACAGAGGGAAAATGGTGCAACAACAAATAGACAGATATACAGACAGATATAATCTAAAGAAGAACCAACACTTTGCTTCACTGTGCTTTACCTTTATTTTACTATATAAAGTTAAATACAATTAAATAAAGATAAAGCACAGTGGAGCACAGAATTGGAGTGCAGGTTCTTCTTTTGATTATACATAAACCAATTAACAGTGCACCCAGCAGATTAAATGTGTATTAAAAGTGTATACACACACATATATACATTGTGTACACTGTGACGTGGCGGCACGCGAGGCTACATATTTTGGCCATATTAGAACATTACATATTTTGTGCACAGCTGGTAGGGTAGAACATTAAATGAGAGGCCAAGATACAGTGGTGTGAAAAACTATTTGCCCCCTTCCTGATTTCTTATTCTTTTGCATGTTTGTCACACAAAATGTTTCTGATCATCAAACACATTTAACTATTAGTCAAAGATAACACAAGTAAACACAAAATGCAGTTTTTAAATGAGGGTTTTTATTATTTAGGGAGAAAAAAAATCCAAACCTACATGGCCCTGTGTGAAAAAGTAATTGCCCCCTGAACCTAATAACTGGTTGGGCCACCCTTAGCAGCAATAACTGCAATCAATCGTTTGCGATAACTTGCAACAAGTCTTTTACAGCGCTCTGGAGGAATTTTGGCCCACTCATCTTTGCAGAATTGTTGTAAATCAGCTTTATTTGAGGGTTTTCTAGCATGAACCGCCTTTTTAAGGTCATGCCACAACATCTCAATAGGATTCAGGTCAGGACTTTGACTAGGCCACTCCAAAGTCTTCATTTTGTTTTTCTTCAGCCATTCAGAGGTGGATTTGCTGGTGTGTTTTGGGTCATTGTCCTGCTGCAGCACCCAAGATCGCTTCAGCTTGAGTTGACGAACAGATGGCCGGACATTCTCCTTCAGGATTTTTTGGTAGACAGTAGAATTCATGGTTCCATCTATCACAGCAAGCCTTCCAGGTCCTGAAGCAGCAAAACAACCCCAGACCATCACACTACCACCACCATATTTTACTGTTGGTATGATGTTCTTTTTCTGAAATGCTGTGTTACTTTTACGCCAGATGTAACGGGACACGCACCTTCCAAAAAGTTCAACTTTTGTCTCGTCGGTCCACAAGGTATTTTCCCCAAAGTCTTGGCAATCATTGAGATGTTTTTTAGCAAAATTGAGACGAGCCTTCATGTTCTTTTTGCTTAAAAGTGGTTTGCGCCTTGGAAATCTGCCATGCAGGCTGTTTTTGCCCAGTCTCTTTCTTATGGTGGAGTCGTGAACACTGACCTTAACTGAGGCAAGTGAGGCCTGCAGTTCTTTAGATGTTGTCCTGGGGTCTTTTGTGGCCTCTCGGATGAGTTGTCTCTGCGCTCTTGGGGTAATTTTGGTCGGCCGGCCACTCCTGGAAAGGTTCACCACTGTTCCATGTTTTTGCCATTTGTGGATAATGGCTCTCACTGTGGTTCGCTGGAGTCCCAAAGCTTTAGAAATGGCTTTATAACCTTTACCAGACTGATAGATCTCAATAACTTTTGTTCTCATTTGTTCCTCAATTCCTTTGGATCTTGGCATGATATCTAGCTTTTGAGGTGCTTTTGGTCTACTTCTCTGTGTCAGGTAGCTCCTATTTAAGTGATTTCTTGATTGAAACAGGTGTGGCAGTAATCAGGCCTGGGGGTGACTACAGAAATTGAACTCAGGTGTGATAAACCACAGTAAAGTTATTTTTTAACAAGGGGGGCAATCACTTTTTCCCACAGGGCCATGTAGATTTGGAGTTTTTTTTTCTCCCTTAATAACGTAAACCTTCATTTAAAAACTGCATTTTGTGTTCAATTATGTTATCTTTGACTAATAGTTAACGGTTTTTGATGAGCAACATTTAAGTGTGACAAACATAAAAAAGAATAAGAAATCAGGAAGGGGGCAAATAGTTTTTCACACCACTGTACATTTATTTAAAGGGATTCACAAAGGCAAAACTTGAGCTCTAACAATTTTTCCCTTTAACCCTTTCACTGCCAGCTGTTTTGAACAAAGCGGAACTTCTACTGCCAGACAGTTTTTGAACATTTTGCACTGTTTCACTTTAGGGGCCTTTCCTTGGGGGGACTTTTAGTTTACCCAGGAAAACAATATATTGTTTTTTTCAGGACAACCTAAGCTTTTAAAATATGGTAGAATTTTTGTGTAATTCCAATTTTGTAACAAGATATAGGCTTCTAAATGTATAAAAAATGAAAAAAAAAATTATATTTTCCATAATATAAACACACATACCAGAAAAAAAAAATATTTTATGCATGAAAATACACCTGATTTGGAAAGTCCCATGTCTCCTGAACGTGCCAATACCAAATATATATAGTTTTATGGAGATTTCTCACATGTATAGGTCAAAAACTCTCAGCAATACACTACCAAATTTCCAAAGCACTGCTCCAGAAAGCTGCATACTTTAGATTTTAAGGCCAAAAATTCCGCTAACAGAAAGTTTATCCCAGAAAATGTTACATTTTTAGAAAGAAGAGATTCTGGGGAATCCAGAATAGGCACAACTGTCTGTCTACTCCAAACTATCAAGTCGCAATGCTTTGCTAAAGTTATTGGTTTTTATCAAAATTTGTGAAATTTTTTTAAAATCGCTTCAAAGCTTCCAGTCTATAGTATCTTAACTCCTAAAGGTCATAAAGTAACCAAATAAAACACCCTAAATATGAATGCCAGGGGTCCACTGAACAGTTTGATGCCCAATATGTATAGGTTTAGCTAAGTATGTGGCATGTAGGGGCCCCAATGTGAACATACACCCATATGCACTGTCATTTCTGTCATTTCAGCTTCTGCAAAATCAACATTTACATCATTACATGTGGGATAATGCTAGTAAAATGTACATTCACCCCAGAAAGCCATATATTTTTGGAAAGTACACATTCCCCCGAATCTAAAATGGGTACCCATGTCTTTCTACTCCACAGTACCAAGCCGCAAAGCTTTCCTAAAGTTGGCAATTTTGATAACATTTCCAAGAATCCACTCAAAGCTTCCAGTTTCAAGCATCTTATCTCCCACATAACATTAGGTACCAAGATAAAACACCCTAAATATGAACGCCAGGGGCCCACTTAACAGTTTGATGCCCAATATGTATAGGTTTACCTAAGTATGTGGCATGTAGGGGCCCCAATGAGAACATACACCCATATGATCTATCATTTCAGCTTCTGCAAAATCAATAAATTTACATCATTATATGTGGGATAATGCTAGTAAAAAGTACATTCACCCCAGAAAGTCATATATTTTTGGAAAGTACACATTCCCCCGAATCTAAAATGGGTACCCATGTCTTTCTACTCCACAGTACCAAGCCATAAAGCTTTTCTTAGTTTGACGATTTTTATGGCATTTCCAAAAATCACCTCAAAACTTCCACTATGCAGCATCTTATTTTCTACAGGTCATTAGGTACCAAGACAAAACACCCTAAATATGAACCCCAGAGGTCTACTGAACAGTTTGATGCCCAATATGTATAGGTTTACCTAAGTATGTGGCATGTAGGGGCCCCAATGTGAACATATACCCATATGTACTGTCATTTCTGTCATTTCAGCTTCTGCAAAATCAACATTTACATCATTACATGTGGGATAAAGCTAGTAAAAAGTACATTCACCCCAGAAAGTCATATATTTTTGGAAAGTACACATTCCCCCGAATCTAAAATGGGTACCCATGTCTTTCTACTCCACAGTACCAAGCCATAAAGCTTTCCTAAGATTGACGATTTTTATGGCATTTCCAAAAATCACCTCAAAACTTCCACTATGCAGCATCTTATTTTCTACAGGTCATTAGGTACCAAGACAAAACACCCTAAATATGAACCCCAGCGGTCTACTGAACAGTTTGATGCCCAATATGTATAGGTTTACCTAAGTATGTGGCATGTAGGGGCCCCAATGAGAACATATACCCATATGTACTGTCATTTCAGCTTCTGCAAAATCAACATTTACATCATTACATGTGGGATAAAGCTAGTAAAAAGTACACTCACCCCAGAAAGTCATATATTTTTGGAAAGTACACATTCCCCTGAATCTAAAATGGGTACCCATGTCTTTCTACTCCACAGTACCAAGCCATAAAGCTTTCCTAAGTTTGATGATTTTTATGACATTTCCAAAAATCACCTCAAAACTTCCACTATACAGCATCTTATTTTTTACAGGTCATTAGGTACCAAGATAAAACACCCTAAATATGAACCCCAGAGGTCTACTGAACAGTTTGATGCCCACTGTACATAGGTTTATCAAAGTACATGGCACTTAGAGACCCCCAAATATACCTTGTGCACACTAATTTCATGGCTTATCTTTACCTAATTCATAAACACATGGCAGTTTTATGAGGGGTAGAAGCTGCAGAAATGTAGGGTGACCCCTAAAATCCCTATATTTTTGGAAACTACACATTCTGACAAATCCAACAAGGGTAAAGAGTCCTTTCTACACCAAAGTACCAATCTGCAAAGCTTTCCTAAAGCTAGCGGTTTTTATGACATTTCAGAAAATCACATAAAAATGTTGCAGTTTGCCGCATTTATCTCACACAATTTCTTGCATACAATGGCAAATCACCCCAAATAGGAACACCAGAGGCCTACTGAACAGTTTGATGCCCAATATGCATAGATATACCAAAGTCTGCGATATGTACTGACCCCAAAATGAAAATAGCGCATAAGGATTTCTCGCCTGCCAGCTCAGCTTTTGCACACAGAGCCCCCTGACAGCCTATTATATGCAGTAAGACCCCCAAACTACACAGGGACCCCCAGAAAACCATATATTTTTGGAAAGTACACATTCTGACAAATCCAACAAGGGTAAAGAGTCCTTTCTACACCAAAGTACCAATCTGCAAAGCTTTCCTAAAATTAGTAGTTTTTATGACATTTGAGAAAATCGCATAAAAATGTTGCAGTTTGCCGCATTTATCTCACACAATTTCTTGCGTACAAAGGCAGCACAC
This sequence comes from Xenopus tropicalis, assembly GCF_000004195.4. Taxonomy (NCBI): domain Eukaryota; kingdom Metazoa; phylum Chordata; class Amphibia; order Anura; family Pipidae; genus Xenopus; species Xenopus tropicalis. The sequence goes on along the minus strand of NC_030685.2, from coordinate 55,402,505 downwards.
CCCAAATAGGAACACCAGAGGCCTACTGAACAGATTGATGCCCAATATGCATAGATATACCAAAGTCTGCGGTATGTACTGACCCCAAAATGAAAATAGCGCATAAGGATTTCTCGCCTGCCAGCTCAGCTTTTGCACACAGAGCCCCTTGACAGCCTATTATATGTAGTAAGACCCCCAAACTACACAGGGACCCCCAGAAAACCATATATTTTTGGAAAGTACACATTCTGACAAATCCAACAAGGGTAAAGAGTCCTTTCTACAGCAAAGTACCAATCTGCAAAGCTTTCCTAAAGTTAGTAGTTTTTATGACATTTGAGAAAATCGCATAAAAATGTTGCAGTTTGCCGCATTTATCCCACACAATTTTTAGCGTACAAAGGCAGCTCACCCCAAATAGGAACACCAGAGGCCTACTGAACAGATTGATGCCCAATATGCATAGATATACCAAAGTCTGCGGTATGTACTGACCCTAAAATGAAAATAGCGCATAAGGATTTCTCGCCTGCCAGCTCAGCTTTTGCACACAGAGCCCCCTGACAGCCTATTATATGCAGTAAGACCCCCGAACTACACAGGGACCCCCAGAAAACCATATATTTTTGGAAAGTACACATTCTGATGAATTCAAAATAGGTAAAGTTATTTTTGTACACCAAAGTTGCACATGGCAAAGCTACGCTAAAACAGATCAGGAATACTAATATAGGGATAAAAATGTGCAAATCAATGAAACAACAAAATAAGTCACACGACAGCATAATTAGTGGTCAGAATATCTGATCCAATAGTCACGCTGTCAAAATAAACAGTTTTGGGGGGAAATAAAAAAAAAAAAAAAAGAAGTAAAATGAAAAAAAAATTTAAAAAAATTTAAAAAGTTTTTGTGAGTTTGTGTATACATGTGCACATGTAAAAGTTGTGTGACAGTGTGTATATGAGTGTATATGAGTGTATATAAGTGTATATGAGTGTATATAAGTGTGCAAAGTGGAAAAAAAAAACAAAAACTGCTAAATTGTGTTGTATGTGTGTATAAATGTATATAAATGTGTGTAAGTGTGTGTAAAAGTGTGTATAAACAAAAATAAAGTCACACTTACCTGTCTGAAGGTCAGATCGGTTCCCTGCTTCTCCTTCCTGCAGTCGCCGAGGAAGTAGGTGGGAGGCGGCTCTGGGGGGGGGAAGCAGGAAGCTGTACAAGCAGCAGATGCGATGCGATCGCATCTGCTGCTTGTAGGATGGTCCTGCGATAATCGCATCGCAGGACCATCCCCCCCAACCCCCTCGGCTCGTTGCCGAAGGGGTTGGGGGCGCATCTGTCTCTCTGCACCGGCGGCTTTTGCCGCCGATGCAGAGAGAAGCGCTAAGGGACAAAGAACGTAGGTACTACGTCGTTAGCAGGCAACTGCTTTTTTTAAAACGACGTAGTACCTACGGTCTTGGCAGGGAAAGGGTTAATAAATCTGCAAACCTTCAGAATATCAAACACAACTTTGCTAAGAAGAAAACAAAATAAAGAAGCCCCTTATAACATCAATATCTTACTCAGATTCTCTTCATCATCAACATCCATTGTGAAATACTTTTGCTGGTTTCTTGAATGGCGGATAGCGCTCAACTCTGCAATTAAACGAAAAAAAAAACAAAAAAACAGCATTATTGTGGAACAGAGGAACATTTCTATATAAATACAATATATTTTCCAAGAAAAAAAACACATGGGCTCACCACTTCATAGCTCATATCCTCATATATTCTTAATTCAACAGAAAATTATGCTTTATATGTTATATATATTTTAAGCTTTGTATATAAGTAGGGGATATGGGTGGGAATATGAGTGAAAAACATTGATATGCAAACTGTCCAGTTAATCTTATTAGATAAAACGCTGCAATTAATATCCTACACATTGACAAATACTAAAAAGGCCGTTTTTAAAAACACTGAAAAAGTTAATGTTTCTGATTTTTTCAGCATTTTAAAGGAATACTGTCACAGGAAAACATGTTTGTTTCAAAACGCATCAGTTAATAGAGCTTCTCCAGCAGAATTCAAATTAATTTTGAAATTTCACATGGGGCTAGCCATAGTCTTCATTTCCCAGGGTGCCACAGCCATGTGACTTTTGCTCTGATAAACTTCAGTCACACTTTACTGCTGAGCTGCAAGTTGGAGTGATATCACCCCCTGTTCCCTTTACCCCCCAGCAGCTGATCAGCAGAACAATGGGAAGGTATAAAGATAGCAGCTCCCAGTGGATAATAGAAAAGCACTCAAAAGTAAAAAATCCAAGTCCGGCTTGAGACTACTGCGGTTACATGGGAGTAAGAGAAACAACAGGTTATCTAAAAGCAGTTCTAATGTGTAGCACTGGCTCAGAATCAGGCACAATGCAGTGAAATGGCTGCCTACACACCAATATTACAAACATAAAAATGCATTTGTTGGTTTAAGAACACCATTTTACATGGTCCAAACACCCACTGACTTCAATGTATTTTGCAAGAAAAAAAAATGCCCATTAACTTTGGTGTGTTTCATTTTTCCTGCAAAGCAAAACAGAACAAATTCACTGATTAGTGCCAAACATGTGTTTGTTCGTTTCTGCATTTTCCCAGTGGTGGGTTTTCTATGTTAGAGGTATGAGCTGATCTGGGTATCTCCATGGGTCTGTACCAAAGGGCACTGTTAATATGGATGTAATAGGCTATGTTGCCATATGATGGAATGCATATAAAATCTACCACACAGCAAACACAAATGCCCATGTGTATGAGAACTTAGGGCACACTCAGGTAGGTGATTTGCTCTCTACTCAGCCTTCAGTGGGTCCTGCTGCATTTATATGTTCTCTTATGGGCAGTGAATATAGGGTTGCTACTAGGGATAAGCAAATTTGCAAGGTTTTGCTTTGCCAAAAAATCTGCAAAACCAGAGAAAATTTGCAAAATGGCATTATGCACCGCCAAACGCAAAGGAGTCAAAGACTGCTTCTTTTTATGGCAAATGCTTTAAAGTCAATAAGGCATTTTCCCTTTTGTTTTTTCTTTAAATCACGCCACTGGTGAAAATAGGCACAAAAAAAATAGCCTGCAGGTGTGAATAAATGTAGGAATGAGTATTTTCATAGCAAAACGTCTTTGGTAAGTGTCTAAAATGTCTTTGGTAAGTTCTACTTTCCCTTCAAATCTATGTGTATCTGGCAGCTTTCAGAGCAAATGGCAGATGCAGCAGACATCTCCATCGCAGATGCTCCAGACTCTGGAGACAGAGGTTTAGCATGATAAACTCAGAAACTCCCTATGAACCAAGTATTTAGCTCACAGCCTGGAGCACTACTTGCTTGGTCTCTGCTGGTGCTACATTTTCCTGATAAATATAGTACAGATATGGGACCTGTTATCCAGAATACCCAAAAATCGTTAAAATGTTAATTTAACCAAACAGAATTGTTCTGCCTCCAATAAGAATTAATTATAGCTGAAACCAGTCAAATAATTAACACTATAGTGCAGCGTTTTTCAACCACTGTTCCGCGGCACACTAGTGTGCCGCGAGATATTGCCTGGTGTGCCGTAGGCAGGGCACCAATGTACTAGGGGGGCACTGCTGCTGGGCACCAATGTACTAGGGGGGCACTGCTGCTGGGCACCAGTGTACTAGGGGGGCACTGCTCTTGGCACCAATGTACTAGGGGGGCACTGCTGCTGGGCACCAGTGTACTAGGGGGGCACTGCTCTTGGCACCAATGTACTAGGGGGGCACTGCTCTTGGCACCAATGTACTAGGGGGGCACTGCTGCTGGGCACCAATGTACTAGGGGGGCACTGCTGCTGGGCACCAGTGTACTAGGGGGGCACTGCTCTTGGCACCAGTGTACTAGGGGGGCATTGCTGCTGGGCACAGAGTTAAATTTTTTAACATTTTCTAATGGTGGTGTGCCTCGTGATTTTTTTCATGAAACAAGTGTGCCTTTGCCCAAAAAAGGTTGAAAAACACTGCTATAGTGTATGCTGCTCATGCACTCAAACCAAATGTTTTATGTGAGGAAAAAATAAAAATAAAAAAAGAAATGAAAAAGAGTGAGAAACAGCAATAAAAAATGTAAAAATAATTTGAAAAAATGTTTCTGCATATAACTCATTATGTATAATGAAATGCAACTTTCACTGCCTGCGCCAAGAGGGTACTCAGTAGGCCAACAAGTGAAAAGCATTTGCAGATTGCTGAGACACTTCGGGGTTGGGGATGTTCACTTTGTGCTGCTTTTGGCACCACATCTGGTGTTTCACTGGTCTGTGTAACTTTGAGGCAGACTGAAGACACAGCTGATACATCAGTTCACGTTTAATAAGAAACCAAATGCAGAATAAGTCCTGTGAGTGTGGCATTATTAGACTGTATATTTGCTTTGTGATGAGTACTGCACCCAGGCTAACATATTCCATTGTATAATTGAGTGCCTGACCTCCTCTATGTACATATTATATTATATATATACACACACACACACACGCATACATACAGAAATATATACACACATACTCAATTTCTCACAAAATTGAATTTAGACTGCAGCCATATAGAATGCTCGGAACATTGGGTTTTCCAATGAATCAGCAGGTAGAATTTATTGGTCACCTGTTTAAAAGCAAACATCTTATTGGTTGCTATTGGTTACTGCTCCTGGGCAAACTTAGTGCCTTTTATAACATATGGGGGTAAGTCTGTTTAAACATTAAATCAGCCCAATAGGATTATTTTGTTTCAAATAAGGATTCATATCTTAGCTGGGATCAAGTACAAAGATACTGTTTTATTATTACAGAGAAAAATGTGAATTATTTGATTGAAACGAACTAAGGGAGATTGGACAATTATGAGTTATTTTTAATAGCTACTTTGCAAATCAAGAAAATCACCCCTTATCTTGAAATCATCTCTCACCAAAAATTAAAAATACACTAATAGAAATATTCTGTCATATAATTTTTTAAAAAGAGGTTTTATATAATTGTTACCGAAATGTGTTTTCATTCCAGGTTTCTTTTGACAGATCAGCAGAAGCTAAATTACAATGGAAGGTTATCAAACGTGTTTTCAAAGTAATCTATTCAGGTCATACCTTCTGCCATAGATTTGATGAGAATGCCTAAAATGAAACAGAAAAATAAATATCATGAGCATTTCAGTAAGAACCTGTATATTTACATCAAGAGAGAGAAAAAGAAAAAGCATTCCTGTCTAAATATATTTTATATATATATATATATATATATATATATATATATATATATATATATACACACATACACACTTTGATTATATATATTATTTTTTAATGTATTTATTATTTTAATAATAATATATATGCCCTTGTTTAACAGTAGTCCCCTGAATCGTTTTTGCTGAACATACTTATTGCCTATTGTTTTAATTACAAAAAAATCTTTATTTATTGAGCTAAATTAGGAGATTGAAGCTAATACATGTTTGATTCTTGCGAGGCAGATAATTATAATACCAGAGTACAATCCAACCCCTTCACCCTTTGATGTGGCTGTTTTGTTAGCAGGAGTCCATACTTTTCTAGCAGGGGCTTATCTAATTATCAACATCACAAGGACCAAACATAGAGCCACTTCAATTTCCTGTTTAGCTCAAGAAATAGCAAGAAAAACAAATTTTAAAATATACTGACATGGAGGTAGACTGCCCCTTTAATACAATTTTCCTATATAACTAAACAGTATAGCATAAAATTAAAAACCCTAAAAGTCATTTAAAAGAGTAGTGTTTAAAAATGATTAACAGGATACGGAAAAAGAAATTCAATTAAGGGGAAAATAACAATAAAATATAATAAATTATAATAACCACTTTGGTGCAACTAACAGTAGATAGACATCCTTTAAAGTACCAGGCCTGATTACAGCCAGATGCTATTAAGTTAAAATGCCAATGAGAATAATAACCATGCCAGTTATCACGCCTGGATAAACCTTACAATAATGAATATATTTTTCAAGATTAATTTTCCAGTGTTGAATAAAGCAGATCTGTATTTAAGGCTACTGTTACGTTATAATAGAAAAGGATTCACAACCCCGTGTCAAGCATGATACATAGACCAATGTTTTGTTTTAGGGACAAGTTTTATGCAAAAAATAAGTATTATACTCTTACAGCAGTCTAACTAAATTAACTACAGATATAAAAAATAATATGAACAGACATTCCACTCCAACTAATGCCCCAACCTTAGTGCATTAATTGGTACATACATTTATTTTACAGCAGTTTTTTTTAGTTACTTCCTTGTCTAGTGTAAAGCTCACCCCTTTTGCTTTTGTCTCTGCAACTAGGATGACCTCAAAGAGGTGCCTGCTGTGCGTGGCTGATTGATTTTAATTGGAGCAGAGATAGTGAGCATGCTCAATAGTCATCTCTGTAAGGTTTTCATAGCAGCACATCGCTTTGTTGCTTCGTTTGCAGGAGTAAACCGACATGTAAAGCCTACATTTGCCTACAATGTATATCAGTTGGACAGGTCCCCCCCACCCAAATGGCATCATTTGTACTGTATATATCCCCTCTGTTTGCCTGCACCATCACATTTTCCTAAAGCAAATAGCATCTTTCACCGGTGGCCATTTTTTCTCTCTGATACATAATCAGATACATTTAAATCTGCAAACAGCACATACACACACACACAGACCCTTATTCAGCATACATTTCATCAAGAATACAGGCTCACACAGGCAGAACTGTCTCTGATAAAAGTTCTGCTTTGTTTGAGCTGAGCTCAGGAGAGGAGGTTAGGAGAGAAAAAATTGAAGCAGACAGCTAGAGCTGAGTTTCTATGGGAACTAGCAATGCCATCTCTTTACTGGCTGCTAGACTGGGGGGCGTGTTTAGAAATCTGAGCTTAGAACAACTGAGCATGTCTGACAAGCCAGGAATCAAAGCAAATTCCCGAGGGAGGGGGCCGAGTGGGTTACAGGAGAAGAAGGAAATCTAAGTGATTAAGGGGAGGCTGCAGCCTTACTATTAACCTCTGGACAACCAGTGTGGCAGGTATTGAAAGATTTCAAAGAGGCTGTTCACTGATTACATTTTTGTGTGTGGGGTTTACATGTTCTTTAAGTGATGCATATCACTTTTCACCAGCAATTCCCTCTGTTGCCAGTGGAAAGGCATTTCTGAGAGATTTGTTGCTCACAGTAGCAGAGATCTATTGTGGGTCGACTAATCTCCCCGTGTACCAGAGCCCTAAATGTCCTTGCTGTAAGCACACTGGCATTTGGAGTGCCTACTGTACAACATTTTGAGGGGATACAACACTTACAACTCCTGCCCCACTACAATTTATAAGGGGAATGTGAACCTATTCAATTCAATGTGTAGTTGAAATCTATAAGGGGCAACATCTGGATCGAAATATAACCCTTTTCTTCTCATTTGTAGTGAGTATCCTTATCTGATAAAGTTGATACATTCGTAAAGTTATTTAATTTAGAGTTATGCTTCCTTTTCTGAATCTGTCTCCCTTCTCTGGTTCCCCTGGTGCCAAGGCATGCCTCTTCAGAACAACAGTACATTAATAAAGAAAGTACACAAAGCAAGCACGCAGAATAACTTTTAAAGAGCCTCTTCTCTGATGAAGTGCCCAAGGGCCAGAAATATGTTAGGAGGGTGGAGTTTGGGGACCATGTGATACTGAGATGCACTTGTATGTCATTTGGTATGGTATGCACAACATTGATTTGTTTGATTGCATTTTTGTAACCAATAAATGTCTTGTATGTAATACCACAAATGTTTTTTTTTTTGTTTTTGTTTAATGGCATATAAAGAGCCCATAACCTACTCAAAGATAAAGTCAAAGTCAATAAATATTACTAACAGACAACAATAATCATTATGGCTTCTAAATGTCCCTAAGTTAGTGGAGATTTTGGTGAATATGTATTTGCTGCCCTAATATGTCTCTGAACTATGGCTAAATGACTGATACACCAACATTTTCTTAAATCTAAAGGGATGCAGCTGTAGTATATTTGTAGTATATTTAGTAAGTATATTTAAGAACAAGGGGTGCATTATTTCATATATACCACAGCTGTGCAATATGAAGCCATTCCTAATCCATATCCCTAAATCTTCTTACAGGGGGTTGGGTGTTATCAAAGACAGTGGGTGCTGTTGTGTTATGTTTAACCATATAGGAGTCCCAACAGGAAATTACTCCTTAAAAGGCACTGTCATTACCTTACTCTTCCATTTTCTTTCTTGCTCTTTTCAATACAGAATACAAGTCACATAAGCTTTTTTGAGAAAACTCACACGTTTAGGTTTTCTATCCCACCCCACCATAATATGAGGGCAAGGACATGGATGTGCTTGGATCTTCACTACAGAAAGAGGTGAAGATGGATAAAACAGCGTATGTTAAATATTTCGATTATATTTCATTTAGGATTATGCTATTAAAATTAACATAGAAAATGGTTTAAACATTCTGTTAAAAGTACTGTGGCACTGTAGAACAAAGCAACTGTTCTATTGCCAAAAAGAAAAGCTATTACTGTGGATTATCATCGCCCAGCTAGTTCCAATCGTTAGCTTGCCTTGGTTTATCATCTTTAGTCTTGAATTTGTACATTACATTTACAACTGTAATTATTCCTGTGCTATAAACATTGTCTGTATGACTTTTTAATTCAACATCGTATTGCTGGTAATCATTGCATTTTGTTTCAGGGATCTGAGATGTTATATTGAGGATTAGAAAAGGGGTTTAACTTGAATCTGAAAGTTGTATTTTTTTATATTAAACACATCATTTATTATGTTTAAAGCACTGGGATGGCATAAAAATTGTTGGTTTCATCTGTTATTTTAGGTAAAGTGTCCCATGAAATTCTAAATATATGAGGTTTAAAATGGTTTTTAAAATGTGGTTTATGCTGTTAAAAGGTGGTGGTTAGTAGCTCTGAAAAGTTGCCGTAAAATGCAATATAACTTATATAAGCAGAAACCTCAAATGCTCTAATGTATGGAGCATGTCAGCTTCCACAGGGTCAGCCAAATGGGGCCAGAAATGGTGCTGTCCATAGCAGGGAAAGCTGTGTTTTCTCACTGTACAGTAATGCCACTGATGTGCTATCTCCCTATCATAAAAAGTACATTTCTTACGCAGGGGCAGTAAATATTAAAAAATACTATAGAAAGAAGATATAATCATGATTAGGAACCACATCCTTACTATTATCTTTATATAGCACAAACTTTACAGAGCACTGATTGTTTATCATTTACATTAGTCCTGCCTGTGTGAAGCTTATAATCTAACTTTCCCTTTTGAATTTACACAGGGTCAGTGAACTATATAATAAAAAAAAAAAGAATTAAAGCTATTACTATTGTATGTATATTAGAATATTCCTATAATTACAATAATATTGATTAAGTACATCCAAATATCCATCCAAGTACATCCAAATATCTATGTGCTGCAAAGCACCACATATCTTATCCTTTTCCAATGAGACTAAGCTTAATCACAGAACATGCATAAAATCTCCACTCTAAAGTCTCGTATAGTGAAAATACTAGACTTCTAGGCAAAATCAAAATACAGGTATGGGACCTGTTATCCAGAATGCTCGGGACCTGGGGTTTTCTGGATAAGGGATCTTTCCGTAATTTGGATCTCCATGCCTTAAGTCTGCCAAAAAAACATTTAAATATTGAATAACCCCAATAGGATTGTTTTGCCTCCAATAAGGATTCATTATATTTTAGTTGGGATCAAGTACAAGGGACTGTTTTATTATTACAGAGAAAAAGGAAATAATTTTAAAAAATTAGAATTATTTGCTTATAATGGAGTCTATGGTAGATGGCCTTTCCGTAATTCAGAACTTTCTGGATAACAGGTTTCCAGATAAGGGATCCCATACCTGTAGTACCAAACAAAGAGATTGAAATGTTGCTACAGTGAAACTCCTTAATGAAATATACTGAAATATGGAAATTGCCCAGCCATTTCATTTGACAGTGAAAATCAGGCATATGAATGATTTGGCTAAAGGCTGGGACTCTTTGAAACTCAAGAGAGTAGAATTAGTATGACAGAAATTGCTTTATTAATAATTCCTTCTAATTATAGCTGAGAAATACTTAAAGAAGTGCTGGTTAGTGTATGAAATTCATTAACCTAGCCCTAGCCAGAGAAGCTAGAATAATTCCCCTGTTATAGGGGAAACTTATAACTACATCCATTTTTTGTAGAAAAAAAAAAAAAAAAAGAGTAATAAAACAGCAACATTATTTCTGGGAAAGGGGTTTGTTACAGAACTAGGACAAAATAGTGCTGTTAGGGGATATTGAGAATACAGTGGAGCAGCATGAATTTTGCACATCCAAATAAACATAACAGATTTCTGGAAATGTAGAAATTTGCCAGCCATATAGCTAAGCTGCATGTACAAATCATTATCTAGCTTCCCTATTAGAAAATAACCCTACCTTATAAATAGTAAATGCCACAAGAGGTTTACAAATGAAATTATCTTGTTTTAAGCTAAAGCATACATTCCGATGTTTTAAAGTAAAAATTATATTAACCACTTAATAACTGAATCTAGCAAGTCACACAGCATACTGCAAGAACTATATAAGCCTGGATAGTGGCATTGGATGGTAAAATATATAAGTTAATTTTATACACAATCAGCTAAGTGTTATTTTTTTTTTTTTTTGCACACACAAATAAATATCTAAAATCAGTAAGAGCAAAGGTACTATCAGAAATACAGCAAAGGAGAAAATGCACAAGAGTGAAATACCATTCCATAAGAGTAAATAAAAGAAATACGCATTCCATACCTTTCTTTTCAGAACGCTTCCTGCGCCTTCTTTTAAAACGCCGCCTCATAAGGCAAAAAAGATTCCCTATGTTGCAAGGACCAGCCAGCAGAGATGCCATGGCAGGCACAAAGCTCCAGACTTGGAGCAGTCAAGGTCGTCAGAGTGCTAAAACTCAGTGTGGATAAGTCAGTATATGGAACATACCACACAAGCTGTACTAGCAGTAACAGCAGTCCCCCTCGCTCCAAGAAACACATATGCCAACCCCTACACGAGCTGATGCTCCTCCTCATATCACCTGAACAGAATGCATTGACTACAGATACTGCTCTCATTATTAGCCACGAGACAAGTGCTGATTAACCCTTTCATGGAAAATGCTCAGTGTATGTATGTGTGTATATATATATTTATATATATATAATTTTTTTAAAGGGGAAAGAGTAGCTTTCAATATTATTTGTCTCTGATTAATCTGGGGCATTTAAGTACAGGAAGAGTAACCCTGTCTAGCAAGGAATAAGAAAATAATACTTTGTATTAAACGTTATTGCAGATATGAGGGTATAGGTATGGGACCGGTTATCCAGAATGCTTGGGACCTGGGGTTTTCTGGATAAGGGATCTTTCTGTAATTTGGATCTCTATAACTTAAGTCTACTAAAAACCATTTCAATATTGAATAAACCCAATAGGATTGTTCTGCCTCCAATAAGGATTAATTATATCTTAGTTGGGATCAAGTACAAGGCACTGTTTTATTAGAGGAGAAAAAAGGAAATTATTTTTAAAAATTTAAATTATATGCTTATAATGGAGTCTATGGGATATGGCCTTTCCATAATTCAGATCTTATGGATAATGGGTTTCTGGATAAGGGCTCCGATACCTGTATTTTATTACTTGCCCTGTGTGTCTCACACAAGTTGATGCAACTTGGTAAATATTGAACCTATCAAAAGATAAATTCTACATGTGCCCTAAGTGCACTGTCCATATTAGGAATGCACCGAATCCAGGATCTGGTTTGTGATTTGGCCAAGATTCGTCCTTTTTCAGCAGGATTTTGATTTGGCCGAATCCAAGTGCCTGGCTGAACTGAATCCAAATCCTTAAAATCATGTGGCTTTTGGTCACGTGAACACGCTTCGATTTAACCCTTCTGTAGCATAATTTGCATATCAAAATTAGGGTTTGGATTCGGTTCAGTATTTGGCCAAATCCTCTATAAAGGATTCAGGGTTTGGCTGAACCCAGAAATAGTGGATTCAGTGCGTCCCTAGTCCATATGTAGAAAACCTTGCTTCTTTGCCAACGTGTAACCAATACCACCAAACATGACATAAGTAGATGACCACATTTTGTTTTGGCTTTATATACTGTCCCCTCTATAATGTTTGAGACAAACACTTTGTTCTTCCATTTTTACCTCTCTGCTCCCCAGTGTAAAATGTTATATCAAACAATTTAGACATGATTAAAGTGCACATTCCAGACTTCAAAGTTATTTGCATACATTTCAGTTTTACCATGTAGAAATGGCAACAATTTTTAAAGATAGTCCCTCCCATTTCAGGCCACCATAATGTTTGGGACAATTGGCTTCACAGGTGTTTGTGATTACTCGTGTGTGTTGTGTTGCTTCGTTAGTGCAGGGATAAGATACCTAGGCTGTTTCTACCATTTAGAATCTGTAGTTGCCATTGTTTAACATGAGGAGAAAAGTTGTCATCAAACATCTTATCTGCTCAAGTTCCAGTAAATGCCTCCAAACTCATTAGACAGCACTTCTTGCAACAAGATAATGATTCCAAGCATACTGCTAAGGAAACACAGGAGTTTCTCAAAGCTTAAAAATGGAAAATTCTTAAATGGCGAAGCCAGTCACCTGATTTAAATCCAAAAGTATTGTATAAATTATACAACAATAGAAATACATTGCAAACTTTCAGAGCTCTAAAGCCCCTTTGGCTGGCAAAATACCTTTGTATTGTGTAGAATCCCATTTTATATAACAAAACTTAGCTTTTATCTTATGGTGTAACCTGGGCCTTTACTCCTTTTTCAGCTTTAAATGGCTGTCCCTGTGGATACACAGCAGCTTGTTTATATAACCTATATTAGTGTTTCTGAATCAAACATACTAGTTGTATCAATGCAGGGCAACAGTACATTCTATTTTAATTACTTTAAAACACTCATTTTTTTTTGGTGTTACTGTTACTTTAAGAGGAAGCTTTGTGATCTTAGCCCGTGGCTTCTTTGTCAAATGACTACTTTCTTTCAGCATTCCAGGTTATGACATTTATAGATACCTTGCTACTGCTACTGACATGTATAGACAGGCACTCAAGTTAAAATGAATGGGACACATGGTCATTCATTTGAACATGGAACTGATGTAAAATGTACACTTTGGCTATAGAAGAAAAAAGCCAAAAAACACCAATATGGCCCACTCCCTCCCTGTGTGTAGTAACCGGCATGAACAGGAACATCCTGTCACTGCACACATGGGGTGGATTTTGGTGACAAAATGTACATATGAATGTATATTGGCTGATACATCTGCAATTAGATGAAAGTAACAATAATTTTAAAAAATATCGAACTAAATCAAAGAGAAATTTTGCCTGACAGTAGCAGGCTGTTAACTTGGTCTCCAAACTGAAACAACAGCACCACCTACTGTTTAAAAAGACTACAAAATATATTTTTTTATTGAAGATTGAACATATAAATTCATACAAGATTGGACACTAAGATGACCTAAAAATATATTTTTAATTATGGTTCTGTTGAACTGAGCAATAAATCTTGCAATGTGCAAGTGCACAAGCTGTGCATAAGCAAACACAGAAGAAACCCACTGTTCATAATGTTCAGGACAGGAACTTCCATCTCTGCAGTCATTGTTGTACTACAACTGCCAGCATTCCATGGCCACCTTATTCTGCCCTAGTGTTGTTAAGTAGACATCAGTAACAGCTAAAGAGGGATGGGCTCTTATCTGCTTTGGAACTAAACCTTTGTTTATTTTACATTACATTTGTACTGACATGATCTCTACATGTACTTTTACTCCCCTTACTGTCTATGTATGTATATCTGTAAATTCTATGTATATCTTTGTACCATGTAGTGTACTACATCTTTAAACTGTGCATGGGGCCCCCACACCACTGAATTTTTCTCTGCAGCAATGAGTTATTGCTGGTGGCTGCATTTGTGGCCACAAGAAGATTTTTTCTGAGAACCACTGTCTAAACAACAGCATATGCCCTGAGGTTTGCCAAAGTTAACCGTTACAATTGATACATAATATCAATTAATATGTTGGTTATTCTGATGATGTTGAAATCTATCAACTAATGTAGCAGACTGCAACAGTTTAGCACTGGCTGGCTGGCTGGTTTAAACTTTAAATCTATGAAACGCAGTAGAAAATAAAAGATTTTTAGACAGCAGTAAAATGTCATTATTGTTGGTGTACTACCTAAAAACATATATATATATGGGCACTAAGGGCACTGGATGACAAAGCAGGAGAATACAAAGTAAAAGGAATGATCAGGATGAACATGCCACAGGGTGGCAGTATGTATTTAATAAATGTTCTGTCTGAAATGGATTGCGCATGAAAGTTGCAAATGCCTTATGAGATGCAAATGCAAAACATAGCAAAATAGCAAATATAACTGAGTACAGCAATGGTAGCGAGAGATTATAAACTGTTCTTTGGTAAAGAAACCCAAGATTTAAACTACAACAGCATACTGTATTTGGGATTCTTTAGTATGCCCAGATCTCAAGCTGTTTCGGACAGACTTTGCTGGCAGGCAGAGCTGAGCATTTTTTTTCACTTCTCTTGTCTCGGTGAGAGCCACGGTGACAGATCTTGTGTGACATGAGCCATAGTGTGGCTCTCTGAGGGACTAAGCATGTTCAATCCTGTCTTGGGAAAGAAATAAATGCTAGTATGTTCAATAGATATAATAAACTAAAATTAGGATTATATACAGGTATAGGATCCCTTATCCGGAAACCCATTATCCAGAAAGTCCATCTCCCATAGACTCCATTATAAGCAAATAATTCTAATTTTTTTCTATAATAATAAAACAGTACCTTGTACTTGATCCCAACTAAGATATAATTAATCCTTATTGGAGGCAAAACAATCTTACTGGGTTTAATTAATGTTTTAATAATTTTTGGTGGATTTAAGTTATGGAGATCCAAATTGCAGAAAGATCACTTATCCGGAAAACCCCAGGTCCCGAGCATTCTGGATAACAGGTCCCATATTGCTTAAATGCTTCCAGGTTCATCAAAAAGCTGAATTCAAGGTTAGAAAAAAAGTCTGCTTTAAAATGTCTGGCTTTAATATCTTTGCAGAGCTTTTTAGCAAAAAGCAGTAGCCGCTATGTGCTTTGCAGCATACCTGATCAAGCAGGTGGTAAGAGGAGTTTCACAAGACACCTAATAAACCAACAGTCTACAGTACCACGGATAATGACAGTATTAATCCACCAGTCTACAGTACCGGTGATAGCAACAGTATTGATTTACCAGTCTACAGTATCGGTGATAGCAACAGTATTGATTTACCAGTCTACAGTAGCACTGATAGTGACAGTATTGATTCATCTATCACTAAGTGATAGTGACAGCGGATTCTTGAGAGATGATCAAATATGCGCCTGTCTGATTTTTACTACAGATGATATTTTACACCACAGAACCTCTTTAAGACAAACTAAACAAAAAAAACACTTTTTGATAATGACCCATAAGTTTATTGATTTATGTTCTGTGTAAGATTTTAGTGGCATGTTAAAAAAAAAAATGATCTGGTTCTGTAATGGTTAGAGACACCTGGTTTGACAAACAATGAAACCCTATTTAGGTGGTCAGAAAACTGGTCTGAAACACTTAAATGTCTAGAAAGTGCTGGAAGTATGTAAGCAAAGGGATCCAGTGGTTTCTAGAAACAGCGGTAATCATTATAAAGGATAGGCAGAAACAGAGGAAGCCAAGGCAATAAGACAGAAGTGTGGAGTACCTGCAGAATAGCTCATCACACCAAAGGTAAAGAGACCCAAAATAAAATAAATACAGTTATATAAGTTACATTCTTGTAACTGGATGTCTGTAAGTATTGGTTAGGATAGTGTTTGTGTTGTTGGTATCAATAGTATTATTTTCTTATTGTGTGTCTATTGGTATTTGTGTTACTTATCTGGAGATTTATTCCTTTATTTAAATTACTTTAATTATAGTAATGACATAAAACCATATTGGTTTCGGGCTTCAATCCAGCCTAGTAATACAAATACACTCCAGCGTTAAATACCCACAGGAAGAGGAGGGGCCATCAATGCTGACCTCCATTTAACCCATAATACTCTGTAAATACATTATGAAAAAAACATTAAATCATTCCAAAAATACAAACAAAGTGTCCTTCTATAATCTCTGAATACATTACAATAAGTACCCTATGGCATATCATATGTGACAAATTGCCCAAATATTGAAACGGCAGCGATAACTATCTTACTTCAATGTACTTTAATACACCAAATATGCTTCTGGCTCCACTGCTAAATTCAGGGGACAGATCCCCCTGAACTATTATGGATCAGGAGCTTTCACATCTTTAAATCTTACTGTCTTATATAAACATCATGAGGCCTCTGAGGAAGCTGACTGGTCAGCGAAACACGTCCGGTGACGTCACAGGTTTTCCAAAACTCATTGCCCTAACTTTAAACAATTATCATTAACTCAGATCATTACAGATACTTTTAAGCATTGCTTTCTTTTGTGAATACATGTTTTACAGAGAATTTATTTAAGCTAATAATAAATTTACAGGTTTAATGAAACTGTAATTATTCTTTTTGATCTTTGTGTGCAAAGTGGTGTTGGGTCCAAATTAATACTGAATAATATGCGTGCACACAGAATTGTGTCTGGTAAAACAATTCCGGGCATAAGCACACAAGTTATTAGCTACCTTTATTAATTTCTTTCCTCCCAATTAAGGAACAAAGGATGGGAGCAGGAACATTTACCTTCGATTATTGGCATAAGGCTTCAACAATCACACTACCTTTTAGATGGTGGAAAGATTTGTTCCTTTGCCTACTTCCCTATCCTATGTAAAATGATCTCACTACATTAACCATCCTAACTTAAATTCTAAAGTTAGAAGGAGGAGTTTAATAAGAACCCTTGTCACAAAGGGAATTGTTGCATTTTTCCCCTAGGTCATAATCGTATTGTGAAGGGTAAAGAGTGGTGTCAAGGACGAAAGTAAAAAATAAAAGGTCTCCCAGCATAACAAACCAAGTTTATAAAGTTAAACTAAAGAAAATCACAATGACTGTGTTTGACTCTCAAAGAGTTTGTCTTTACTGTTATATAAAGCCAACAGAATTGATGAATAAAATCATGCATATTATTATATTTAACATGACCCTGAAATTTTCCTACAGCTAAAATATTGTGACCGCTAATCTACTGGCATGATTCCCGACAGAAATGTGTCATTATCACTTCAACATAAGGGTAGCAGATTTTTTTGCAGGCCATGTCCACTTTTGCCACTACCTATTAAGCCACACAACTAGTAACAAATGGGAAACATTTAATCACAAATGATTAAAGAAAAAGAACAAATAAGTATTTACTTCTAATGTACAGCTGTCTCTTATGACAAATGCACCATCCCCAAGCCAATGGTGAGTGCACCTACTGTACTATTCATGGTACCTCCAACTACCACAGTAATCCAGGGGCATAAAATCAGAGAAAGCAGAACCTGCAACTCTTATGGAGCCCAGAATTTATAGGTGGACCGAAGACGTTTCATGAAAAATGTCTGATATCCAAAGCTTATGGTTGCCATAAAATTACTTTTCCATGGGACCCAGTAACTTCTTGTACCAATGCAGAAGTCCCTCAGCTCAATGGATTCTCATGGTGTATTGTGGGGACATATATGACGGCCATTTCACTAAACATCACCTGTCTGTGAGAAGTGGAGATATATTCTTACCTAAGACTTTTGAAGAAGCCTGACTTACGTGAGCTCATTTATTATTGCAAATACAATAAACATCTATTCAAACCATTTCAGTTTAAAACTGTCTGAAAACATAATTTTCACTTAAGAAAGATGCACTGTCAAAGAAGAATTCAGGTTTTTTTGCTATACAATACAGCAGTGCTGTCCAACTTCTGTGGTACCGAGGGCCGGAATTTTTCCGACCTACGTGGTGGAGGGCCGATAATGGAAGCCAGTTTTGACTACTCCCCTTTTTGAAACCGCACCCACTTGAAACCACACCCATGTTATTACATGACCATACCCGTATTAATGGTTGTAGTACAGCAAAAACCTGCCATACTCTGCCTGCCCTACCATGCCTGTGTGTGCCATACTCTGCCTTCCCTACCCTGCCTGTGTGCCATACTTGGCTGGTTTGTGCCATACTTGGCCTGTGTGTGCCATACTCTGCCTGCCCTACCCTGCCTGCATGTGCCATACTTTCACTGTGTTTGCCATTCTTGGCTGGTTTGTGCCATACTTGGCCTGTGTGTGCCATACTCTGCCTTCCCTACCCTGCCTGTGTGTGCCATACTCTGCTTGCCCTATGATGCCTGTGTGTATGGCACACACAGGCAGCCTACAGTGACACAATGCTGGCACTGCTCCTACAGTCTGCACAATAACTATATATTAAAAAACATATTTTAATTGAAGTACCACCTCAGTATATGTTCCTTTTGTAGTGTGCAGGGATTATTTGTGGGTTTCTACTGCTCCTGAGGTGTGAACAGGGGAACAATGGGAGTGATTACAGCCTGAGCCTGAGGTGTGAACACTGCAGGGGTAGAACAATGCAGAGATTAAAAGGTGTGAACAACACAGGGGATTACATGTTTAAACAATACAGCCTGATTACAGCCTGAATCTGAGGTGATAACCATGCAGGGGGCCAGTTAATCACAGTACTGATACATCAAAGCAGCCAGACAGGTGGGGGGCCACACAGAGGGGGGTCGTGGGCCGCATGCGGCCCGCGGGCCGCCAGTTGGACAGCACTGCAATACAGTAACAAAAGCAACAAACTGTTGTGACATTGTATTGCAAAAAAAAAAAAAAAATTACATGTTCTGCTGGAATCTGCAGCTTTGCTGAATTCTACATAACAAATAAGCTTTCCAGAACAAATTTATACATAAACATAGTTTAACACAAATCATTACACATCTGCTTTTACTTATAGAGACACCAAACATTTACATTTGGTTTGGAAAACAGACAGAGTTAGCAAATATAACCTTTATTCTTATTGCTTTCATGCCTGTAACAAAACACGTATTACATCAGGTGGAAGCCAAACAGCCCCAGCTAAGAAACACAGAGATACAAATACATGCATATCCTTACTATAGGCATAACAGCATGTTAAGTTTCTACACAATGATAAGTCTCTGCACATGATAAGTTTCACACAAACCCAGGAAATTAACGGTTTTGCTGAGAATGACATTTTACCAAACTGTAGCTAGCACCAGCTTATTGCAGAGAACATTTTAATGCTAGCTATGACTGGTATATACAGTGGTGTGAAAAACTATTTGCCCCCTTCCTGATTTCTTATTCTTTTGCATGTTTGTCACACTTAAATGTTTCTGATCATCAAACACATTTAACTATTAGTCAAAGATAACACAAGTAAACACAAAATGCAGTTTTTAAATGAGGGTTTTTATTATTTAGGGAGAAAAAAAATCCAAACCTACATGGCCCTGTGTGAAAAAGTAATTGCCCCCTGAACCTAATAACTGGTTGGGCCACCCTTAGCAGCAATAACTGCAATCAAGCGTTTGCGATAACTTGCAACGAGTCTTTTACAGCGCTCTGGAGGAATTTTGGCCCACTCATCTTTGCAGAATTGTTGTAATTCAGCTTTATTTGAGGGTTTACTAGCATGAACCGCCTTTTTAAGGTCATGCCACAACATCTCAATAGGATTCAGGTCAGGACTTTGACTAGGCCACTCCAAAGTCTTCATTTTGTTTTTCTTCAGCCATTCAGAGGTGGATTTGCTGGTTTGTTTTGGGTCATTGTCCTGCTGCAGCACCCAAGATCGCTTCAGCTTGAGTTGACGAACAGATGGCCGGACATTCTCCTTCAGGATTTTTTGGTAGACAGTAGAATTCATGGTTCCATCTATCACAGCAAGCCTTCCAGGTCCTGAAGCAGCAAAACAACCCCAGACCATCACACTACCGCCACCATATTTTACTGTTGGTATGATGTTCTTTTTCTGAAATGCTGTGTTACTTTTACGCCAGATGTAACGGGACACGCACCTTCCAAAAAGTTCAACTTTTGTCTCGTCGGTCCACAAGATATTTTCCCAAAAGTCTTGGCAATCATTGAGATGTTTTTTAGCAAAATTGAGACGAGCCATAATGTTCTTTTTGCTTAAAAGTGGTTTGCGCCTTGGAAATCTGCCATGCAGGCCGTTTTTGCCCAGTCTCTTTCTTATGGTGGAGTCGTGAACACTGACCTTAATTGAGGCAAGTGAGGCCTGCAGTTCTTTAGATGTTGTCCTGGGGTCTTTTGTGGTCTCTCGGATGAGTTGTCTCTGCGCTCTTGGGGTAATTTTGGTCGGCCGGCCACTCCTGGGAAGGTTCACCACTGTTCCATGTTTTTGCCATTTGTGGATAATGGCTCTCACTGTGGTTCGCTGGAGTCCCAAAGCTTTAGAAATGGCTTTATAACCTTTACCAGACTGATAGATCTCAATTACTTTTGTTCTCATTTGTTCCTGAATATCTTTGGATCTTGGCATGATGTCTAGCTTTTGAGGTGCTTTTGGTCTACTTCTCTGTGTCAGGTAGCTCCTATTTAAGTGATTTCTTGATTGAAACAGGTGTGGCAGTAATCAGGCCTGGGGGTGACTACAGAAATTGATATTGAAATTGAAAATTGAAATTGATAAACCACAGTTAAGTTATTTTTTAACAAGGGGGGCAATCACTTTTTCACACAGGGCCATGTAGATTTGGAGTTTTTTTTCTCCCTTAATAACGTAAACCTTCATTTAAAAACTGCATTTTGTGTTCAATTATGTTATCTTTGACTAATAGTTAACGGTTTTTGATGAGCAGAAACATTTAAGTGTGACAAACATGCAAAAGAATAAGAAATCAGGAAGGGGGCAAATAGTTTTTCACACCACTGTAAGTGGGGTGCTTATGCGCGTACATTTTTAACATTTCCAGCAATCATACTGACATAGTTTGCAAATTCCTGCTCATGTAACTGAATTCACATTCACAGGTAGAAGGATTGCTGTATAGAATAAACTATTTCTATCAAGGCTTTAGCAAATATAAAAATTGCATGGAAATGGCAGAACGCTTGCTTGGTGGATAAGAATATATTGAAATTCTTCTCAGACTTAGAAGTATCTCTCAATTACAAAGACATATACCACCGAATTTAAAATCCCTTTAGCATAGTGGCTAAACATCAAAACATCTAAACACAAGCCAAATTATGCTATTAATAAAATTCTTATTAATAAAAAGAACGCTGTATATATAATGTAAAAGTATAATACCTCCTCTGCCAGGATGTTTCATAGATGTTACATTGCCAATTCCAGTTATGTGCCAGTTAGTTCTTGTGAAATTCTGGTCATAGTGACCACTGCGGTGGTAAACAACCATACCCCATAACAAAAACAAAGTTGCTTCTGAGAGTATAACCTGTAGGCTAATGGCACGAGTTGTTTTTTCCTCTGGTCATCTTCTGCTCTGGATCAGCCCATCAATTACACATTTTTGCACCAAAATCCATTCAGTACACACACTAACCATGTGCCTGTCAGCCCACACACAGGGTCAACACAGCGTGAACAAATGATAGTTTCACCCGCACCACATATTTCCATCGCAGTGACATGTAGGTTTCTGTATGTATGTATGTATGTATGTATGTATGTATGTATGTATGGATGTATGGATGTATAACTTTATTTATAAAGTGCCACAAGGGTACGCAGCGCTGTACAAATCTCATACCACAAGTGCCATGTGGTATGAGACACAGTAGGAAGGAGGTCCCTGCCTCTTAGAGCTTACAGTCTAAGTGGTTGGGTAACATTCAGGCACAAATTGGAAGGTAAGAGTGCACCAGGTATGGGCATTTGTCCTTAAGCGCAGGACTGGGCAAAATAATGTTTTAGTGCTCCAGAAGGTAATAGCTGAGCTTTTTCTAAAAGAGAGCGGGTGAGTGTTCCCTACGGAGGGATTCAGAGATAGAGTTCCAGAGGTAAGGAGCAGCGAGATAGAAAGGTTTAAAGGAACAGTAACACCAAAAAAATAAAGTGTATAAAAGTAATTACAATATAATATACTGTTGCCCTGCATTGCTACAACTGGTGTGTTTGCCTCAGAAAGACTACTATAGTTTATATAAATAAGCTGCTGTGTAGCCATGGGGGCAGGCATGTAATACTAGCTATCAGCAAGGGAGTTCCATGTCCTGATTACAACACTGATAAAATACACCGCACAGAACTACAAGAAACATGGTGTGAGCAAAATAACAAATCAGGCCCTAATTTTGACTATTAATTATAAGATACGGGTGATATATATAAAACAGATGTCCAGCTGGAAGATGTAATTATCTACTAGCTCAAGAATGACTGTAACTCACAATTAAGACCAAAAACAAAACTGAGAAAGACTAAGTTATGAACACAGAAAGATTATTCCTAGCTATCACCAATAATATTTCATATTTTACACCTATAACAAAGTTTAAAAAGGGAAGCATGATAAGTACTAGCTATCTCTTCTTCCACCAGCAAAAACATGGTTGCCAGGCCCAGTTCGCTCCCTCCATCATCCTCCATTACAGCTGCAAGGGGGAAGTGCGGTATGTGGTGGGGGAGTATGATGTCGCAACTGGGGTGGGGGGCCCCAGTGGGTCTTGGACCTCTCAGTCGGACCCTGGACATCAATTACTACAGAAATACAGGTTCTTTGCAACATAAAGATGATATGATTATTGGTTTATCACTATCACAGATAGAGAGCTCATAAATTTACCAACAGCTGGAAGTCAATGGCATCCAGTCTATTGTTAGTCAATGTAGATAGAAAGGTAAATGACTTGGGGGTGGCAAGTCACTAGGCCCACCCCCTGTGATTCTAGCCACTTACCTACTACCACGGACTGGAGCATCAGTACTTCGCATGCACCCACCCATATAGGAACTTGAAGGTATGTGCTCAGGGCAGCAGGTTTGGGGAGGGGGCAGCCTTCTGGTGCCTATACAGCAAATAAAACACTTTTTAGGGAAAAAAGTTTCTCCCGCTGCTGCTGGATACTTTTCTATGAAACCCAGCTGCTGAGGTGGGGGTACATAGTGCTGCACACCCCGTGCATAGTGGGGGGGGTGCAGCACCATGTACGGAAGTGACATCATGCAAACCTAGGTTTGACAGCTATAGTGGGCAAATTATTAGAATGTTTGTTAAAGGATGACATTGAAGAAGATTATGCTGGACAAAGGCATGGCTTTATGAATTGCAAATTGTGGCAAACAAATTTACTTGCTATTTATTATAAAGTAGAAACAGTTGTAGTACAGGTTATCTAAAAAGCTTGGGACCTGGAGTTTTCCAGATAAGGGGCCTTTCTGTGATTGTTGTCAGTGAAAAGGCCTACATATTTCTTTGGTTTTCAAGTCACCCGAAGTTGCCTGCAGGAGGAAACTTTGTGCAACTCCGAAAACCAAAGCCATGTGTAGGGCCTTTCAACCGCCGATTCCCTTTGTTGACGGTGGAAAGGCATTTAGAAGAGATTAGTTGCCTGTGGTAGCAGAGATCTATTGCGGGGACTTGTATGGGACTTCAGCCTAATCATACTTGGGTGCCAAAAAACTTGCCCCAACAACTACTTTTAAAACTCTTGTACACTGCATATCCAAGTCCATTGTTGTTATTACTCAAATACAGAAGGTAAAAGTACATTTTGCTCCAGCTTCAAATCTTTTGTAACAGGCACATATGGAACCTGCCGTTTACAGTGGTCTACCCAGTGTAGTTACAATCTAAGTTCTCATACCACAATATATATGGTTATATATATATATAAATACCATGCATATATAACACCATCATATATTTTATATATAAACACAAAGTTCCATGTTGGTGGAAATGATCACCAACACTGCACCTTTCACCTGCCATTATACCAGCAAAATAACTAGAAGTACAGCTATCACATAGTTATCTGCTAATACAGCATACAACCATGTCCATGACTTTCGGCAAACACAATGAACCCCTCTATAAACACAGACAGAGTAGATCCTAAAATGTGTTCTGCACAGGATCTGTATGCTCAGTGTGCAGTCTTCCTCTACACAACACTCAAAAAGACATACAAGTTGTGGTTGTTGGTGCTTTTTTAACCCCAATACAATATCCTGGAACACACATGAATGTCCAGTTTTATACTTCTAGCTGTCTTGTTTCCTTTTAAATCCTTAACAAGGCTGAGTGCATGATCACATTTTTTTTTATCAAGCAGAAGACAGAATGATGTATAGAAATCCTCATCTGGAATCTAATAAAAGATATTTTACAACCCACGACCAGAAATGATTGTGGGGCACACAAAATCATCAGCAATGATCCATGCTTTTGCAGTTGTCCACAGCAGCTATCCATGTTTTGAGTGTCGGTTACACTGCACATGCTCAGTGTGCTGTTGTGAAGCTAAGTTTAGAGGTCATCTGAAAATCATCAAAACATTAACAGAGAGCGAGATTTTATCCGTCATAGAAGCTGATGCTACAGAGAGCTGTGTATTAGCAGAGAAGAAGATGGAGTGTTACTATGGGCATCTTTAGAAGCTTATGACTATAATGCTGTGGTTGCCTTTGGCTTGTACATTAGGCCAAAAACACAAGCTGTAGCACTTCTAGCCTAATTCTTTATGAGCATTAGTTCTCCTTTAATGAACATGTACACACCCAACAGCTAGTGCTGGCCACAGGTTAGAGTTATATAGTAAAGCATGGAAAGGGTTGAAAAGGGTCATTTGCACATAGTTGTGCAATTTTCCATATGGATGTTATGTAGGAAATTGCACCAAAATGTGTCCCTTGCACTTCTGTAAATTTTCTCTTAGAGCCGCTCACTCCATCCTGCCTCTTGTTGAGCACAGTCCACCTACTGACACATGGGAGTCCTGGAGCTACCACTACCTCTGAAGTGAGCTGCAGCACACTTGCATCTAAAGAATCAAAAGTCATTTTAATGCTGAACACTGTAAATTACACCAAATAAAAATGTTTAGCACAATTGCACCTCCATCATGACTGCTGTTAAACTGGCATTACGGGATGAACGCAACATTGTATTTAAAAAACATGGCAACATGATCAAAATTGTACTTTGCATACTGTACTTGCAATTGTAGGAGACCCCTAGTGTTTCAGGATTAAACTGCAGGTGTCACACAGGAAAAGCTGTCTACAGTGCTCCCTGAAGCATGCTTCTGCTGACAAAAGGGGGTAACAAGAACACACATACCTGTTAAAGTATAAGGGGCCTATTTATTATGCTGTGTAAAAAATAGCCACAAAATTTTTTTACTCGTTTTAATTTTGCTGGAACTTACATAAAATAGCAGCATAAAATCTGGAATTTGGATGGCAAAATTTGTCATTTTTTCAGCTTTTTACACCATTGTTTTGGCTAATTTAGTTTTACACAGCATAATAAATAGCCCCCTAAGTGTTTCATTTGTTTCTAGCATGCATAATGAACAGCTGTGTGCAGTGTACATGTGCTGAGAAGGGGACATAAAGGCCAACAAAAGGCACAAAGTTTGTCCAGGTGCAAAAACTTTGGTAAACTTAGCACCTTTTATATATAACCCCCCCTATGTTCTCATAGATTTACTGTCAATAAATATAGTGGGACCCCTTTTACAACAAAAGTTAATGTGAGGCAAGATTTGTTTTGAGGATTACATGGAGGCTTTAACTTGATATCCAAACATCCTAGTACCTGATAAAGCACTAAGAGTTGTGATCTTTTTCTTAACATTCTTGGTGCCGTGAACAGGGATTTAACGGGTGTTTAATAACATAATAACAAAAGTTCTTCTCAATGCCTTACATTTGTTTAAACCACACACAATACTAATGCTAGAAAATAAATGAAAATGCCACAATGCATAATTATATATATATATATATATATATATATATATATATATATATATATATATATATATATATATATATATATATATATATAGCAAGAACAAACGGAGCACACCCTATTGAAATTCAAATGCCCAGGGTGCTGGCTAAAAAATATAAAGCAAGAAAAAAGAGCTGCACTCACCAGGACTTGGTAAAAATATAGTAAGTTTATTTAAGCAAAGAGATCCAAAAATCTCTTTGCTTAAATAAACTTACTATATTTTTACCAAGTCCTGGTGAGTGCAGCTCTTTTTTCTTGCTTTATATATACTGTATATATATATATATATATATATATATATATATATATATATATATATATATATATATATATATATATATATATATATAAAGCAAGAGAATGAGCTGCACACATCAGGACTTGGCAAAAATATAATAAGTTTATTTAAGAAAAGAGATCCAACGTTTCGAGCACTAACTGTGCTCTTCCTCAGGGAAAAAAACTATATATACACACATACTGGAACAAGAACAGCACTTCTAGAATTTAAAGAATTGTGAACAAAATGAAAAAATAGAATGGTTTACTACTCAACTCCAGAGAGTTGAGTTGTGTGAGACAGTGAAGAACTGATGTTTCGGCTACTCCTGCAGCCTTTATCAAAGTTAACATACAAGCAAAAAAACGAGAGACTCTCTCTCTCTATCTATAGATAGATAGATAGATAGAGATAGAGAGAAGAGAGAGAAGAGAGAGAGCAAA
The DNA here is from genome assembly GCF_000004195.4 of Xenopus tropicalis. Taxonomy (NCBI): domain Eukaryota; kingdom Metazoa; phylum Chordata; class Amphibia; order Anura; family Pipidae; genus Xenopus; species Xenopus tropicalis. The sequence continues at coordinate 55,375,562 of NC_030685.2, read as the reverse complement.
AAAACGTTCTGCACTCATGGGTCTTGAGTAAATACTTCAAAAAAATGTATTCAATTATAAGTGCAGTTATGATTGACTGCACATATGATTGAATGAATATTTTTTATTTATTTATTTAAGACCTGTGAGTGCAGAACTTTTTTTCCTTGCACCAGGACAGCAGTTTGCTACATTGTTTGGTGCGTATTTCTGAGATATATATATATATATATATATATATATGTACACACACATATATACACAGACACATTCACACACATTTTAACCTTGTGAGATAGTCCAAAAGTAAAAAAAAAAAAAAAAAGAGCAATGCAAGAAAAGGCGGCTCTCTTGCCTCTTGATGCTAGGGAACTACTGAGTAGTGGGGAACTACTGCTATCAGCAAGGTGGAAATAGTGAAGAGAGTTTACCTGTTAAATGAGTTAATTAACAGGTAAGGAACATATATCATGATGATACAATTATTATATATATATATATATATATATATATATATATATATATATATATATATATATATATATATAGATTTTATAAGGAGAGACCCCTCTATATATACAACTTATGCTGTCAGTAACAACTGTGAAACTTTAATTTTTAACATTAATGTGCTTACATAAATACCTACATTCATTTTTGCAACAAAAAGCCCAATAGAAACATACCCTTAACTATGTAAGGAAATGTACATAGATCAAAGTAGCAGATGGCAAAGCTGTGACCAAAGAAATGTCACACATTAGAGCTAAGCAAGAACAAAGCATGCAATCTGTCACTCACAAAGCATTAGTTATTTTCTTTGTTGCATGCACCCACCCTACAGAATACACAAGACCACTAAACATTTTCTATAGCTATTTTACAAGTTAAACATAATCTTGTTCATCTGACCATAGCACTTCTCACATAAACATTGAAAATTACAAGTGGATTAACAATTTACTACAAACAAAAGTAAAGAATTGAAATATGTGCAGCAAGACAAAACGCCCTTAGAAAGATTTAGTACTTTATAAATATACTTTATACTAAATAAATATAAATGAGTATTAAAGGCAAGTATATCCAATGGAACTATAGCACTGCAGAAGCAAGCATAGAAAAAGAATATTATATACCATGACCAAAGGGCAGTGGCTGCTGGCAACAGGGCCACCATCAGTTATCATTGGGCCGTATCCTATTGAGTTAGCAGGTCCTTCCCTTGGGGCCTCAGTTATTAATGATCTGGGGTCTCCTAGGTGGTGGGCCCTGCCAACAAGTAAAACAAGGCACATGATGCACCACGCCCCATTATGAAAAAACCACACCCACAACGCACCCAAACTAACTCCACTTCCCTGCTACTCCTATTTATGAACCAAAAATCACACACATGGCCCCGGAATGGTGTACCTGGCTGCCTTAGGGGCAGGGTAGGTTGTTCTGACTTCAACAGTATTTCCTTATAAGTAATAAATCAAATAAAAAAAAAAAGTTTCTCCGAATATAAAGCCAAGTGCTGCTAAAGTTACTTGCCTTGGTAAATGCAAGTTCTGTAGAATTCAGTAAAACACCACAACTAGATACCATTAGTACAGGGTGCTGTTCTGGAAGCATTACTCACAAGGGGTTTCTATATAATTAAAAAAAAAACATGAATGACGCAAAACAGAAACCAAATCCAGCTTATGATATGGTATACACAGTTTCACCAATATAGCTTTCATACATAACCTGTAGAAAACTCTTTCGACAAAAACAAGTACCTTGTGTACCCATTCAACGAATACAAACTTTTAAAAAAAGCAAGCCACCTTCTGGACTACATGGGTAACATGCACATTTATCAAGTTTACCAATTTATTCAGTCCTCTACCTTAGTAGACATGCAGTCCATATATGGCTTATGATTTATGTTTTTTTCCCATAAATTTTACACGTTTGAAGGTGTGAGTGCCCCTTAATGCATGAGATATTCAATTCCATTTTATTCTGCCTGATTGTACCCACAAGCATTCAGATTCAGTCGTATTCCATTGCGTTTGTTTTGGGGGATTTTTTCCCAAAGGCAGCATGCTGCATGTTTATGAATTAGTTAAAAAATACAATAAAATATAAAAATGTTTGTTAAATGTTTGTTTGTATCTCCAATAACCTGTGGTTTGCCAGATACCCCATTGTAAAGTTTTAATCCTGTAGATGTGTACAGCAAATTGACATCTTATCCAATTATCTCCATTTAAGTACTAAAACCTTTCTAATCCAATTTTCTTATCTAGGGTTCCTACACGACACTAGAAGACATAATTACAAGACAAGTACTTGTAGTAGAAGTATTTGTTTTTTAGACTCTACTAAAACCTCTGCACATTTAAAAAAGTCTATGTATTTTCTACTTCAGTGTACCAGTACCCATGTATACAAAGTTTATTTTTTCTATTTTGGTTTTATTTGCTATATAAGCATAACCTGCACCTACTAAAATGTTGTTGGCATTGCCTTTGCACTTGATATTTTAGGGTTCCACTAAATAATCTACATAGTCTTTACACTTAAACTGCACATTTGTTCTAGCAGTCTGGGAAACTGAATGTAATCCCATATGCTGGACTTGGATTTGACACCAACAGAAGTTATTTAGTGTTTTAATTTGCAGTCGGAAGCAAGTTAAATTCATTCCCTTCATTTTCCATCCAGCTTACTTTTAATGAGCGTTTCATGCAGTACTTGCCCAAATCTGACATGATAAACACAACTCAGTGCATTAACACCAGTTGTTTACAACCATGGGACAGGCCCCGTGTTTAAACTTTATGTAGAAAGGGGTAAACTTAAAAAGCCAAAGTGAGGGACATACAAAGCTAGAACTGTTGAAATTTAAAATCAACAGATGCATTTTTTGATTGGCAATATAATCTTTACCAAAACTGTATCACCATCACTGTATATATATGTTGTACATTTTTTTATCACTATTTCTACTTTGTCCCTTACTCTTGGCATGAACATTACAAGAAAAGGATAGATACAACAATCAATATACAGCCTATGAACACATAAATCAGCAATTGCCAGCAGCTGCATTGTAAATACATTACAAGACAAATGTGGCAAAAAAGAGAAAGTCCTACAAATTATTGTATGAAGAGCAAGATATTGTAAATTCTTTTTATTCCCAAATCCTAGTACAAGAGATGCTAAAAGCACATTTAGGGTCAATGCTGGACAATAGTGAATGTTAAAAAGCATGAGAGCATTTTCATTCTTCCTGGAAAAAGCAAAACTGGTATGTACTACATGTCAGATATGGCCAAGCATACTAGCATGGAGCTAAAGGATGCTGTGATCAGCTTTATAATGACAGGCCTGTGAATGGGGGATGGTTTAAGAATGCTGCAGCAGGCCCTCTGTATGCAGAGCAATTTCAATGTAAATTAAATGAATGCAGGTTTCTTTATATGCCATACTAATGCTGCTTTAATGAATGCATTTCCATAACATGACAGGTTGCTCTTGCAATTGCCACCAACAATATTAAAACAGCTTACACAGGCGTACCCAGCCCTTTAAGCCACTGAGGGCAACTAGATGAAAAGCATAAAACGATGGCCAAACGTCATGTCCTATTGATTCAGATATTCAAACTGAAGTGTTCATTGAGATCTTAAAGAACTTACACAACATTTACATTATTCATTTAGTATTTACTGCTGTTATAATGCCAACAAAAACGATTCATTTGTATCCTAATCATGCTCTTTAGATTTAGAAAAAGGCTTCTGCACTCAGTCCAACAAGGTATAAATGCCCCAGTAGGATGTATGCAGAAAAACTGCAGCACACTCACTATGAAACATTTTGCATGTTACAGTGTGTAGCTCTAAAGGTCATTCACGCACAAGTATGGAACTTGTTTTTAGGCTGATTAATAAGCAGTCCTTTGAGTAGCGACTCTAAATCACCTTTATAATAAATTCAATGAACTGTTTTTGGTCTGGACTATTGGAATAAGGAAACTGCCCTCTAGAAAACATTACACTACAAAAGACAGGCATCAGTTGTAACTTCCCTTTAAAGTCTGATTAAGCGTTCATTCAGCAGATCAGCTATTCTGCAGTTTATGCATACAGTAGCTCAACTGTGAGATTCCTGCAAACCGTAAGTCAGTGACTGAGCTCTAAGATGATTGCAATACTTAAAAAAACAAAACTTTAAAGAGCACAGCACAGAATACCTATGTGGGATTTGCAAATTAAGACTAAAATATATATGTTTACTGTACTATCAAAAAAAGCAGATAAATGGAATGTTAATACAGCTTTGTAGATGCAGCCATCATGATACTTAGTGACCATCTCCTCAAAAGAAAGTCAACACCAAGCATTCTACAGATCCTATCCAAAGGGCCATTAATACACGCTTACCCGGGTCATTTCTCCTGGCCTTTATTACTATCACACTCTTCCTGTGTAAAGTAACACAGAGACACCTTAAAGCAAAATGCTATATAGTCACAGCAATTAATATGAATGATAAATTCACCTGGGTCATCCAATAACAAATATTTTCTTCCCCCCCACACTAAATTTTAGTATCTTCACTGACCAGAAAAGCCTATTTCACAGCAAAAAATATATTTTTTTCTACACCCAGGTTAGAGTGACCTCACTGACACGGGAACCATCTTTTCTCATAACATGGGAGGTGGTCAATAGATGTGCTTTGAGTGTCCTTACTAGGCCCCTTTTGCACTGGAGCCTGCACAGCCAAGAGGTTTGTCCTCCTTATAGTCGGACTAGTTAAGCATATGCTATACAACCAATGAAAGTGCCACAGAGTTAAAATATTTTATGTACCCTAAAAGGTTATATCTGTCTGCCCAGCATCTGCAAATACAATATGTGCATCTGTACAGCCCTATGTTGTATTAAAAAATGTTTCAATATAAGGCTAATGGCAAAATAGTGGGGTTCAAACATTCCTATCCACCTGTCACAGTTTTGGGGACACACTCTGCCTAAAATGCACTAAGGGGTAACAGGTGGCCCTTGCCTCAGAGACACTTGCTTGTGCATTTCTGAGTAGAAGTCAGTCAGCGTTACTGTGTTTCAGTTTCCTGTAGAACGGTGAAGGTGCATTTTACTACCTATGCCACCTGACAGCAGCTGTCATATTTCCCCATTTGCCATTAAGTGTGTAGAGAGTCCAAAATGACATTTTATCCCTGTCCTTCCCATTGTGTCTGTACTAAAACCATAGTATTCTACATGGGTTCCTACAGAAATGGGGGTGCTGCTGGAATTGAATAGCAGTCAAGTGTTCAAAGAGGCTTATTTACATTCAGTATGTGAGCACTTTAAACAAACAAGCCTTTTTTTTAACCAGTGTATATTGTACAGCTCCTTTATTTTCCCATGTCCCTTTGGACTCCTAGCTCCTCAGGAGAGGTGTGAATAGTGCTAATCGGTTATTTCATGGGCTAGTGGGTTATTGAGAACTTAGTAGAGCGCTAAGATATACAAGAAACTAGTGGGTATTTAACTTGTGGCTTTTTAGTTACTGCTAAACTACAACACTCAGTATCCCCTGGAATGCTGGGAAATGAAGTACGGCAAATGCTGGTGAACAGCAGATTAAGGGCGACTGTGGTCCCCTGGCAATCTGAAATCTTACCTCCTAATGCTCAGCAGGGCACAGGCCTGGCAGGATTTGGACAGCAGAGATGTGCAGGGTCGTGCCGGGTCCCTTAGCTGAAACGTGCTTGCTCTTCAGCAGACGGAGGGATTCTGGCGGCTCTCCTCAACCAGCTTCTTGCACCCCGCTGCTTCGTTTCCAGTGAATGAGAACTCCACCTTTTTGTCTGTCTCTGCTGATGCCCGAGATCCCCGGTCCTTTTCCAGTCCGCCGAAACACGGTGTCTATGCCTCCCGGTGCTGCGTACACTCTGTCAGCTCCCAGGCAGTCAGACCAACCAGCTCCTCCCCCCAACGCGCGTTCATGACAACAACCAATCAGGCACAGCTGCCCTAAAGGCCGACCCCGCCCTTTGCGTGTGCACAGCTTAGTTCACAATGGATCCAACTCAAAGGGCGTGGCTAATACTAGGCTGACTTTAAACTGGTCTTGTTACAGCCAGAGGGGTGCCATCTTGGCTTAGGGAGTTGCTAATTCGAACGCTTGGTCAAGGATGCGACTTTCTCTAAGCAGCCCCTGTGCCCTCAGTACTAATGTTATACTTGTTATCTCTGGGAAGATAATGCAGCGGGGTATTGTGAGGCTTACTTCTGTTTTCAAAGCAGTATTAAGTATCAATAGCTTTGTATGGTATACACAGTGCTGTGGATTTATATTTTATGTGTTAAATTAATTGTATAGATCAGAGGAAGAAACGTTTCAATAAATGAAAGTTAAACATACACACCCCCCATTTCGCATAAGCTTATGTAATAATGGTGTATAAATATATAAACTTCACAAAAATAATTTTAAAAAAAATTCAGAAATATATCATTCCTGAGACTGAGAGAAAACTGACATGCATGAGGCCACTTTGTCCAGCTTATAATGATCAGGAACCTTCCCAGCCAAATAAGGTGTGAATTGAGGCCATGAGTAGAGTCAGGGGTGGGTGAGTGCAAGACTTAATCCCAACATGTAGAGGTGAATCTAAGCTCAGATAGTGTTTATGCACCTTGTTTATTATTTACATAAACCCAAGTGAATAGGCTTATATCAAAAGGGGGGTAGGGGGGGGATTTTCCACCTAAGTGTAGCCATTCACGATGGGTCAGGCACTGACTCCCCTTTTAGATGGCAGTAAATGTGGGTATTAAAAAAAAAAAGTAGTGCAAGAGATACAAGAAAACAGATGTACAGAGGTGGAACTGAGTTAAGGATAGGGTAGAGGTAGGAGGCCTGGTAGGAACAGAAAAGGAAAAGTGCATGGTGTGTAATTTAGTAGTTGCTCGATAGAGAAGGGAATGGATCTTGCAAATTTTGCAGTATAAAAAAAAAGGTTTTGGCAGCGTTATTATTAGATAAGAAAAGAGTCAAAGAGTAGAATGCCTGGCATGTCATTATTAGTAATCGTACATGGAGGAGTAAGGCCATGTTTGTGTGGAAAAAAAGATCAGTTCCATTTTTGTCAGGTTCAGTTACAGATGGCATTTATCCAGCAGGAGAGAGCTCGGACACAAATCTGGGTCTGAATTTCAGTGTTTAGTGAAACACTAAACACTGAAATTCAGATCCTGATAGATTTATGTCTTTTCTCTTGCTGTGGCTTACCTCTAAAAAACCATTAACAAATGTGTCTATATATATCTGGATATCGTTTGCATAGAAATTATATTTAAAGCCAAATAAATAGACAAAGTCTCTCATAAAGAGAACACCAGGAAGAACAACTGAGGGCTGAGCAAAGAATCTTGTGGTACTTCCACACAAAGGTGAACTGGAGAAAAGGATTTGACCAGTTGGTGAATGTGCCGAACAGGGCTGGACTGGTAGTAAAAAGCAGGCCTGGAAAACAATTGAAGCAGCCCACATATTATTGTGCAACAGTCTTCTACTCTTATATATATCGCCAAACATTATATTAGAGCCAAGCAAATATGTTTTTTTTATGGCTAAACAGTTTGATGCCCAATATGCATAGATTTACCAAACTAAGTAGTCTACAGAGGCACCCAAATAAAAACAATGCATATGAATTTTCACATCTGAATTTCAGCATAAAACATCCTAAATATGAACACTTAGGGGCACATTCATTAAGGTACGAATAAATCCGAATACTAAAAAAGTTTTTGTACTGTGCAGATTTTCACAGTTTTTTCCACTAATTTGCATGACTTTTCCATACTGTGTGTCAAAATTTACGCAACAAAATCGTATGTGTCGCAACGAGTAGGAAAGTTTCGGATTCATTCAAGCTTCAGTATCGTGACTTTCCTTGGGCCAGGTTGGAGCTGCCATTGAGTCCTATGGGAGGCTTCCAAAATCATGCACAGAAGGATCAAAGTCAGAAAGGTTTTTCCGCCGTTTATGATCGTTCGGATACAAAAATTTTGTGACTTTCGGATCGGCAATACGATATTATCGTGACTAGTACGATTTTTTCGTAAGCATTTTGATGACATTTCTGATCATCAGAAATTATCGTATCTAATCCGAATTTTACCCATTTCAGGATTGGAACTCGTACTTTGATGAATCTGCCCCTAAGGGTCCACTGAACAGTTGGATGGCCAATACGCATAGATTTACCAAACTATGTGGTGTACAGAATGGTTATATATTTTACAGTGTATTAGTGTAATAAGTGTGTGATTGTGTATTTTGTGTGTGTTACACTAACCTGCAGATTCATGTTCACAGATGCTGGAAAAACTGGAGGCAGCAGGCATCCTGAAAGATCTGTTGGGGGAGCTTCACTGTGGGGAGGAGGAAGTAGAAGAAGTAGCAGCAGCAGCAGACACGTAGCTTCCATGTGTCTGTTGCTTCCTTTTACAGGAGGCTTGAGATTGGCCTTTTTGAATGATAATGGAAAAGCCTGAAAGCTAGGGCACAATGGTATATATGTTAAAAGCAGTAGTAAGGACAGAAGCGCAGTGTTTGGGCTCAGTGGGAAACAAGGTGGCATTGTGACTCAGTGGGTAGCACTTTGCCTTGCAGTCAGTGGCAAAACTATAGAAGAAGTAGACACCGCCTGGGGGACGGGGGTCTACTGTATAGAAATCCCACCTCCCCAGCATTTCTCCTAACTGAAAATACATGTGTTTGCCACAAACTACCTGCAGTGGGCAGGCGCAAGCGAGCACAGTGAGGGTAGCTGGGTAGAGGTTGCTGTACCTACCAGGCCTTTGGGAATTTTTTTTGTGATGGGAGCCCAGTGTCATGTAGTTACACCACTGACTGCCTGACTGCAGTGCTCAGGTCCTGAGTTTGATTTCAGCTTGAACCCTGCAAGGAGTTTTTGTGGGTTTCAACCCACAATTCAAAATCAGGCTAGTTTGACCCTACTGTCAGGATCAGCCAGGTTTCGAACACCACTTGTGGTGTTCCTGGCGGCTTACATTTGCCTCTGTAGCCACTGGAGGCATTTCGGTCTGTCTGTTTCTTCTCTTGTCTCCTACTTTCTGTCTGCTCTATTTCCTCCGCCCACCTCATTAACCTCATGAGTTTCCCATCTCCTAATCTTCACCCTTTATAAGCCTTTCCCTGACCATTGCCCCTTGCTTGGTCATTAATTGTCTCTTGTGACCCTGCCTTCGTGTTCCCTGTTCCTGTGTCTGTTCTTGTTCCGCTGGTTCCAAGCTCCAGTTCCGTGTCCTGATCCTGCCTTCTGCCTTGTTCCTGAGTCCTTTCTAGTCCTGCCTTGATTTCCCGGTTTTGACCTTTGCCTGTCCTTGACTTCGCTTGACTGCCGCTTGCCCTGACCTTTTGCCTGTTTTTGGATTCTGCCTCTGCCTGCCGTTCTACATTCAGTTTGTATATTCGTTGTGTGTTCGGTTACATCACTAAGTTTATTAAAGTTCTTCACTTTCAACATGGCCTCCGACACCAGTTTTGTGAATTATGGTTACACTCCGGGTTACCCAGTCTTCAGGCTCCCACCTTCCTGGTACTCCACAGCGTCTCCTCAGGGAGATCGTGACAGAATGACCAAGCCATACAAAATGGAGCCTTCTGGTAACTCCTCCATGTCCTGTGATGTTGAACTACAACTCTCTACTGCTCCTTGGCTCTCTACCCTCAAGAAATACAAAGGTGAGGAAGATTCTTTTTCTGCCTTTCTGCTTTCATGTAAAGCCTTAAGTTCTGCTCCATTTTTTGTACAAGCCACTAATACTTTAAGGAGTAGACTTATAGCTCGTTATCTCCTAGAGGGAGATGCTCGTGTATGGGCGGAATGGTGCATTGCTGAAAAGGCCAGTTTTTTGGAGGATCCCTGTGCTTTTTTGTCCTATCTGAAAGCTACTTTTACTGGGGATTTATTCCCAGTTACCTCTGACTCATTCTCTTCAATTGCCACTGGGACTGCCGGTTCTGTAAAACCTTTCCCGTTTACCCCTTCAGTCCCAAGATATTCACAGCTTGTTGAGTTAAATATATTGAATATCCACCAACCTACTGTTCCTTCCTATTATGATTTTTATGATGAGGAACTAGACTGTGAAGATGACTATACTGATTTTTCTGATTATGAAGATTGGGAAGATGTGGATTCTGATGAGGATGAGATTCAAACTGCCATTAAACCCATGTCTGTTCATTTACCTTCAGTTCAGTCTGCAACTGCTCCTGTCAGCTTTGGCTGTTCGGCAGTCTGACATCAAACCTGTGACCATTTTCAAGTCTCTCAGACCTGAACCCCAGTTCGTGAGTCTGTCTATTAAAAACCAGTCTCTTGCTCAAGTTCCTGCAGCCAAGCTTCCAGTGTCTGCTCCAGTGCCAGCTATCTCCCTGTCTGCTCTGGTGCCGGCCATCTCCCTGTCTGCTCCAGTGCCAGCTATCCCCCTGTTTGCTCCGGTGCCGGCTGCCCAGCTTCCAGTGTCTGCTCCAATGCTGGCTATCTCCATGCTACCTGCTCCAGGGCCGGATGCCCAGCCTTCAGCACCTGCGTATTTGTCTATCTTTCTGGTACCTGCTCTCAGGCGGCTTGGTCCCTTGCCAGCTTTCCCACGGATTGGGCCTCTACCAGCCCTCTGGCGGTCCAGCTCTGAACTTTACTCCGCTGCCGTGCCAGACTCCACTGCCGTGCCGGCTCCCCGAAAGCTGACTGCTCCAGTGCCAGCTGACTCCCTGCCCGCTCCTGTGCCAGTCTCCGCTCCTGTGCCGGCTTTCCGAAAGCTGTCTGCTCCTGTGCCAGCTCCCCGAAAGCTGACTGCTCCTGTGCCAGTCTCCGCTCCTGTGCCAGTCTCCGCTCCTGTGCCAGTCTCCGCTCCTGTGCCGGCTCCCCGAAAGCTGTCTGCTCCTGTGCCGGCTCCCCGATAGCTGTCTGCTCCTGTGCCGGCTCCCCGAAAGCTGTCTGCTCCTAACCTGCCGGTTCCTGCATCCGCAGTCCAGTCTCCGGTTCCTGCATCCGCAGTCCAGTATCCGGTTCCTGCATCCGCAGTCCAGTCTCCGGTGTCTGCCATCCAGCCAGTGCCTGCTCCGGTGTCTGCCATCCAGCCAGTGCCTGCTCCGGTGTCTGCCATCCAGCCAGTGCCTGCTCCGGTGTCTGCCATCCAGCCAGTGCCTGCTCCGGTGTCTGCCATCCAGCCAGTGCCTGCTCCGGTGTCTGCCATCCAGCCAGTGCCTGCTCCGGTGTCTGCCATCCAGCCAGTGCCTGCTCCGGTGTCTGCCATCCAGCCAGTGCCTCCTCCTGTGCCTGCACCCCGACGGCTGCCTTCTCCCGTACCAGCAGTCATGTCTGTACCAGCTCCTTTCCTTGAGCCAGTTCTCCAGCCATCAGCTCCTGCCTCCGTGCCAGTTCTCCAGCCATCAGCTCCTGCCTCCGTGCCAGTTCTCCAGTCATCAGTTCCAGCTCCTGTGCCAGCGGTCCTGCCCGTGACGGCTCCTGTGCCAGCTCCCGTGCCAGCAGTTGTGGCTGTTCCTGCCTCTGTGTCAGCGGTCGTGCCTGTTCTCTCTTCAGTGCCAATGCTTCTGCCACCTGCCTCTGAGGACAAAATTGCTTCTGGGTCTACCTTCCCTGCTAGTGGATCTGGTGGTTCTGTTGTCGCAGACTCTGCCAGTCCTGTTGCAGTGAGTGGTGGTCTTGTTGCTTCCCTGGGCATCTTTCTTCCACCTGTAGTGGGTGTGCTTGATGGTGCTTCACCTGTAATGGGTGTCTATGATGGTCCTCCACCTGTAATGGGTGTTTTGTGTGGCGTCTCATCCGCTGTGGCTCCTGACCCTGGCGTCTCATCCGCTGTGGCTCCTGACCCTGGCATCTCATCCGCTGCGGCTCCTGACTCTGGAGACACTCCTGTTCCGGCTTCTGTTCCTGACTACCCTCTGGCTTCGGCTTCTGTTCCTGACGACCCTCTGGCTTCGGCTTCTGTTCCTGACGACCCTCTGGCTTCGGCTTCTGTTCCTGACGACCCTCTGGCTTCGGCTTCTGTTCCTGACGACCCTCTGGCTTCGGCTTCTGTTCCTGACGACCCTTTGGCTTCGGCTTCTGTTCCTGGCGACCCTTTGGCTTCGGCTTCTGTTCCTGGCGACCTTTTGGCTTCGGCTTCTGATGATCCTTTGGCTTCGGCTTCTGTTCCTGGCGACCCTTTGGCTTCGGCTTCTGTTCCTGATGACCCTCTGATTCCGGCTTCTTATCCTGACGACCCTCTGATTCCGGCTTCTTATCCTGACAACCCTCTGGCTTTGGCTTCTGTTCCTGGTGACTTTTTTGTTCTGGCTCTTCTGATGTCCCAGATGTGGTTCCTAGACTTGATTTATCTACTATTCTGGCCTCTGTTTTTGATGAACCACCTGTACTGGCGTCCACTTTGTTTGGGATTTCTAGTATTGGGATTTCTAGTAATTTTTTCCTTTGGTCCAATTTATGTTTTTCGTTCTGTATTTATATTATTTTCCAATGTGGTTTTGGGCCAGGATTTTCTGTTTTTGGTCTCTCTGGACATTTTTTGGACTGCAAGCCTTAAGGACATTTTTGGTAGGAAAATGTTTAAAATATTTCCACCCAATCCCGGGATCGCCCAGTGGTCGATCCTCAGGGGGGGGTAATGTCAGGATCAGCCAGGTTTGCATTTGCCTCTGTAGCCACTGGAGGCATTTCGGTCTGTCTGTTTCTTCTCTTGTCTCCTACTTTCTGTCTGCTCTCTTTCCTCCGCCCACCTCATTAACCTCATGTGTTTCCCATCTCCTAATCTTCACCCTTTATAAGCCTTTCCCTGACCATTGCCCCTTGCTTGGTCATTAATTGTCTCTTGTGACCCTGCCTTCGTGTTCCCTGTTCCTGTGTCTGTTCTTGTTCCGCTGGTTCCAAGCTCCAGTTCCGTGTCCTGATCCTGCCTTCTGCCTTGTTCCTGAGTCCTTTCTAGTCCTGCCTTGATTTCCCGGTTTTGACCTTGGCCTGTCCTTGACTTCGCTTGACTGCCGCTTGCCCTGACCTTTTGCCTGTTTTTGGATTCTGCCTCTGCCTGCCGTTCTACATTCAGTTTGTATATTCGTTGTGTGTTCGGTTACATCACTAAGTTTATTAAAGTTCTTCACTTTCAACATGGCGTCCGACACCAGTTTTGTGACTTAAGGTTACACTCCGGGTTACCCAGTCTTCAGGCTCCCACCTTCCTGGTACTCCACAGCGTCTCCTCAGGGAGATCGTGACACCTACTTTGTGTGAATGTGATAGGGACCTTAGCTTCAGCTTAAGCTTAAGCTTACCTTAAGCTCTTTGGAGCACGGAATGATGTATTGTCTCTGCAGAAATGTGCCACTACTATATAAATTGGAAAGTGGAAAGAACAAGAGAGGCATCAAATCTATGGGGAGATTTATCAAAATGTAGCATTACAGTTCACCACTGAAAAATTCACTTACTTTCTTTTCATTCCTGTGGGATTTTAAGAGGCGTATTTATTAGCGCATTCATGTTCACCATTTGATAAATACGCTTCTAAAAATTCACCTACTTTCTTTTCATTCCTGTGGGATTTTTAGAAGCGTATTTATCAGTGGGTTCAAGTTCACCATTTGATAAATGTGCTTCTAAAAATCCCATAGGAATGAATAGAAAGTTTTTCCATGGTAAACTCTAATCTCACATTTTGATAAATCTGCCCCTCAGTCACAAAGTCTGCAAAGTCCTAAAGAGAGTGTTGGTGAGGGATGTAGGATATTGAATATGGAAACCAAGTGTCATGAACTGGAGTGTTTCTTAATTATGAGCATACTATCTCGCTTGACCTGGTAGAGGTGAGAACATTTGGAATTGTTGCTCATCTTATCATATCATGTTTTTTTTTGGGGGGGGGGTCTTATTTATACCCAATATTTCATTGATACCTGAGGGCTAATTTCTGCACTATTAATGTATTATACAGTGCATATACCTGTCTCTGAAAGACTGGAATAAGTAAAGCAGTCCTACTTTCCTTCATGAAGTGGGCTGCTAATCTGTTTTACTCACATCTCTACACAAGCCAGGTTTAGTTACTTGGGTGTGTGCATAAATTCTGTGGAGTTCAGCAGTAGGATGGGAGACTGGAAAAAAAATCCATAGGGGGGGGGGGGCTGCAGCCATCAGGCTATTAATTAGACAGCTCTGATTTAGAGCCGGATACTAGGAAAAAAATTACTTCTCCAAAATCCCCCACAATCCATAATATCTGTTATGACAGTAGATCCTTGCACTCATCTGAAAAGATAAATCACCATTGCTACTATAATGACAGTAAATATGCAATCAGATGAGATATACGTAATACTGATCTCCACTGTACTGTACATTGCTTTACAAATGAGCTATAAAAATAACATTATTTCGAGTGTGGCTTGGTATTTGTCAGTGGGAAATCAGGTCACCAGATGGTAACCTTTTAATCATCAAACACTAACCAGGTCACCTTTACCAATCAAACATCACTTAAAGAAACAGACAAATTACCTTTGTATAAAAGAAGCAGACTGTAACTTTCACAGATATACAGAATGCAGATGTTTCCCATCTCCTGATAGCACATACAATATTTTATTCTGCGTGTGCTGTTTTTTAGAATTCTTACTGAAGCAAATGTTTTTTGCCCTGATTGCTAGATTGCCTTAAAATAGATATAGCATTCTGATTTGCTGCTTGGTACTATTGGCCTTAAACGTTGAGGACTCTTTTGTGAAGGGCATTGTGCAAAGTGCAAAAAACAGCTATATTTTTTGCCCTACCCAGCCTGTGTGCCATATACATGAGAAGCTGACTTGGATAGGCACATCTATCCTACAAGTCATTCAGCTGTGCAAGTTTGTAAAGAGTTTTCATACAGGGCCCACCCAAAGATTTTTTGCATGCGGTCTGGCATTTTCCAATTATACAATTGAGTGTTTGGTTGAACTGGCATCACTCTGTAACTCTGCGGCATCACTCTGTAATCTGTGTCGTGGTTTTTTGGATCTCAGCACCTTGAGTGTTTCTAACATACCCTCTTGGACATATAGATATTTTTTTCCTTATTGGCTGTTTATTATTCACAAGGTTATCAAATTACTTGTCTGGTGACAGGGGAAGCATCAGCCATAACTAAATTTAGACTAATAAAGGCTAATAAATAAATAATGTAACCCAGTTTTTATTCCTCCTTGTATTGTATTACAATACAATGCCTACTATTGCCTTAAATAAAATTTCCTTAACTTTTACCCCCATGTTGAAATTAACAAGTGTTTACACATCAGTGGGCATTGTTTAATTTGTAACTTTAGTCATTGGGTAAGCCTAGAGACACATAATTATTTATTAATTTGATCACCCACCAAAAGTAGTTAAGGGGATAGTTAGAAGTAAAGACTTTACTTTTTACTATTCCTTACCCAAGAAATTATTACTTGAGGTACAGCGGGTAACTGGCGTCTTCTGGCCTGCAAAAGGGCTTGAATCTAGCCCCTAGATGGTTTCTGGTGATTGTATGTTCTTTCATACCCCTGCCTATCTCACTGGTCACAGGACAGGGGAAAGAGGGGGTGTTCCTGTAGAAAGACAGCACTCATGTCAAATCCAGTGCTTGTAGCATCCAAGCATACTTTTTTGGGGGTGCAAATATACCAAAAATTTGGGGATTCTCATTCTTAGGGGCTGATTTACTAATCCACGAATCCGAATCCCGAATGGGAAAAAATCGGATTGTAAACGAACATTTTGCGACTTTTTCGTATTTTTTGCGATTTTTTTCGTCACCGTCACGGCTTTTTCGTAAATTGTCGCGACTTTTTCGTAGCCGTTACGACTTGCACGAATTGTCCCAACTTTTTCGTATTGAGCGCTCGTAAACGGCAGGCAAACCTTTCAGACTTTGCATTATTTTGGAAGCCTCCCATAGGACTTAATGGCACTCTGCAGCTCCAACCTGGCCCAAGGAAAGTCTCCCATAGGGCTCAATGGCACTCTGCAGCTCCAACCTGGCCCAAGGAAAGTCTCCCATAGGACTCAATGGCACTCTGCAGCTCCAACCCGGCCCAAGGAAAGTCTCCCATAGGGCTCAATGGCACTCTGCAGCTCCAACCCGGCCCAAGGAAAGTCTCCCATAGGGCTCAATGGCACTCTGCAGCTCCAACCTGGCCCAAGGAAAGTCTCCCATAGGGCTCAATGGCACTCTGCAGCTCCAACCTGGCCCAAGGAAAGTCTCCCATAGGACTCAATGGCACTCTGCAGCTCCAACCTGGCCCAAGGAAAGTCACGATACTGAAGCTTGAATGAATCCGAAACTTTCGTACTCAGCGCGACGGCTACGAAAAAGTCGCGACAATTTACGAAAAAGTCGTAACGGCTACGTAAAAACTCGCAACAATTTACGAAAAAATCGCAAAATACCATTCATTACGAAAAAAACACATTTGGACGCTTTTCGGACGTTCGTGGATTAGTAAATGTGCCCCTATGTGTACAGCTTCAGAATTGTTTGGCATATTCGCTCCAAATAAAGTACATTTGGATGCTGCAAGCACTGTATTTGGCGTCAGTGCTGTAGTAGTCTTTGTTCTCATTTGCTTTACCTGTTTTTTTAAGCCACGTGGTTGTGAGGCGTGAGGCTGCCAGTCAGAAGTTCAATCCACATCAGACAAAGTTTTGGTTTTTCAAAAACTGACATTTGTTTTTCAGCAATATCCCATTTTTCTTATATTTTGGCCAAAATGAGAGAAGTTGTCAATATTTTACTACCAGTTATTAATTTTTGTAATTTTGACAGGTCAGTAAGATTTTTCTACATCACCAAATACTTCAACATATCTGTTCTTAAAAACTTTCTGGGGCATTATAAATAAGCATTTGAAACATTGATGGAAACCAGCAACATAAAATAATAAACATAACTACTTTGATGCTTTGTAAACTGGGCCAATGATATGTACGTACGTACTAGAGAATGCACTAAATCAATAACCCTTGGATTTAGCTAAATACTGAATCCTCCACAAAAAGGCCAAATACCAAGCCATATCCTAAGCCCAGAAGTATTACTCCTAGGGACTTTCCATCTGCCCTTAATTAAAATTATAGGACACAGAGCATAAGTGGAGTCCACTGCATCAACCACAACTGTAATTGGAGGCAGTTGTTGCCAGGTCCCTAGGTGCTTATATAATCACAATTTTTTTTAAAGAAAAATAAAACCTTCCGTCAATTTTAGGCATGTGTGTGGCATAATTTCCACAGAGTGGGGGTGCAGATATTGCGGACGCATACCATGCTGGTTGTTGCGTGTATTGGCACCATTCATTGAAAGTTTTTAAAGTTGCTTCCATACTGCCTCCTGTTTTGAAGTGCTCCTGTTAACACCAGAGAACCCTAGAGATACTACAGAGTACAAGCTGGTGGTAATTCCAGGGTTCCCTCTGGGAGCTGTGTCATTAAACTTAGCAAGGTCATAGTACACTGGAAATAACGCAATCCCAACTCTTAAAATTTGCAGTGCAACTGCACACATTTTGATGCATCAGGTGCAACTGTGTCACCCATAAAAGGCCACAATTACCGCTGCATGTTGGGGGTAAAACATGGTGAATGGCATCCAAAATTGCATACTGTGCTTGTGTTTGTAAATGTTTCTATTTAGTTGACATATTTATGAAGAAACAAAAATAGCTGATGGATAATACTTCCTGAACAAAGTACCCAGTGCCAATACACTTTTCTAAAACAATAACAGTAAAGGTTTTACTTCAATTTACCATGGAGCAATTCTTGTTAAGTTTTTGTAATGCTTTTAAAGGACTAATTCAAACACTTGAATGGTTTACCTAAGGCGTTCTTAAGTACATTGGTATTAAAATGTATGTGGATATCACCAGAACTGATCCACAACTTGAGGTATGATTACCTCACATACCATGCATTCTAGCATATCATTACTGTAAATTAATGGCGCACTTGAGCACAGGCAGATCTGTGATAGCTTGCATTACTGGCAGTCTTAGTGACACAATGGTGCCTTGGATTCCTGGATAGCACAAATATATCTGATATACCAATTTTATCTCCCTGCATTTACTTGCAGTTGATCAGAGTGCAGTTGGTGCTGAGTCTTTATTAAGAGCTAATCACTAAAAGAATAATGGTAAATACAATTTCCGGACTTCTGGGCAACTAACCTCTCAAACAGTAATATATTTTTTGTTCACCTGTTTTGAAAGTGCACAGAAAAATATGTCACAATCATAAACAAATCAGAGGGAACATTGCTCCTAAGGTACCTGGTTTTGAAATTGGTACAGTTTGTTTTGAAATTGATTAAATTTGATTTAAATTGATTTAATTTGATTAATTTATTGTTTACATTTATTTCTATGTAGTAATAAAATAGTACTTTGTCCGTAACCTTAACTAAGCTACATGAATCCATATTGGTGTGTATTTCATTTTTAAATGATTTTTTTTATTAGATTCATGTTATGGTGATCCAAATTACAGAAAACCTAAGCATTTCAGACAATAGATGCCATACCTGTACCAGTATAACACTATAAAACATTTCAAATGTCTAAACACAGATGCAAGCACACACCTTTACATCAAAGATGAAATATATGCTTTATATAAATAGAAACATCAGTCAGGGACCGTTTTTAATTGCTAGTGTTAGGATGACGTCAGTGGGTCATACAAGTCAGCAGGCATTACCGGCAGTAGGCTTGTACGTAAGAAAAAATTAAATGGAAGGGATGCCTGTGGTTTCCAGTGGTGCATGGACTTTTAAGAAGGTAAAGGTGATTACAGACATCTCCAACCTATAAGTATTAAGAGGTATTAATACATTCTGCCACCAGGCCCGGATTTGTGGAAAGGCCACAAAGGCCCGGGCCTAGGGCGGCAAAAATTGGGGGGCGGCATGCCGCCCCGGCGCACCAAAATATTAAAGTTTTTTGCGCATACAGAGCAATGGGGACCTCTCCCCCACTGCTCCGTATATGATTGAAAAGGCCCGTGCATGCGCGATCGCGAGTTCGCGCATGCGCGGGGGGAGGTTCGCCGTTCGCGCATGCGCAGGGGGCACGACAGAGAGGGGGCGGCCTCGGGGCGCCCGGCAAACAAATCCGGCCCTGTCTGCCACCATAATATGAATAGTATATCTTGCACAGTGCCACTAGAGACATGCACTGAAAACTAATTGCAGAGAAAATGTAAAGAATGATGTTTGAAGAGTTTATGGTGTACTCAAAGCACCTGATGCAAGGAGGGTGTAGAGAGACAAAGGGGCACATTAAAAAAGGGTGAATTGTCTTTTTTTCACATTTGCCAATTCACCAGAAGGTAATTAAGACATTTCGCTAGCAAAAAAAACCTCAGCGCTAGAGAATTTTCACACCATTTCACCAGGGGAATTTTTGCTCAGGTGAAGAAACAAAAATTTGGTAATTTATCAAAAGGGAGAAATTTTATATTCATTCCTCTTTTCATCAAAGTCTGTATTGCCTGGTTCTGACTTGTGAATTGATAAGCTAGATCCGCATAGTGACTGTGTCAGTTACATGAATGTAAAACACATTTGACTTCCTCCCACAAATATATATGGATATGTTTGTTATATGATCCGAAAAAGATGGCCAATATGATCATTGTATGTTGCATCTTGCATAACATTGCCTTAAAACATCACATGCCACTGGACACTGGTGATGATCTGATGCCTTAAATTTCTGCACAAATTGCTACAGATGGGGATACAACAGAGGCTGGAAGGTGTGTGAGAGCGCAACTAATTGGCTCAGTTTTCAGTTTTGCAAAATATCTGTTTTTTCACTCAAAATAACTATAGTTCTAAATCTGTTTGCCTTCACTAATTAAAGATACATTTTTAAGGAGGTTAGTTCTAATTGTTTTAACTAATATGTCATTGTATTGAAATTTGCATTTTAAATATAGATATAGTCAACATATGTTTGTGTTAAAGGAACAGTAACATCAAAAAATTAAAGTGTTTTAAAGTAATTAAAATATAATGTGCTGTTGCTCTGCAAAAAACTGGTGTTTTTGCTACAGAAAAGCTACTATATAAATAAGCTGCTGTGTAGCAAGGGGGCAGCCATTCAAGCTGGAAAAAAGGAGAAAAGGCACAGGTTACATAGCAGATAACTAGTAGATAAGCCCATATAATGGGGATTTAACTGTTATCTGCTAAGTAACCTGTGCCTTTTCTCCTTTGAATGGCTGCCCCCATGGCTACACAGCAGCTTACTTATATAAACTATAGTAGTCTTTCTGAGGCAAACACACCAGTTGTAGCAATGCAGGGCAACAGTACATTATATTGTGATTACTTTTATACACTTTCATTTTTTGGTGTTACTGTTCCTTTAAAATGCTAAAACTACTGAGCTGAACTTCCATTTCAACTACCCCTAATTAATTATCATTATTTGATAATTGAAACATTGTAGAAGTTTCCATTAAAACATTTTATTGCATTTGTAAGCAAATGTATGCCCCCAAAAAATGATATAGCAACCATCAGGATTTTTTTTCTGGAAAAAGCACCCCCACTAACTTGAGGGCCACCCCTTTTAGAAGGAGCATTAGAAAGATCATTAGAAGGACCATTAGAAGCAGCTGAGAAGGAAGCATTAAGCATAGGGTAAGTTTTGATCGAGAAGAAGATCTATTGTTTGACTTTTCAAATGAAACATTTTTTCTGCTGTATCATGGATTGTCTCAGCAGGTCCTCATGAATGATACTAAAGCCTCGTTTGATTTGTTGATTGGGTCAGAGGTGTCATTAACATGTGAAGAAGAAAGAGTGTTAGGGGTTACGTTAGCAGTCAAGGAAGAAGTTCATATTTGGCATGGAGCAGGATCACCGGTGCCTTTACCAAGACAATGTTGACCTAGGACAGTAGAGGATCTCAGTTTTCCATTTGGTTCCTAGGATATTTTGCAAAATAAATGGCCACTTCCACCAACTTCAGCAGCATCACAAAAAACACACGTATCCTTTAAATACCCACTAATTAGTAACTGACATTAGCGGTAATACGTTACTGAACTTTCCCACCAAATAAGTGACGTTAGCGAAGATTTGCGGCAAAATTTTTGCACCAACGAAAGATCGCTGAGAGTACTTCTGTGTTCGTCTGCTGTGACGAAATTACGCATTTTGATGAATCTGCACAATGGTCACAAATAAATGCCTAATGTAGCTGAATGAAGTATGGGAAAGTTCCCAAAGAAAAAATTCAGAGGTGAGTAAATCTGCCCCAAGGAGCACTTCTGAGGAAGAGCTGCTCAAATAATGTGTTGCTGTGCATAGCAACATTTTTGTAGGATTGCACCCCTACCTTTCTGAAAATATTTGGGCCCTATGCTGATGTCTATTGCTCTTGTCTGCCCTGTGTTAGCGGTTACAGTAGCAGTCAAGATCTTTTAAAAAGCATATTTATCAATGGGTGAAAGAGTTCACCATTTAATAATATGCTTCTAAAAATGCCATAGGAATGAATTTTCTGTGGTGAGCCCTAATCTCTCATTTTGATAAATCTGCCCCTTATGTGCAAAAATATTCAATTCACAGTTTTTGTGCCTAGACCACTTACACACTGCCAGTGTTATTACAGGATTAACCACACTTCTGCAAGTGATCCTATGACATCACTGTATGGTAGCTATTTAATCAATGTACAGTACTTCCATTAGGGCTTTACAGGCAGTTTCTGCAGGGTTGTTAATTGTAAGAGAGGGCAAAGACACATTTTCAACTACTAAATCATATATAATCCGAGTTGCAATCATCATTAACCATGATCTCTTTCATTTATTTGAACACAAGTCAGTTGACAAGACTGTATGGGTTAATAGGAAGATTTCTGATCGTTGCTGTAGTGGCCTGGTTTGCTGTCTAGACAGCAGTTTGATCCACTGATTGCACACGGCCAATGTACTGTCAGTGCCTTCAGTCCCAATTAATGAGAAGAGTCTACAGTGATCATTGGCAGCACAGCCTGCAGCCTGTGAATTCTTCCTTTAGGGGTGCATTGCTGATGTCAGCAGCAGTTCATTTGAATATGTTGAGGAACATACACACCATTAGAGGCCATTTGTAATCTTCCTTACATTTGCCAAAGAATAAGAAAAGTTTAATTAGCAAAAACTGAGCATCCTTGAGTCATTAGAGAAATGTACGTTTTTATATGAAGTGCACTGAGTAATGCAGAAATGCCAGAGGTACTATATAAATATGTGTGCTGCCATGTATTGTAGTCTCCAGTATTCTTAGATTTATTTGAGCTTTCCCCTACAGAGCTAGGTCATTCATTAACTTCCTAATCCACACCCCTCAGGGTGTCATCTTCACATTGAAGATTCCTTCTTCCGCGTTTCTTCTGCTGGCAAAATCCCTGGGCCGGCGCATGTACAGTAGAGTGAAAAGCCAACTTTGCTGTTAAATTTTGGCTTTTTACTCTACTGTGCATGCGCAAGCACACCAACAAGAAAGAAGAAGCGTTCGCTGCTACCCCGGGCTGGTGCGGTTCTCTCTTAACAGGGGGGGCCTCAAGTCGGCAGCTTATATAGACCATGGCTAGCTTTAAAAAAAAAAACAGCAATGGTTCAGTACTGACTGTACTCCCATGTTAGTGCATATTGCACCACTAACAGCCACTAACGTGAAAGGACTTATATAAGTTATACCATCATATTATGGTTTTGTTAAGCAGTGCTGTATGTGTGTGTAGAAGGTAGCAAATAGTTATCTAATGCAATAAGAAGGCTTGAGTGATTTTGGTGCCCACACACCTTAACCTTTCTCATTGCGCTGTTGGCGAGTCAATTAGTGCATCACTACAGTACATCTTGTGTGATTTAATGACAAGCATACCAGAGCAGGAAAACTGAATTACAGTATTTTCTACTGTGACATAAGAGCCTAACTTTAAAACTATACTTTCAAATAACTTTTGTTGTTTTTAAATTGAAGAAAACATAAAAATTTAGATTTGTTTTAAATAATACCTTCCATTTTCCAGTATTTTGCTATAGAAATATAAAGTGCTGAGACACTGTTAACTACAGTATATGCAATAATAGCTATTTCTCCAAACTGCAAAGAGTCATTTATCTTTGGTTCTATCAAGGTTTTGAATTTCCTCTGATGCCCAAAACCACTTCTGTAATCAGCAAATGAAACATAATGGTTAAAAGGTAATAAAAGCTCCAAATGAGCATCTTGCCCATGGGAAATATTCAGTGCACAGTGAGTGGCAGAGGTGTGGCAGTTAAGGCATGTAGTTAGGGTACAGGTACAGTTACCTGCGGGCATGACCACAATGTTTGCTGTAAGCCCTTCTTTTTTATTTTATAATCCCCCATAACATCACAGTGCATAGTAATTCATGTTGTGGGTAAGGTTGAAGCCTGGTGCAGGTTTCATTAAAGACTAGGTAAGTTAGAATGCCTATGGCTCAAGTGTTCATCCATTGTGTAACACATGCACAGACCTCTACACATAATGGAACAGTGTCTGAATAATAAAAACTGGCCAAGACTACTAGACCTGATGTGCTGCAGACTTATCATTCTAATGATTATAAATGAATAGGAAGGGACCAGTGCCCTTTGCTATGTTCCAACTCAGTTAGTGGAGTTGGAACATAACAAACTAAAATTAGGAAGACACTGGAGACACTTATCAAGTATTCCAGTGTAGGGGCATACATTTCCATGTCAGACTAAGACAGTATTCTCTAAGCCTCTAATGCAGGGGTGGGCAAACTTTCTGGCTCAGCGGCCACATTGGCTTACCGACGAGCTGGGCCAGCGGTATGCTGTTTCCGCTCATCAGTCCCCAGACGCCAAGATTCGCAGAGTCGGCGGGCTGGATTAAACAGACCAAGGGGCTAGACGTGGCCCCGGGCTGTAGTTTTCCCACCCCACCCTATGTAGCTAATTTATAAGTGAAATGTATTTACTATATACTTGGTGCTGGTGCTGTAAATAAGTAACCTAAATAAAAAAGATTTATTTCATTGTTGACTAGGCTCCTCCTTCTCAATGAAACACCCCCTGGTGAGAAATATGTTGAGGACTTGAAGAACACAGAATTGTTCCGCTTGCCAGACTTTGTTTAGAAGCCACCTCTATTTTGGTGAAAAAGATATCATCAACCTAAACTGCTGCCCTGCCTTGGCACTGTGACCTTTGCTCCCTTTGTTTGGCAAACCTTCACTCCTGTGTTAGTGCCTCATAAATTCTGACTTCACTGTAGGCTAGTATTGAGTCCCAATGGGCTTGTGCACATTGCATTTACAACTTTTTACACAAAGGGGAAGTAGGGAGCAAAGGTCATAGAGCATAGACACAGAGTTAGGCTTGGGGAATTATATATTTAATATAGGAGGAATGCTATACTTTTGGTATGTGAGGCCGCAGAGCATGTAGGTATTTAGGCTACCTCCAAGCTTCACTTCATCAGACTGTGCAGACAGAAGCAGAGAGTTGCGTAATTCCATGTGACATGCAGTGAGATTTTAAGGCTTAACAGACAAATCTCTCTTGATGGGAAAGGTAAACTTAAATACTGTGCTGTATACAAAAGTCAATATTTAGGTCGATACTCACATCTCCAGGTAAAAGCTTATGTGGGTGTAGTCCATGCTTGTAAAAACAAACATAGTGTAGACATTTACTGTAGCAGAAATATATTAAAAAGGTGTGATGATAAGAATTTCAGTGAAAATATATTATATTATAGGGCTGATGTACATGAATACACCCTGCATTCCAATAACCAATTCTGTATGCACAGCAGCACAGCCATCTTAAGTAAAGGCATATACCTTTCCTCTGTTGACTTCCAGTATTTTCTGATTGTGCCTCTTCACTAGACCTGTCCAAGTTGTCACTGAATGTTTATAGGGTTTATAGTTAAAGGGGTGCGCCATCTTAAAATTAACTTTTACCATGTCACGTTCGCATCTGTCAGTTGCATCAGATGGAAAAAATTAAATGTAGTTTATGCATCTGATGCATAATCCAGATTATTGTCTTGCTTCCATAAATTTGCTTTGAATCAGGTTATTTGGGAATGTACCTCAAAATAGAAGGGGTCAGGAGTGTATATAAGGGTGTGTACATAGAGGCCCATGGTCTTCAGGGCAAATGCTGGACAGGGCCACCACTTGGAAAGCTCCCCTGCCTATTGCAAAGGGATCAATAATGTGTGTGCCTGCTAGACTAAAAACATGTACCTGGGGCCCCCAGCTCAGTACTGCTGCTTCTCAGTAGTCACAACATTTAGACAAACAGCAACTAACAAAGTTGAGGCAATTACTTCCTGCCAATCATCACTGTAATAACACAAGGAAGCAGTGTCCATTAGGCAAAGAAAAAACACCCTCTGGACCGTTTCAGAAGGCCGTGGGGCACTGGAATCCTGCAGTAGGTGAGTTTTGGTCTGTAACACAACTAATATTATAAAATGATGTAATTTTCCAAGCAGAGGCTTTCCCTGCATGTGGCAGTAACACATTCCTTCAGAACATCACAGTAAATCCCTATTTTCTTCCCTTCTTGCACCTATCAGAAATCGTGCCATCTCACAGTTCTCAGGTGTTCTTATTTTGTTATTAACCCCTTCTCTCTCTGCTCCTTTTATTTACCCTCACACTCCCATTTTCACAACGAGTATATTAAGAGAGCTACACTGCTGTACACACTAATCCTCCTTGCACAGGGTCAGACTGGGCTGCGAGTCACTGGGTGGGCCCTAGCCTAATCTAAAGCATCAGAGCTCACACACTGTCCTCCCTCCCCCCATCACACTGAAGTTAAGTATAAGGTATGCACGGTCAGGGGGGGGATGGTCAGTCTCTGGGGGCCCCTGGGGGGGCATCCCAGGTGGGCCTCACACACCCCAGTCCAATGCTGTCCTTGCAGTTGTCTGGCTGAAGTGAGGCCAGAATGGCAGTAATGCCGCTAGTACCACAGGACTCTTTAGATCTTAGGGTCATGTACAACCCTTAGTGCTCATTTAACCTCAGGGTTGTAGCTCTCTGCATAAAGCTGGGTAATGGGTAAGTACGGGCCTCCTTCCTTAACTCAAATGTGCAAATGAAATGCAAGTAGGAGGCGGGAGGGGAGGACAACTATGTGCCTCCCTTGCCCACCTATTTTTACTTTGAGCAGCCTCACGCAGGCCTCATTAGATTCAAACAGCAGTTCACAGGTCTTTATGTGCTGATATGGAGTGTAAAGAACTGTGGCTATTTTTACAATGCCCCATACAGTAGCCAAAATGCAGAAAAAATGGTAGATTGCCCACTGTATTGGGCATCATGAACGACTCATCTTGCTCCTCTGTGCAGGGCAGGGTGAATTAATGATGTGGTCAGGGCTTGAAAGGTGTGCGTAATTTATACCTGTACGAAGAAGAAATTATGTAAAATTCTAATTTTTGTCAATTCTGACAACGTCTTGGTCTTGGTTTTCTCTGCGCTCCACTGCGGGGGCATTATCCTGAGTTCCACCGCATGTTAGCTCAGGAAGAAAGGCATCCTTACAAAAACAAGGCCCACTTTTATATTCATATCGCTGCCATTTTCTAAAAATCAACTGTTTTCATTAACTGCAACAGAAATGTCTATATTTTTCTTTTAAATGATGTAAATTATCTGTAAAGAGCTGCTGAATATATCAGCATTATATAAAATGAAGGATAATAATGAAAATAAGCACCCAGAATAGCAAGTCACTGGTAGAAGGTAGGTCGACACACTCTCATGTGAATTTAAAGAGTTGGGTAAAC
This sequence comes from Xenopus tropicalis, assembly GCF_000004195.4. NCBI lineage: Eukaryota > Metazoa > Chordata > Amphibia > Anura > Pipidae > Xenopus > Xenopus tropicalis. The sequence goes on along the minus strand of NC_030685.2, from coordinate 55,348,647 downwards.
ACAATTGTCTCCCATAAATATAACAGGAAAATATGTTTCTCAAACAGTTTTTTGTGAATTTTGCTTGCGGACAACAAAAATGCAACTACTTACCAGCATAAAGGATCTATGAGGCTTCAGTCAGCTGAATAACATAATGTGCTGATGTGAGGCTGCCGACGACTGTGGGATCTCTCCATGGTGCTGACTGCTGACATGCAGCTCAATCACAGCTATTAACAATTCTTTGTAGGATAAATCTTTGTGTCTGACTCGGGAAATGTTTGATTGTAGCTGTGGTTGATGAAGCAACCATTACATTATGCTCAATGCTTTTATTGTGAACACATGCTAAATAAAAATCAGACCAAAATCTAATTTGCTAACAGGGGCACCTTTTTAGAAAAAGCATTAAACTTCCATGCTAGCAATGTATATTCACTTAAATGGCTTGAAGTGCTTAGACATAATAAAGATAAACTTACACTTTTTACACCTAACTCTCGCTCAGTGGTTTTAAGGTTCATTTTGCGGCTATAGTTAAAAAAAAATATAAGCAAATAAAATTTTAAATATAATCAAAATAAAAAAAAAATCTCTACAGTTTCTGAAATAAATTATTCTTCTAATTATTCTTCTGTTTCTCAGCACTCTTGTTTTGTGTCAGATTTTTTTTAAATCAAATGTATTAGCTAGGCAAAAGGAGCACAGAGTAATGATGTTTTGGAGATAACTGATTTAAATAATGTATAATCTCTGATAATTGTAGATATTTGTTGGATAAAACAGCCTATCTGTTATAACTTTGCACTGGCCTGAAGAGACACTAATAGCTAAAGCAATTACAGTAATGGGCACCTGAGAAGTAACCCACAGCCAGCTGCAGATAGAATAATGAAAGTAAACATTTAATTGGTTGCCATGAGCTACTGCCCAGGTGCAAATATGCCCAATGTATATCATTGACCCCCACTAGTGAATCTATAAGATATGCCCGTAGTGTATTCAGTTGTATGGCAGCAAAAAGGTGCTAGCTGAGTGGGCAACTCTAGCATGAAACACAGAGTTTACAGACAGGCAGTGATTACAAACAGAGCTGCTCTGCACTAGATGCAGATAGCTATGGCAGATTGGCACAAATGTTAGTGAAGGTGGTCAGATGCACTGTGAGGAAGCAACTTCACACTCAGCTAGATAGTAACCATACCAGACTGGGGTGGTCTCAGTCTCTGACTGGGTAAGCAAAGGTACTGAGCAGGCAGCAAGGGGGAAGTCGTATGGACCAGGTCAACCAGGGAGACAGTCAGTGCCAAGCAAGGTACCATGGATATTTTTCAACGTGAATTAGTCCTACACTTGGACAACTTTGCAGTACTTAAACTACTACTGTATAACGCTCACAGAACAGCTGAGACTCTAGAAACCTAATTGATCTGGCAAAGCTCAGTGTAACCCAAGAGTTAAAAAAAAACCTATGCAGTGCCCTGATAGTTCGGCTGATATTTCAAATAACCCTTATCCACCTTGATAGGGTGAGCTGTAAGGTGTTGATTTGCATTAACTCATGCAGTACCAGTCCACATTATCCAGGAACCCTAACGCCGCACCACCAAAAAAAAATCATCTCCTGCACAAAGCCTGAATGTAGAAAGACAGATTGCTGAGAGGAGGATATTGAAGAGGAACTTGATTATTTCACAAAGCAAAAATTGGGTTTTTTTTTCTAATCATTTAGAAAGCTTCTTATTTCTATGAGATGAAACATCTATTACATTTTTGTTTTCTTGATAGTTCCTCTTTAGACCTTTGCATTGCAACAATGTATGCGCTACATCCTTGGCAAGCAAAGTGACAGTCTACAAATGAGGTAGCACATATGCTTCCAGCTTTCAGGTTATGTTAAGGAAAAAGTGCAATGCCGCGTTTTAGCCAGTGGGCGAAGAGTTACTGGTATTTAAAAACAAGTTTATTCTTTAAGGGGGCTGCTTCCTCAATAGTTAATATCAAAAAAGGAACATCAAGCACTCCGGACTGTGACAATCTGCAAAAAATCGTCTTTATTTCTTCATTTAAAAACAGAAATGCCTAGTTTGAGTTATTCCTCAATTGTTACACCTATGGCTAAGAACATTACATTCAAGAAAAGAAGGCAACATTGGGATGTATATATAACCAAAACAGAAAAACGCTCAAAGACAAAACCAGCGTTAGGTAAATAGAACAAATAAATAAACAGTTAAATAACCCAATAATTCATTAGTCATGCCTATTAACATAATACAAACTAGATTGATTTAAATACCTAATGGAAAGTTGAGACTCGGGTGTACAAACCCCGAGTCTATCGCTCACAATATGGAAATTAATCACACAAGAGCGACATTCGGTTCAAGGAAAGAAAAACAGCATGCTCACCGAAGTCCAGTGGTGGTCCGGGTGCTCAAAGCCCCGAACCCGCAGCTGAAGGGAAGAACACACCAGTGTTTAAAGGAACAGTAACACCAAAAAATAAAAGAGCTTTAAAGTAATAAAAATATAATGCACTGTTGCCCTGCACTGGTAAAACTGGTGTGTTTGCTACAGTAACACTACTATAATTTATATAATAAGCTGCTGTGTAGACCCGGGAGCAGCCATTCAAGCTGGAAAAAAGGAGAAAAGGCACAGGTTACATAGCAGATAACAGATAAGTTCTGTAGAGTACAATAGTGTTTTATCCGTTATCTGTTATGTGCCTGTGCCTTTTCTCCTTTGAATGGCTGCCCCCATGGCTACACAGCAGCTTATTTATATAAATTATGGTAGACTTTCTGAAGTAAACACACAACTTTTACCAGCTCAGGGCAGCAGCACATTATATTTTAGTTACTTTTATACACTTTCATTTTTTGGTGATACTGTTCCTTTAAGGAAGGAACATCAAGCACTCCGGACTGCAAAGATCCTAAGGCATTTCTTGTTCTTTTAATATGAAGAAATAAAGTCCGTTTTATAGCAGATCTTTGCAGTCCGGAGTTCTTGATGTTCCTTCCTTAAACATTGGGATGTAAACTTTGCACACACGGATGCATGGTAAAAATCTGATTTCCAATTATTTGGTAAACTTTTATCTGATTTCTGCAAGCATATTTTTGGTATTTGTTTAATCGTGTGATTATTGCTTAACTTCCTTTGTTCTTTTATATTAAAACACTAAGATAAAAAAATAAATAAATGCAGAAATAAACAGTGGCAGATTTATGTCAAATTGTTAAAATAATCCAATTAGATTTTTGATTGTTAGCACCAAAGACAAAATCTGAATATTCAGGACACTCAATTTTTCAGGTTTCTGTATAAATTCATCATTTTCTGGTTCTATTCAGTTGCTGAAAAGTCATGAAATTGCATTAAGGAATTGCCCAGATTTCCAGTTGGCTTTTATCTTGTCTAACTATCATGTCCTGCAACTCTTTAATTGTGTTTTCTAATCAATCAACTCATTTAGAGCATGTTTACAAGTTTGTGGCCTATATCAGTGCTGTCCAACTGGCGGCCCGCAACCCCCCCCCCCCCCGTGTGGCCCCCCATCTGTCTGGCTGCTTTGATAGTTTACCTTTGTGTAAGCTTTAAATGGTATCAGTACTGCCCCCCTGCATGGTTCACACAGGCTGTAATTCCCCTGTATTGTTTAAAAATGTAACTGTTCACACCTTTTAATCCCTGTATTGTTCACCCTCTTCATTGTTCACACCTCAGGCTCAGACTGTAATCACCCACATTGTTCACCTGTTCACACCTCAGACAGCAGTAGAAACCCACAACTAAACCCTGCACACTATAAAAAGAACAAATGCTGGCACTGCAATTAAAAAGTTTTTTTTAATATACTGTATAGTTATTGTGCAAACTGTAGAAGCAGTGCCAGTATTGTGTCATTGTATGCTGCCTGTGTGTGCCATACTCTGCCTGCCCTATGCTGTCTGTGTGTGCCATACTCTGCCTGCCCTATGCTGTCTGTGTGTGCCATACTCTGCCTGCCCTATGCTGTCTGTGTGTGCCATACCCTCCCTGCCCTATGCTGTCTGTGTGTGCCATGCTCTGTCTGCCCTATGCTGCCTGTGTGTGCCATACTCTGCCTGCCCTATGCTGTCTGTGTGTGCCATACTCTGCCTGCCCTATGCTGTCTGTGTGTGCCATACGGGGGAGTGTGTGTCCCAAAAGGGTGAGTGTGTGTCCCAAAAGGGGGAGTGGTCAAATTCCATTATTGCCCCTCCACCATGTAGGCCAGAAAAAGTCAGACCCATGGTACCACATAAGTTGGACAGCACTAGCCTATAGGATATAATGGTTAATGACAGGGTTAAAATGTCAAAATTTTTAACTCACTTAAACACATATATACATGGGCTGAGTTGTTTAAATAGCAGTGAAACTGTTGTGAAAATACAAGAGTATAAATGACCTTAAATTAATGTTAGTGAATAGGAGAAAGTACACTGACTATGCTTCACTTTCTGCTGTTTGAACAGCTAGAATCCTATGTCTGTAAGGATAAAGAAAAATGTGTCTATTTACCAATATTTTGGTACATTTTTTCAGTAATAATCTAATTAAATTACAGTAAATATTATTTTCAGTTGTATTTTTTACATGAAAGTGTCCCTTTATAGGCAGCTAAAGAATAATAATGATGTCCACAGATTGCTTTGTGTGCAGAGGAAGTGAGCTGTGAACTGCATTGTACTTGGTGATTAACCAGTGCATAATAACACGGCCGCTCATTACAGTCCAGCTCTGACAATAACCCGCTTGTGGAACACGTTAATTATATGAATTAAACTGCTGATTGTTGGCTTCAAAGTTCATAGAGAACCATTTGGAATAAAAATATGGTCTTTTCATTTTTTATAGCGAACTTTTTACTATCTGGCTGAGCTATGCTACCATGTTTCTTGACTTCCATTTCATTGGGCTTTTTAAAATTCTCCGGATGTATCAGGTAATTAAAAAATTTGAAACAAATCATTTCTTAGGTCCCATCACTTACCAATGAGCATCCATCCAAAAAGGGAATAATTATTAAAAAAATTGGAATTATCTGCTTGAAATTGACTGTAAAGGAGATGGCCTTCCCGTAATTTGGAACTTTTTGGATAACAGGTTTATGGATAAGGGATGCCATTGAACAAACCCATAATACATCATAAGTAAAAGGTGTAATAGGGGATTTAGTGGGATCATTCTTTCAGAATGTGGGAGCAAATTAGGCTGAAACAGAATTTAATTTGATATGGAAACTTTGTCTGCTTTTTTCTAATAATAAATTCCAGAAATTATTAGGTCTGTGGCTGTATGGGTCTAGGATCACCACTATATAGGTACTGGGCCTGTTATCCACAATGCTTGGGACCAGGGGTTTTCCAGATAAGGGATCTTTCCATAGTTTGGATCTCCATGACAGGACAAAAAATATAATTTTTGCTTAATAAAACATAATTATAAGCAACTTACATTCATAAGAAATATACATTTATAATGTTTTTACATTATTTTTTATATATTATTGCTATTAAAAGCAGTGTTTATTCTATGCCCTTGTGGCTCTGACTTTTGAAACAATGTAACACAAAGCAGCATATTGACAGACCTGCCTTGCTGGAGGAGACTGGCTTTTGCAATATTGTTTAAAAAGTCATAACCAGGAGTTAAGCAAATACTGCTTTCAATAGCAATAACGTTTACAAACAACATTTGAAGCAATATTTTTTAAATTCATATTGGAATGTTCCTTAGAATTATGTTTTCTTTATTAGGCAAAAGGTTGTTTTTTGGGTGGACATGTCCTGTAAGTGTACTAAATAATTATTTCAACATTAAATAAACCCAAATAGGCTTGTTTTGCCTCCAATAAGGATTAAATATATATCTTAGTTAGGATCAAGTACAAGGTATTGTTTTATTATTACAGGGAAAAAGAAAATCATTTTTAAAAATTTGAATTACTTGTTTGTAATGGAGTCTATGGGAGGTGACCTTCCCATAGTTTAGAACATTCTGGATAATGGGTTTCTGGATGATGGATCCCATGCCTGTATAAGTCTTTGCAACAGACAGCAAATCAGAAGGCAAAGCCATTTCTGAAGCCCTGTAATAAATGAAGCATCTCATTCAAGCTCTCTGAAAACATGTGATATGTGTAATGGACCCAATAAGCTGCATTAGCCCCATCATTTACTGATTTATTATATTATCTATGTTCTGGACTTGGCACCAGCCAACACCACTATTACCTTGTAATAACTACTATTGCTTTTAGTATTGCTCTTTAGCCCATGCAAGTGATTTATTGTGCGATGGCACAATACTACTAATACTACAGTGAGTCCATGTCCCATAGAGTTCATAATTCTTCTAGTGCCTGACAGATGGGGAGCAAGCTGGCACAGAAATCAGATTCCACATTCCATAAATTAGAGCCCAGCATTTAAGTCCAGTGATATAGGGCCAGAATCATAACTGCTCATTCCCTCCTCTGGGAATAATGGCAGTAATTTGTAAGAAAACATATATAGGTTTTCTTACAAATAACTGCCATTATTATATATGTAATATATATAGTAATAATATGTAATATACAATACATATATATTACATATCCTGTATTTCTGTAATTCCTTTAGCACACAGCTTGAAAAATACATTACTGTCACTGGTTAGTTTTGGCTGACAAGGCTCTTAAACATGTGACTTTCATTAACAAACCGTGGCCTTAGGGGGAAATGGCTAATAAACAAAATAACTTGCAGGAAAGGACAAATAAATAATTTGGTTTCTTTAAGTAAACAGTATTTCTAGATGAGGCTGACAGCAAAACAGAATTTGTGAATGATCACAGGAAAAATCCACTAAATGAGTAGTTAATTGCTCATTTTTAGTATACCCTGTGTGACACTGTGCTTGCAAATGCTGGAGGAATTTATACAGTATAATATACAGTTCATAAGTCATTTAGGCACTACCATAAATAATTGGAACGTTACCACAAAGTGTACAATTTGTATTTGACAGCAAAATATTCGCAGGCAAACTCTTTTGTGAGCTTTAAATATCTGTGTAATATAACTTGCACACTGTGCAGTTAAATACTGCTAGATGGGCCTTGTACTTTGTGCAAACGGCTGCAAGAGCCTAAACCTAACGCATAGCTGTGCAAAAATGAAGATTCATTCATCAGCAGCCCAGAAAATGTGAAGCTAACTTCACTGTTATTCACATGGCCCTGTTAGTAAATGAACTCCGTTATTAGCATAATAATAATCAAGTAACAAAATACAGTAGAACCTGATTTCACATCCCCGGATTTTTATCACGTTCCCATTCAAGCAAGCTACTGATTTTCTTTCCTGGATTTAAAGGAGAAGGAAAGGCTAAGTCACTTGGGGGTGCCAAAATGTTAGTCACCCCCAAGTGACTTTAATCGCTTACCTTTTACCCCAGGCTGGTGCCCCTGTTAGGAGAAAACCACACCAGCCCGGGGTAGCTGCAAGTGAGTGTTTCCTATTCCTTATGTCTTCTATTTTCTGAATCCCTGGGCCGGCGCATGTGAAAAGCCGACTTTTTTGTTCTCAGTTTGGCTTTTCACTCTACTGCGCATGCGCAAGCATGCAAAGACAGAAGAAGGAAGAGGAGACGCTCGCTGGTACCCCGGGCTGGTGCTGTTTTCTCCTAACAGGGGCACCAGCCCGGGGTTCAATGTAAGCGATTAAAGTCACTTGGGGATGCCTAACATTTTGGCACCGCCAAGTGGCTTAACCTTTCCTTCTCCTTTAAATCCAGGAAAGAAAATATGTAGTTGCCTGAATGGGAACATGACAAAAATCTGGGGATGTGAAAACAGGTTCTACTGTTGGTTACTGGACTTGAGCTATGGTATGATAATAAAGGAGTTAATTTACTAACAGGGCCATGTGAATAACAGTGTAGCCTTTCCTTCTCCTTTAACGTTTTCCCAGAATTTACACCATTTTCACTTGGTGAATCAGGGCTCTACTGTACAGTATTATATACAACATAATAAATAATGCATTCTATTGTGCTTGTGTATGTTTAAATATAATTTTTATTGAATAAATAAGGTAGAAAAATAGATAACATTAACAGTAGATATTAAGCTTTGAATAACATGGGGAGGCCTATTTATCAAAAGTTGCATTTGTAACATTATTTTTCCAATTCAAATGAACTCAAAATATTACAAAACTCAAATGTTTTTATTTTTTTATTAAAAAATCTGAATGTGTATTCTACTCAATATCAATGGGTCTACAAACTCTAAAAATTTTTAGAAAAACTCGAAAATCTTCAATTAAAAAAATCTCAAAAATGTTGCCTAAGGCAATGCCCATTGACTTGCTTTTAGATGCTGAAGGTTTACATTCAAGTTGAACTGAAATGAATATTTGAGTTTTTGAAACTATAATTCAATTTTCTGAGTTTTAGCACAAAAAAATTTGAATTGTGGCAAAAAATAGATTTTGAACATAGATAAATCAGCCCCTTAGTGACAAGGAGTTACTGCATAAGATGCTACCATATAAACATGTCCGAAGATAAAAAGCAAGCACAGTGGGGCTGCTGAATACATAATTGAAAGCATAGTTTAGGGAATATGCCTTAAAAATGGCACTGGGGTGGTTGAAAAATTATTTTCTAAGGATGAATAATTACATTTATTGCAAATGAGCATTAAAATGCTTTTTAGGTACTATTGAAATGTAAATTACCTTTACAGTGACCCTGTCTGGTAAATGTGTGTTTACCTCTGCTTTAAGATCCCCATGCTATAAAAAGTGCAGGTGTCAACTAAACCCCTTGCCATGAATTAAAAATTCAGTCTTTGATTTTTAATTCTAAAATAGCAACATGAAATAAGGTCTTAAAAATGCTCCAATCATCTCTGTAAATGACTGGCAAGTTTAACTAAAGTGGCACCTTTTCAAAGCAATTGGGGGGGGGGGTTACTAAGTTTTGGAACAAAGTTCCATGTCAAAAAATATGGAATGGAACCTATGGAAACTAGGCAGTTACTTGGCCATTTCCTATTGCTTGTTGTCCTCTTTGAAATGTGTTTGGTCCAAAAGCATTTGGTTTGATACTCCTTCCTTGATTACCATGACTTTTTTGTGTGTGGGAAAAGGGGACTTAAATGCCCAGATATCTTTTGGGTATAAATAAGCTGAATAGTAAAATCTGAGATGCTTTGGATGCTCCCGAGATAAATTACATACAAACAGCCAGGTGACAAGGTGACATTCAGCAGATAAAAGAACTACAGCTGTTGAAAAACTAGATGATGGTGCATCATAATAACCAAGGTATATTTAGTTATGTCACCTTTGTTCAGACTCAAGCACTCTTTGGAGTGTAGTCAATAGGGTAGTTAGAAAGTTTGGGAGAGTGTTTAAGATTAGGATGCTAGGCAGGAGCTGCTGAATAAGTGTTAAACAATTTTAACTTTTATTTTTCAATCTTTTCAAGTATAAATTACAAAAATGTATTAAAACCTTGCGTTTACTAAAATACTATCACATATTTAGGCCATGTGCACAATGTTATCAGACCAAGACTATTTGTTAGATCAGGGGCCCAGTTCATTATCTTACCAGGGTAAAGCTGGCCATACACGCACTGATAATATTGTACAAAACCTCGTTTCATACAATATCTGGTACGTGTATGGCAACTCAGCAGGGCGACTGATATTGCAGAAAGCTGCTGATATCAGTCGATTCGCCGATCGGGCCGGTTAAAAGATTTTGATCGGGCACCATTGAAGGCGCCTGAGCAAAATCTGCCTTCAGGGCTGAATCGACAGAAGGAGGTAGAAATCCTATTGTTTCTACCTCCATATCTGACGATTCAGCCCTGAATGTCAGTGGAGGGTTGGAACGATCTTTCGTGCAACTGATGGTCGCACAAAAGATTGAAAATCGCCACGTGTGTGGCCAGCTTAAGGCTTACATCCCATGTATGTTTTTGTTGCCATGATTTTTCAACAGAATTGGCACAACACAGTTTTATGCCTAAGACTTACAAGCAGGCTCTGTGTGGAGACTTATGGGACAAAAATACAATATGCCTATAGGACAAAGGGCAATCTGTAATCAGAATCAACTTTATATAAGCAAACAAGAACATTCCAAAGGCATATTATACATTATTCACTTATTAGACAAATACAAAAAAAATATGTCAATGTAACTTCATGGTACTACTTTTATTATGATGAAAAAACAATATACCTTCAGTCTGCAATTGCTAATAATTAGGCTTTATTATTTTTAATCAATACCTTTGCTATATTTAATGTTTTGTCTGTGTTTGGCAACCTAAACATTTTTTCCTGCTGAGGTCCCTCATGCTGTGGGTCTCCGGCTAACAGCTGGATCAATAGGCTGAACAAGGGCCGGTAGAATTGTTTGGAGCATAAAAAGTGCTAGACTGAGACAGTACATTATTAAACTTAACATTTTTAAAAGGTATGTTAATGATCCTGTATAGTTGGGGTATATTTAATAGCTATTACAGTTCTCCTTTAGCCATAGCTGCCCAGGACAGGACTGACATTTAAAGGGCCTAATTGGTGACCAGATAACTTAAAAATAGAAAATCCAGTTAGCAGGTCTGACCTGATTACAATTTCATTGAAATGCAATCAGTGCTGCCCTGCAACATGTATTTATTAGACGTTACCCTGAATTTTCAGGTAAACTGGTCACTTATCTTAGACACATTTACTGTAGCACAAAAGGTAAATAAAGAAGTGGCCAAGAATCGTCCAATAAATCTCCCATTTGCAGGGTATTTTTGATCTTCTATTACACGGAATGTCCCTGTGATGCTGCCCAGACTCTGATTTGTACAGACTTATTGCTCGCTTATTTATATCATATTACTTCTTCCACAAGCCTGAGCTTTGCTTGATCTCACAAGTGAAACATTTCTTGGATATTTATAAATTTAAACCAGACAGTATTTGGTTGCTGGCCGAGCTGGGCAGTAGGAAATACGCAAGATTCTCTGATTTATGTTATTTGAAAATAAGAAAGCAGCCAAAGTAAGCCAAGGACAATCCTGCATAATTAATGGCAGAGAGCAAAGCATCATTAAGCCTAATTACACAGATTTATGGGGTGGGCATAAGGATTGTCACTATAGTGCTGAAAGATTATCTATAGTCCTATCATCTTTGGATAAAGAGGTCAGCCCCATATCATTCTGGGTAAAACTTTTCCATTTTGTTATAAGTAGCACAGTTGCGCTCTAATCCTGCATAAGAAAGTCAAGTGGAGCCTCCCTCTTTGTTCTTCAACTCTCTGGAATGTCTGGGAACGTACAGATAATCTAGACCTTGAGCCATAACAGTCTGAAAGAATAATACAGAGAACAAAACTTGAGTTGACAGGCAGCCAAAGTATGGGAGATCCAGCACTTAGGCTAAAGGATGGTGGGGGAGATACGGCGTCTCTTTACCAGAATAGTCTGGCCTCATATTATTATGAACAGAAAAGCTAAAAACAGGTTCTATAATAGAAAACAAACAAGCAAACAACGATAATTTTCCAGTTGAACAAACAATATTAATGCTTGTGATTGTAAATGGTGCATTGCATGATATCTGAAAGCAAGAGCAATCCCCTAGATGCTTACCTGCACCATGTACACAATACACAGATGCTCAATGGAACGTGATACCCTGGTTGAAGACATATAGTCACAATGCAGCATTTTTCATCAGAATTTGTATCCTAGCAGTTTTCCAATACAGGTGCAAATTAAATTTGTGTTTGTGAATGATGTGTCTTCCAGAGTGCCAGTGTGGAGTTAGCCTGTGGTTCCCTTAAGGCAGTGCTGTCCAACTGGCGGCCTGCGACCCCCCTCTGTGTGGCCCCCCACCTGTCTGGCTGCTTTGATGATTTACCCTTGTGTAAGCTTTAAATGGTATCAGTACTGAGATTAACTGCCCCCCCTGCATGGTTCTCACCTCAGATTCAGGTTCTAATCCCCCTGTATTGTTTAAACATGTAATCCCCTGTACTGTTCACACCTTTTAATCTATGCATTGTTCACCCCCTGCAGTGTTCACACCTCAGGCTCAGGCTGTAATCACCCACATTGTTCGTCGGTTCACACCTCAGACATTGTATGTACTGCCTGGACTATGCTGCCTGTGTGTAGGCAGCATAGGGTAGGTAGAGTATGGCACATAGGCAGCATAGGGCAGGGAGGGTATGGCACAAACAGGCAGCATAGGTCAGGGAGGATATGGCACACACAGGCAGGGTAGGGCAGGCAGAGTATGGCACACACAGGCAGCATAGGGCAGGGAGGATATGGCACACACAGGCAGCGTAGGGCAGGCAGAGTATGGCACACACAGGCAGCATATGGCAGACACAGGCATCATAGGACAGGCAGAGTATGGCGCACACACAGGTAGCGTAGGGCAGGCAGAGTGCTGCCTGTGTGTGCCATACTCTGCCTGCCCTATGCTGCCTGTGGGAGGTCAACCTGGCAGGGGTTTGTTCTGGGAGTTTGTTAGCAGTTGGAAATAGCCATGAAATGGTCCCTAAGGTGTGTATGCTGGGGGTTGCTGTGCTATCCACAGGGGAGGAGGAGTCATATGGATTTTAGAGTGTGTCCACTTCTAAGTGGAATATAACAGCTATATCAGGGCTCCTATAGCTTTGGGGTACTGGCATAACACTAAGGAGAGCAGACATTGCAGCTGAATATGGTTGATATCCCTGCAGTGAGGACCGAGCATTTGGGTTTTTGCTGCACTACCACCATTGTGATAAAATGGGTGTGATTTGAAGTGGGTGTGGTATAAAATGGGGGAGTGGTCAAAACTGGCTTCCATTAGCGGCCCTCCACCATGTATGTGCGAGAAATTCTGGCCCTCGGCACCGCAGAAGTTGGACAGCGCTGCCTTAAGGTATGGCAGGTCATTTATAGGTGCAACATGCCATGGGAACTGTGGAAGCAACTGTGCTCAGTACAGAGGACTGAACCAACACCTTGGCACTCAACACAACATATACAGCTGCTTCATGGATACAAGTAGATTTATGAATAATGTTTTGTGCCCAATCAATCTGTCCTTCTGGACATGTATTACTGGTGCAATGACCATAGGTAGTGAAGGGCCAAGCCTCTTTCATCCGGGATCCCCTGCAGCTGCAATGTCTGCTCTCCTTAGTGTTATGCCAGTACCCCAAAGCTATAGGAGCCCTGAAATAGCTGTTATATTCCACTTAGAAGTGGAAGAATAAGTAACGCAAAAGTTACACAATAGGATTCCTTTACAGACACAAGCACATGAAGCAAAAGCATGCCTTTAGTGTTCCTTTACGTGTGCCTAATAAAGCTCCTTGTGTCCAGGGTCTGGCTGCACTCTGCACCTCACACTGGATAAAAAATACAGTATCAGTATGCAAAGTGTAGCTCTGGTAAGTGGAAGGCAGTCCTTCTCTTACTGCCAACCATATGCATCCTTCCCTGAAGGTAGTAAATGACCCCTAATTACTACTGTATGTGCCAATGATAATGATAAGTTATTGTTTAATTACATCCACTCAAACTGGTGTGATACTGGTATTGAATAGGAGATTACGGAGATGGCAGAATTCTTTCTAAACCCTCTAGACTAAAACAGAGGCTTTTAGACATTTTTTTCTTAATGTTACATGCTGCTCATACACTACTCAACGCCCAGGCATTCCCCTATCTATCACACCACTACAGAATGTAAAGTTAGGATTACAGGGGTCTGCAGATATATTCATGTTTCAATACCCCAACAGTATAACCTGGGCAAATGAAATTATTTATATATATATATATATATATACAGTATATATATATATATATTTTTTTTTTTTTTTTTTTTTACATACAAAATTAAATCTTTGAAATCAGTATTCTAACATATTACAAGAAACAGAAAGTGGAGTTGTGCATAGGTTTTATGTAAATACGGGCCCAGCAGGCCTCACCAGAAGTGGGTTCAAAAATTGTTGGCCTAAGAGAATCCTTACCTTCACACTGGTGTTTGTGATGAGCCCAGAGGAGCCCATTAATTCCATCACTGGTGAATCTAATTTCAGTTTTACATGTCATTTTTCAAGGGATTATTAGCTGTTTGTTTTGTTCTTGTCATTATTCATTGTGACTTTTTTCTGCCAATTGGAATGCATTGCAGAGCATGTGTCATCTTAATAAATTAACAAAGAAATATTATTTTGCATCTGTGACTTCATTTTATTGCACCCTTTTTTTCATTGTGGTACAATCAGATGTTAAACCTCTGTATGGGATTCTTTATACTAATGTGTAGAAGTAGACATTTTCAAGTGGTTTCATTAGACCCTGCTAATCCATGTTAGAGTAAACATTCCCAAGTATAAAGTAGTTCCATTAAACCTGGGTCATGTTAAGCAAATCTGTTAGGATTAACTGGCATAACAGTGGCATTAAGGTACATTCATTTTTTAGGATTTATTAAGTAAGAGAAGACCAAGGTAATTTCAGGTTATAGCATGGTCCTCAGTTATCACTCTCAGGCTTTTAGTAGCTAAATAAAGGCGACACAATGAAAAACTGCATACTGAGCTTTTTTTTTAACTGGCCAAATAATTTATTGGGGCACATATAAATCACTGAAACAAGTTCATGTAGTGTTGAGGGCTTTGAAGCAAAGCTGTTACCTATATTGTTTTCAAGAATAAGTGGATCGCTAAGCTTTTTCTTGAAGTAAAGTGCCGGTGCAGCACTTAGGGAGGTTTTTCCAAAGGGAAAGAGATGACAAGCGCTCTGTGGTCAGGAGGTTTAAGTAGATGTGTGGTTAATGCCCCCCTTGTGGTCCAGCAATTAGACCCTATTACATTGGATATGGACTTGGGGATATTAAAATGAAAAATGAATTTACATTTATGCCTCCTATTAAGTTTGGTAGCAGCACACTATTCTTCTAATACAGAGTTGGATAATAATAAGAGAGAGGAAAATCACTTATGAACCCTGAATTGCAGGATTAAATATCTATCTCAATCATACAAGAGAGATTACAGATTTAGGGGTTGGAATTATCCAGGATCCACCAAAACCAGTGTATTACAATTTCTGTTTAATATGAGGTTATATAAAAAAAATAGCTGAAGGTAGTTTCCTTGTTTAATGCATTTGTATAAATGCAGAGTGAATGTTTCATGCAAACAACAAGCACCATTGATTTTACAAGTAAAGTAACTAACATTGAACATCAGTCAATGCGAAATGTGATAATGTTGATAAAAAAACGAGAAATCAGCAGGTGAAATTATGGCTGGTCTACACAGCAAGGGCACAAAGACACAATATTTCTGAAAAAATGCATTCTGCCCAACAGAAGCTTTATGGAACAAAGAAACATGCTCATCCTGAACAGCAAACAGATTAATAGAGAAATATATAACAGTGCAATACATTCATTATCTGCAATGTTAATTGTCAATACAAATAGCATCTATTTTCCGGAATGCTTTGGTTTTCCATATATGGGATCTTTTTATAACATGGATCTGCTATAAAACATTTGCAAATGCAAAGCAATAACATGGCTTTATACAGCTTTCCAGCTAACACATCCCACACCTGTAAATGTTTTTGTTGTGTCCATGCGTTACCTTCAACATTTTTTGCTTCATAATTTCTGATGCCAAAATCCATAATTATACCCTGTACACCCCATATATTAAAACGTTTGTTCACCCAAAAATAAACATTTTCCTAACAGAAAGAGAATCTAATTCTAAGCATTTTTCCAATATGCATTACACATTTTAAGTGATTTCAAAGTAATCTGTAAGAGTAACCGTTTCAGTATCTATGTACTGTAATTTCTTACAATATAGCAGAACTTATAAATAAGCATGCAGCACATAATAGAAACTGAAGTCTTGGCTGGAAAAGAGCTCATACTGGGTAGATCTGCAACTGTGACTTTCTAGTACACTGTCTTGTATCTTATTTTACAGCATCTAAGGACAAAACCTCAGGCCCAAAGAAACATATTGCTGAAAATGAATAATAATTTATTTGTTCCAAATGGAAAAGTTTTTGTTATTTGTAGGATATCCTGAGTGATAGAGATTAGGATGTGCACAGTATAGACTTTTCCTTACTAGATACTCCTGAAATGCTGAACATCTACAACTGTGAACAGCAACAATTAAGTTAGAGCAGGGGTGGGTAAACCTACACCTACAACCGCAGGGTGTTCAAATATGGCTCTACAAGCTAGCCCTCTCTATATCATCAATACATTATAGGTGTTTTGGATGCATCAGAAACCAGGACCTTACAGTTTCAATGCACTTCAATTTTAAACTGAGTCGAGGTTTATTGAAGGCAGTGGAGCTATTGGTAGGATTTTAGTACTGAGTAACCAACCTGAGCCAATAGGTCTCTAAAGCATTGGGGATCTTTAGCTGTTGGTGGGTACCAGATTATTATAGGGCACCAGTTGGCCATCGCTTGAGTGAAAATATTTCAATAGCATTGATTGATTAATTACAAAAATGTAATTAAAGTAGCTGCAAAATAACAAGAATGCATCAACTAGATACAGTCAAATGTGTACACAAGTTTATACCAAGCATTGGTCTAATACATAGACTGCATAGCCAAGCTTAGAACCCCTAAAGAACACCTACATTAATGGTTTCTTCTTTGCAACAATGCATTGTTGAGTAGTATTCTAAAAATATGGAATAGCGTGATAAATGTGATTTTTGGAGTAAACATATGGCAGATTGGGGCTCTGTATTTCTAAACACCCATAGGTGCATGTTTTGTTTCCCACTAAACCCTGCTGAGTGTTTCTCCTAAGCTATGGAATGAAGTTACCTCACTGGTCACAAGGGAGGCGTGGGAGTTTGGGGTAGTTAAACGACAGACTGAAGTTCTTTTCTAACCCCTTAGGTAGATGGTTCCTCTTTAGAAACAATGTGCTTCTCAGTAGTTCTAGGATAAATCTAATTAAGCATATGGTCGTTTTGGGGGTTAATGAATGACAGATTAAATCTCAGCACCTTTGAAAACCTAGGCACATTTTTTTGTATTTTGTTGTTCCCAGGGGCGGTTCAGGGGCTACTACCCCCTCACTCTCTGAGAACACTATTGTGCGCTCTGCACTAAAAGAACATGGAAATTCACTTTGTAAGTTAAAAGTGTTTACAAAACCCCCAGAGGCAAGGTTCTTACCTTGCTTCATGGATGATGCACCCCTGCATAGGCTGAGAGGTCAAAGAACTCTGAGATGACACTGAATAATCTTATGTATGTTATTTTACATACGTGACTAAAATGTGTGTATTTAAAAAAAATAAGTCCCATGGAGCCCCCAAAAAGACCTCAGAAAGCACTATTTATAACTGATAACTGACATCACTGAACATTTATAATAAAGGTATATTCTACAGGAAATTTGTGAATCTTGTTTATTATTATTTATTTGTGTAATGTTGAGTCTCCAACAGCACTTGTAGTAAAATGTGCAAAAAAGGCATCACAATGACAACACGGCTATGCCATCACAAAACCTTTTACAATAACAAGCCATAGGGGACTGTTTTTAGTACAGCCCTAATTGCAACAGCTTACATAAACATTTGAGTTGTGTTGCCGGCCAAATGCAAATAAATATCCACTGTGTGACGTAAGGGAACTGGACAGATTAGGTTTTTTTGGTTGTTATTTACATTTGAACTAATCTGTTTCTAAAAATGCCCCACATGTAAGTGTCAGTTCCTGGTGAACCACACATGGGCTCTGTAGTGTAATGCACTAGAACTATTTAAATAAATTCTCTTCAGTTCCTGAAAGGATGAAAGTCATTAGTTTGTTTTTTCTGCATTTTCTGGGAATAGATTATAACACACTACCATAGAACTGCTATTTTTAGGGATCTTATCCTGTTGTAGGGATTGTTAGCTCCTAAAAAAGAAATCATTGATATCCCATTCAGTCAAAACCATCTGACCTGAGGCCTAACGCTCAGCTTCATTGCAAGGTAACATGCAAATATTGCTCAGAATCCAGGTATGAACAGTGAACAGTTTTTATGCTCGCTAATGAAACTTTAGAGCTCATTTACCAATGCACAGCAGTTTAATGCATGCTTATGGGTGTTCCCTTCTTTGTTATCAATAACGCTCAAAGTAGGGGTGACCCCAGTGAAGTGGAGAAACAAGTTTAAGGTCAGGAGAAGAAGCACCTTGACAGTCAAGGTCATGTTGTATTCAGAAGGTAACGGGCAAGATATGTATAAGGAAGGCAGGCAATAATCAAAACATTACAAAGTGCATTTAGGAACCAAGTAATAAAGACCTTTCCACAGTCATGGCAACACTGTGCCACTGTCCTTTAAACAAGACTTTTGACCAGTAACCTGCAGAATAATGTTGTAACACCATGTAAAACTCACATTGCAAAGGTATCTGCCAGTACTTGAGAATTCCACAACTTCACTGTAAAAAAAACATTTTGCTAATGATGGAGCCTCTGTTTTTCTAATCTGAATAAATGGTATTGCGTCCATTGGAAGGATCTACTGGGGAATAAAGGGTGAATGACATATGAAGCCATCAATAGTAATTTCGCTTGATCTGTAAGTATTGACAGTGATGAAAAACCCAGTAGCTCAGCATGTCTGGACACCTTACATTTTGCAAAAAGCTTCTGAGAAAGAGAGTCGTCTGGAGCCTGTCTAACATTCCAAATAATGGGTCGCAAATGAGTGAATAAGCACAGTAAATGGCAGCAGCTTGAATTCCCCGGATGTTTTCTACTACTCTGTGTCAAAATACCCCCATTCTTTAAATGGTGCAAAAAGAAAGCCAAGACTTTCTGCTTGCCTCAAAGGAAATCTAAGTTCCGGAAACAGGATTTTCCTAATCTACTGAGAATTTGATTCTTTACGTAGCTGATTTGGCAGCTGACAGAGCAATTCTATAACTGGATTCCGGCTAAGGTCCTACTCCAACTAAAATAAGCAGTGAGTTTTAGCAACCACGGCACACATTTAGCACAGTTACAATAATATATTTCACATCATACCCAAAAGAGATAGCATTCTTATAATCAGAATTGAGCACTCTAAATTAGGTAGAGCGTAAAAGGGTTGCAGAGGACAACTTAATAGGCTTTCTGACTCTCAGGAAAGCTTCATACTTGTCTGTTTTGGATGCTTCAGCTCATTTAAAGCAAAGAACAAGCATGACATTTTTCTGCAGTTTAAATCTCGAAGTGTCACTGATGAATTACTCCAAAGGCCTGTAGCTGGGGGCAGAAGAAGGCAGAGGGTTGGGAGAAGGCAGAGGAAGCTGCCTGATGTTAGAAAGGTGCATAATTTCAGTTCAAGCATATTGGAAAGAGGCTTATTTACATTTATTTAATTTTTCATTTTTACAATGTCCTCTTTAAATTTATGGTTGGGTTGGAGCAGCTAGAATTCTGGTTCAGATTCTGAAATGGCCCTGAGAGGCATAGTCTGAATTTACTGCTAGCAAAAATGATAACAATAGTCTACAGATACTCCCAAAGTTACAGTAGGCCATGCCAAGGGTACAGCGCCAGAAAGATAGCCAGCCAAGGCAAGTTGAGAACCATAGCATTATCCAGACAAGAAGATAAAAGAGGAACATGGACACATACTCATTGACTAGGAGTAGGCGCACTGATTAACTGCTTATAGAATAAAATAGGAGAGATTTAAGGTGTCCCATACACACCACAAAGCATTGGCTAGACCCTCTCCATAAAGCTGCTGTACATGGTGTACATAAGCTCTCTGACAGCGAAGATCCATGGCTTTAAAGTTGTCCTCTGTGGCTTCATTAATCACAAAGCTTTTTACTTGCCTTTGGTGACAGGTGTGAACAGACAGCACTAGTGAGCATTCAGATGTGCCCAGTAAGCACCCACAGCAGTGCAGAACAGACGGAGATTTCAATTCATTGATCTTCACTGTCACAGGGCTGCTGTAACTGCAGTCTGGAGAAGTCAGCTTTAAGCAAAAGGCATATAAGCGTCAGATATACACTTTAAGCAGCCCAGATTCATTAAGGTGTGATTGGTAAAGTTGTCTGTTTTCTTTTTTTACCAAAACTTTATTGAAAAAAATAGATTACAGACATGAGTAACTTACAGGTTATCACCAGTGCATTTGTGCAGTACAACTGCCATTGTATGAATTAAAGATGGCCATTATTCTGTCCTATTATTTTAGTTTAATTTTGTAATTTAATTTTGTGTGTCCTTGTGACAACTTAAATTTTATGAGACACTGTCTCCTAGTGTACAGGAGTTTATACATGGGCACCGCTAGAGTGACCTAGTTTCCACAAAACTGTATAGTTGGGGTAGTTTGTGCCTTCCATTTCAAAGTGATAGATTTTCTGGCATATGCAACAGAATAGCAATGAATGTTCTTTCTGCTAATGTCAGGGCTAAATCGGTAACTTGGTTTAGAAACATCCATGTAGGTGTTACAGTAATAAGGACATTAATCATGTCGGATGGGTATGCCGCTACAGCGCTCCAGAACCTTTGTATTTTATTTTATTACATGACCAGACTATGTGAATGAAGTTCGCTGGCAAGAGATGATATTGGGGTCATTCGTCCACATGAGACAGAATTATCTTTGCCATCATGGTGTGATATATGCCCTATGAAGGATTTTGTATTGTATCAACCTGTCTCCAGATGCCACTATATAGTCAAATATTAATTTAAGGGTGCCTCTCCATAGGTCTTTATTCGTGTTAGCTATATCACGGGTCCGTATTTCTTTATGTTACCTAGAACACCATCATTGGCCAGTATTATGTGTACTTAGAAACGTGAAAGAGCTTTGGTGCCTGTATAACTCATGTTTGTTCTTCTAGGCAAGAGGGAGTGGTTGGGACAATTCTTTTCTGAAATTCAGAATGTATTGCATGCCTGAGTTGAATATAGCGGAAGAATATTTTATTGGGCAAATTGTATTTGGTTTTGAGGGCCCGGAAGTTCATTAGTTCAAGCTGTCAGTTTTCAGTTGAGGATTTTCAAGTGAATTTAAACAAGTGTAAAGTATGTCAACCTCATCCAGATCACATATTTTTGTAAATTACACACACTTCAATATTCTGAGTTTGCATCTAACAGAAAAATACAACATTCTGACTAAAAAAAACATAATAAAACACAAACCTGCCAAATACAAGATCTGATCCCATACGGATACAATAATCCGTGGAACAACGTTTTGTGCATTCCAAGCAGTATCGTAATCTCACAACAATACGCCCTAGTTTAATGTCTAAGGGTCTGGGTTTAAGTCCAAACTCACAGACATACATGCATCCACACAGATGTGTGTTAATCAGTTAATCATACGTTCATTATAATGAAATATGTGTTTGATGAATGTATCTTGTAAATTCTGTTACTTCAGACCAAACATACTTCCCTTCTCCCAGCAGAAACAGAAAGCAGTGAAGGTTTATAAGTGGAAACAAGTCACATGTTGTGCCTGCCCTGCGGCTGTCCTTTCTGAGCTCTGTCTTCATGCATCGTCACTGTTGGACTGTTGGTATCCACAGGAACAATACACTGGAACAATGCTAACATTTCATTATGATGTCTAACAATGGGGCCTATCCATTGTAAAGGAAGAAGCTAGATTTTCTTGGCAGGCACCCTACCTGGAAAATTAGATTCGTAACTGATATGTCCCTATGGCTAAACCATTGTATTGGAAGTAGGGTGATAGCAGTTTTAGAATCCTGCGTGAACAAAAATAAAAGAGATAAGACAGGCTTTATAATATCAGTGGTGTGTGGGCATAATAAAGTGAAAAAAACATGTAAGATAATACAATGTAAGAGATTAAAAACAAGCATCTGTCAATGGGCTGCCTGTTATGAAAAGCCTCTTATTTTCTGTCATTTTTTTATCAAAGGGTTCAACAGCAATTGAGTCTCCATTCCATCTGTCATTCTGTATGTACATGTATGTGTAAAATGGGTCAGAATATAATCCCACCCATTGCCTTACTTGTTTTCACTGTTATATATGCTGCATTAACTTGGGTTCTACATGCATTCATTATTCTGTTAGCTTAGCATTTAGCTTGTGCTAGCGAGCCAAAGAAAATGAGAGGAAGGCACTTAAGAGAGGGGTATAGTGATGTGCTCACATTGAAGCCCTAGGACCTGGGTTTGGATTCAGTTTGGTTAAAAAATGTGGCCAAGTCTCAGTTAGCTGCATCTCTATAAAAAAAGACACCACTCATTCAGCAACAATTAGAGCAGTGATCCCCAACCAGTGGCTTGTGAGCAACAAGTTACTCACCACCCCCTTTATGTTGCTCCCAGTGGCCTCATAGTTGGTGCCCATTTTTGAATTTCTGACTTAAGGCCCCATGGACCGACTCGTCAGCTTATCGGCCCGTGTAGGGGCAGAAACGAGGGGCCTGGCCGACCGATATCTGGCCTGAAATTGTCCAGATATCGATCGGCCAGGTTAGAAAATCCAGTCGAATCAGGGACCGCATCGGCTCGTTGATGCGGTCCCCGAACCAACTGCCCCATGGCCGCAAATGTAATCCGATCGTTTGGCCCCAGGGCCAAAAGATCGGATTATTTTTTTTTAAGCTACTTGCTACCCGATATCGCCCACCCGTGCTCATGGGTAAAAAAGGTTGGGGATCTCTAAATTAGAGAGATCATTTACTAAGTGTAGGACAGGAGGCAAAGTGCACAAAATCAGCACAGTCACCATGTTTTTGGCATTTTGTGCCATTTCCTGCCCTTGAGAGAATTGGCACAGGTCCCTGTATTTACCCTATAAATCCAGCACTTCCTACATTCAGCAGCAATGTATTAGAGATAGGTAGATAGGGAAAGGCATGTACTGTTGGTCTGTACTGTAGGTATGTACTGTAGGCACCTAAGGCATTAGCTTTAGGCTGCAAATGAGCCCTGTACTTACCACCTGCCCTGTGTGAAAACAGTGTGACACCAACACATTTAAACAGGGATGTGAATAATCCCCATGCACTTCAGAGTAAGGATGCTTTAACTGGTTGAGCTTCATGTTTAGATGGTTTGTTTTTTTATTGGCTCAGTGAGATGAGTTTTGGCAACTGACTGGAGTGAGTGGAAATATGCTTTTACAATATGCCTTGTTCATATTCAACAAATGTGCAACCATTTATGCTGTTATGAACTCATTCTGGTTCTTTGTTTGCCAAACTTCCTTCAGGATGTGTGTATGAGTATAATATTCTCAAGTATGTGTTCAAATTAATTTTGATGAAATCCTTTTTTAACTAGGCTATATGGGGGAATAAAAGTCAGTAATGGAAAAATCATTATCAATGCGAAAATGTATGTCTCTGTGCGAACAAATTTGCCATTGCGCAAAATTAATATGGGCTTTGCGAACACGGAAACTGTTTAGCAGCCACTTCCGACAGTGGAAGAAAATGAATATTATTGTTTGCAACAGTGCGCAGTGTATGTAATAAAACTTCTAAATGAAAATGTTGTTACGTTTGCTCCAAAAGATTACGCCACCTTCAAGCATGCTTTAAAATGTTTGCAATGCGCAATTAAAATTTGCAATGTAATAACAGTCTAAAGAACAATAATACATTGCAAAATGCAAATTTTTATTCTTACTTGTGCACACTTTTTTTTTCAACTGTGTTTTATTAGGTTTGCTCTGAACTTTGCATCCTTCAAGCACAACTTTACATTGGTTGCTGGGGACATTATTTTAGAAATTTGATGGCAGATATGTCCAGATCTCAAGTAACAGAGTTTCCCCCTGAATCCCAACTTACTATTTTTTTGCTGTACAAATGAACACATTTGTGTATAAATAATAAAGTCTGTTTTGCAAAGTTTATTAGTTTTATTATTAACTTGTCACCAGCTTCTATTGCCATCTTGAGAGTGGTGTTATGTGTATACAGATAACAGATAAATGTCTAGTGGCTGTAATGTGTTGGCCTTTTTTACATGACAGGTAGATGAGCAAATGTTTTCTCCAGGCATGGAATCGCTGCAAAATTCTGCATTTTGCCACTGGAGAATTTTTTAGCAAAACTGCTGCAAGAATGTGCTGTGACAAAAATTTGCAGAGTGAGGAAAAAGTTGTGGTTGCGTCAAAAATGTTGCGTGCATCTAAAAAGTTGCGTGGTAGTTGATCCAGGTGCAGGCGATAGCCCAATAAGGAAGCTATGTATGCCTGTCTCTTCCTATTACCTGTGCCGGATCATTTAGCTTTTTTTGCTGCCACATGGCCTTACCTTGTGCCTGTTCTTGGATTCTGTTTGCCTGCTGCCTGTCCAAACCATTGCCTATTGTCAGACTTTGTTTTACTGTCTGCTCTATTTTATTATTAAATCTTTGTTTAATCACAGTTTTTGTTTAGCCTCAGTATGTCTGCCAGTAGTTATATACAGCATATAAGCAGCCTATAAGTAGTTCAACCATTATTTTTGACACTGTGCATGCAGAATACCATGCCAATAGGATTTCATATAACTGGTCGGGGAGGCCTTTCGGAAGGCCTTATACAGTGGCTTGCAAAAGTATTCGGCCCCCTTGAACTTTTTCACATTTTGTCACATTACAGCCACAAACATGAATCAATTTTATTGGAATTCCATGTGAAAGACCAATACAAAGTGGTGTACACGTGAGAAGTGGAACGAAAATCATACATGATTCCAAACATTTTTTACAAATAACTGCAAAGTGGGGTGTGCGTAATTATTCAGCCAATTCAGCCAATTACTGATTATTCAGTCAATACTTTGTAGAACCACCTTTTGCTGCAATTACAGCTGCCAGTCTTTTAGGGTATGTCTCTACCAGCTTTGCACATCTAGAGACTGAAATCCTTGCCCATTCTTCTTTGCAAAACAGCTCCAGCTCAGTCAGATTAGATGGACAGCGTTTGTGAACAGCAGTTTTCAGATCTTGCCACAGATTCTCGATTGGATTTAGATCTGGACTTTGACTGGGCCATTCTAACACATGGATATGTTTTGTTTTAAACCATTCCATTGTTGCCCTGGCTTTATGTTTAGGGTTGTTGTCCTGCTGGAAGGTGAACCTCCGCCCCAGTCTCAAGTTTTTTGCAGACTCCAAGAGGTTTTCTTCCAAGATTGCCCTGTATTTGGCTCCATCCATCTTCCCATCAACTCTGACCAGCTTCCCTGTCCCTGCTGAAGAGAAGCACCCCCAGAGCATGATGCTGCCACCACCATATTTGACAGTGGGGATGGTGTGTTCAGAGTGATGTGCAGTGTTAGTTTTCCGCCACACATAGCATTTTGCATTTTGGCCAAAAAGTTCCATTTTGGTCTCATCTGACCAGAGCACCTTCTTCCACATGTTTGCTGTGTCCCCCACATGGCTTGTGGCAAACTGCAAACGGGACTTCTTATCGTTTTCTGTTAACAATGGCTTTCTTCTTGCCACTCTTCCATAAAGGCCAACTTTGTGCAGTGCACAACTAATAGTTGTCCTATGGACAGATTCCCCCACTGGAGCTGTAGATCTCTGCAGCTCATCCAGAGTCACCATGGGCCTCTTGGCTGCATTTCTGATCAGCGCTCTCCTTGTTCAGCCTGTGAGTTTAGGTGGACGGCCTTGTCTTGGTAGGTTTACAGTTGTGCCATACTCCTTCCATTTCTGAATGATCGCTTGAACAGTGCTCCGTGGGATGTTCAAGGCTTTGGAAATCTTTTTGTAGCCTAAGCCTGCTTTAAATTTCTCAATAACTTTATCCCTGACCTGTCTGGTGTGTTCTTTGGACTTCATGGTGTTGTTGCTCCCAATATTCTCTTAGACAACCTCTGAGGCCGTCACAGAGCAGCTGTATTTGTACTGACATTAGATTACACACAGGGGCACTCTATTTAGTCATTAGCACTCATCAGGCAATGTCTATGGGCAACTGACTGCACTCAGACCAAAGGGGGCTGAATAATTACGCACACCCCACTTTGCAGTTATTTATTTGTAAAAAATGTTTGGAATCATGTATGATTTTCCTTCCACTTCTCACGTGTACACCACTTTGTATTGGTCTTTCACGTGGAATTTCAATAAAATTGATTCATGTTTGTGGCTGTAATGTGACAAAATGTGGAAAAGTTCAAGGGGGCCGAATACTTTTGCAAGCCACTGTACAAGGGATGATAAGCTGCAGACCCGAATCGGCATCTGAAATCTGCCCATGTATGGCCACCTTTAGACTATTTTATATAAGGAAATCTAATTATAAAACCATTCATATGTTTAAGGCCTACAGTCTTTTCTGCAGTATTTCTCTGCACAGAGGCTCAGCCCCCAATTAATCCTTGTAATATTACAGGCATCCCGGTGATGTTATACCTTTTGAATCGGAATCTATACTCTCTTTGCAGATAATAAAGAACACACACATCTCATGCAGAAACAAATAAGGTGTTAAGAAAATAACAGAGTGACCCCTCCCACAGGTTTTATTGAAACAAGCACATGTAGAGTTTGTTTTGTGCTACATTTTTTATTATGTATTAGGGCATATAAATATGCACACATGCTTTCTTGGTATGTAAGCTGCACCTATGGTATCATGGCTATGTCTGTCTAGATACTGTCTGTATGCCAGCGCTTTGCTGCATTTTTTAATAAAGATTTGATTGTGAATAAAAACATAATAAATAAACACATGTTTGCGCTCTGACATTTAACTTAAGGTATATTCATTTTGTATATTATTTTATATAGTTGGAAACTTTTCTTTACCCCATGGAAATCTAATAGCCACATGCAATGAACTTGACCTTTAATATGAAGCCGTATCTGTCCTGTTGGTTTCATTCACCCCCTACTATGTTGCTCCTCCACATTGTTCTACACTGAAGGCATCTCAGGAACCTGTTGTTTGTGACTGCCTGTATTATGTGGTTTTGTTCTCAATCTCTTTCACTGCATGGGAAACTTTAGCCGCTCTCTCTTGAACTTAGTCAATGAACAGCACTGGTGACTTTGAATTCTGCTTTTGTTCTCTGCTACCTGGGTATTGTCTGAATAATGAACATAATGGAAGAGGCTCGGTTTCAGGGTTTAAAAGGGAAACCTTTCACATTTTTCCATAGTTCAACAAAGAATGTATCATAGACGCTTGGAAATTGGCTTTAACACAAGAAACACGAGACATGTAAGCCATTTATTTATATAAGGTCCCCAGTCCAGCTGGTGAAGAACTGTCAGTCCCAGCATTTTTTAGGACCCTCCCTTCCTATCTGTTTATATCAATGGCAACTTAAACCAACACTACTTTGAAAACAAGCCTGCATTTTTAATCATTATGGGAGGTTCAGTCTTGTTTTTTTCCGGTTGCCATAACAGAGAAGGTTGTTAGATTCACAATCTAAATGATCAATACATGCTTCAGCACAGTTTGAACTGACAGATGAGCATGCTTTGCTCTTCCTTTCAGACTTACCGTTGGCACAGCATGCATTCATGTCAGTCAGATGTTAGACATACTCAAAGAAGGTGAAGCATTGTTATAGAAATTCTAGAGTGTTACTGTGTTCTTTATGAATGACTAGTTATTGCAATAAACTTCTTGACCATGGTTATTAGAATCTAGAGCCCTGTCTGTATGCTCTGTCCCAGGCTGTTTGAGAGGCTCAGGGCATATGGAGCGTTGCTTCCAATTCTATCATTCTGCATTTTTTTTCCCTTCGCCAGTTTATCTGCACAAAGTATAGCTTCCGCCCACAGCAAAGCAGAGTGGAGGTCGGCCCAAAAATGCAAAAGCAGACTGAGAGCAGCGGAGCCAACTCTCCATGTTCTCTGGCCCTAAGGCATGATCTGTTTCTCATAGATAAATGTAATCTTAAATTGTAACTGGTATCCACTGTGTTTTCTCTTTCACTGAGCATATTATGAGCCATTTACAAATGATGTGCAAATTTCCCAACAGTCAGTTGCACAAAAAATTCCATTCATCAAAGGTATTTTTTCAAAAGGCACTTGTTGCACTTCTGTATAGTGGCACCTGGCACGACTGCCTTCCTCCTGCCCATTGTCCTCAACTGAGTGCATTTGCGCCAGTTGACATGGGCAGACTATCACCAGATATGAAGTTTACACAGTGCTCTGGGTCAACAAGGTGTACATATCTTAGATGGGATCAAGTACAAGGTACTGTTTTATTATTACAGATAAAAAGGAGATCATTTTTAAAAATTAGACTTACTTGCTGGAATCTAAGGGAGAATGTCTTTACATAATGCAGAACTTTCTGAATAATGGATCCCATGCCCGTATAAGTTGTAGGCCATTCATATAATACTATAAGATGCACAGGGACCCAGGCCAAAAGCGCTACACTACTAGTCTCTTAGCTCTAAAGGAGAACATGAACCAAAGCAGCATGCAGTGTGAAAGTGAAAGTTATTGTTTGCATTATGATATTGTTATCCTTTTTTGTATAGAGTTGGCTGCAGTGCTTGTTTGGTGTTGGCTGCAATTAGGCAGCGCTTCATTAATACATCATTCCTTGCCTCATTGGAGCTCCTAATCTAAGGTCTGTATCATATTCACATACACTATAGTTGTTTTATCAGGAACCAGTTAACCAGCCTGTAGGTTTTTGGAGTGGGGGGAGGAAATCAATGCAAGCACGGGGTGAATATACAAACTCTTGCATGCAGATAGGGGCCTGGATGGAAACAAAAACAAAGCCTATAAGGGACATGGCCAGAAGTGTTAAATCCTGGGTATAGAACAATAATAATAATAATGCTATGGTTTTCAGGTAAAAAAACAAACAACTATTGCATGGATGATAAAGAACAGAAGAATGTGCCTTGTACATTCCATCACTCCATTGCTGAGAATGTCACCTTGTGTAACAACATTCTATAAAGCCATTTCTCCATGACAGAGCACTGGTAACCCCTTCACTGCCAGGCCTCACAAAGCATGCCTGAATGGAGTTAATCAGAGGGGCTTGTCATACAAACTGAATAAAAACTATCAGCACAATCTACTGAATAGGAGACAGATGCGTTGGCTGTTGGCCTGTCTGTATTTGTGCTGCTCAGTATTCAGGCTGTGGGTGGTTGCCACAAATGTAGAATGTAATATATGCATTACCATGAGTACATCACAATAATTACTCTTCCCGCAGTGCATATGTGGCACATAGAGTATAATAATGCCAGTTTAAGGGCAAGGAAAAGAATGTGCATATGCTACTAAAATGTTATTTAAAAGACAATAACAAATTTCCAGTCTTGATAGAGAAGCAAGCAGAAGTACATTATGTTCTTTTCAGCTTTTATAAATCACTCTAACCCAAACATAATCAAGAACAGCTTTTTACTGGATGCAAGAACATCTATCTGCAGTATATTTAGCACGGTTCTGGACAAAGGTAATTGTCTCACTGTAATCAAATGATTAATGGAAAAGCATTAAATGTATCATAGTATTTATATTTATAAATCAGGGCCTGAGATCAATGCTCATTTTAGTGTAACACACTCATTCCCCCATTTTTATGAACTATGGCCTGTTTGACTAATGTTTAAAAAGTACAATTATAAAGTAAGATATAAAGTAAAGGAAAACTCCCACAACAAGAATTGTTTTTGCTTCTTCCATGAGCAAGTGATAATGGAGACTCTGCCAGACACACCCAACAATCAGGGTGATCGAGGCAATCTCACTGCTGTGCTGTGGATTTTTCATGTTTTACTGCAAAGGAACACAAACGGCAGCGATCCCTCAACCTTTCTTACTTGTGAGCCACAGTCAAATGTAGAAAGACTTGGAGAGCAACACAAGCATCATAAAAGTTCGTGGAGGTGCCAAATAAGGGCTGTGATTGGCTATTAGGTAGCCTCTATGCACTTTATCAGCTTACAGGGGGCTTTATTTGGTAGTAAATCTTGTTTTTATTCAACCAAGTAAGGAATTCAAAAATAACTACCTGGTTTGGGATCACTGAGAGCAACATCCAAAGGGGTTGGTGAGCAACATGTTGCCCCTGAGCCACTGGTTTGGGAGCACTGAGAGCAACATCCAAGGGGTTGGTGAGCAACAAGTTGCCCCTGAGCCACTGGTTGGGGATCACTGGCATAAGGGCTTATTTATCCATTTTCAAGTTTGTGAATTCGAGTTTGCTTTGTCTAAATCACAAAGTCTTGCATATCTAATGGTTTCTTACTTATTTATAAGGAAAACTTGAAAAATGAGATTTTCAGAATATAGCTTGACTTTGCCTATGGCATCTTCTGAAACTCGCAAGCTTTTACACAGCATTTTTACATTTAGGTTTTTGGTTTTTTTTGCACTTAATAAATTCCAGACATTTGAGTTTTTAAACCATAAATCAAATTAGAGTTTTTGAGTGCAAAAAAACTGGAATCGAGAAAAAAAATCAAACTCGACTGCTGATAAATCACCCCCATAGGGTTGCCACCTTTGCAGGCTATTAACCTGGGCAAGGGGGGCGCACGCAATGACATCAGCACCAAACACTGCTGATATCATCATGCACACCGCCAACACATATCATTGACGTTTTTGGCGGAATGATGATGTCAGAGGTGGGGTTATTGTGTCCACCAGACAAAATTCAAAGGATTTCTGCATGGTTTTCAGAATATAGAAAATCAGACAGAAGGTTTTGACCCAGACAGCCCCTTGAAAAAGCAGGATGTCTGGATCAAAACCAGGCAGGTGGAAATGCAAGAGTTAATGCAGCCTATTCTTTTCAATTGGTTCTGCTGCAGGGAGGCACCAAATGCAGGTAGAACACATCATGTTGCGTTGCCCCTGGGTTGGAACTTGCCTGCGCCACCACAATAAGCAGAATCACACAGGAAATACAGGGCTGCTTTTCTTCGTGCATTTCCATGCATTCTTTTTCTGTAACATCCTTTTACATAGAATAACTGCATATCATATTTTCTACATACAATTTCCTGTTGTGATGAGGGGGTTAAATGAATAACTAAATGAATCATGGGGCTTGTGATACAATGGGGCAGTTAGAAGGCAGAAAATGTGTGTACATGCCATGAACACCACAAAGGAATAAACACCCTGATCTGCCATTGCCCTTATGCAGCATAAGATTGATTCTTTTCCAGTGGAAGGGTGAGTGTGAAACTAATACTAATTAGCTCTGCCGTTGTGAGTGATGGGCTTGTCTGACCTCCCTTGTTAGTTAGCAGCCACATGGGAGAGGTGCAATAGAATACATTTTAAAGGACATTCACTTTTTCCTTTTACAAGAAAGCTTTGTAAGTATACTATATCAATTCCATGTGCATTTAACTCCATGATGGGTGTGATATATTAACTGTTATGTCGAGCCCTTAAAACTGACTTTATCTTTGATGTTTGATAACCTTGTATATTACTTGTTTTATGCACTTTATTTTGTGCTGGTTTAGAGCATTAGTATATATATTCTTTTTATTTATACTGTAATTTTTGGCCTGAAGATTGTTCAGTTAAGCTACAACTTGTATTGCTGAAAGGAAATATATATAATATACTGGAAATAAGAAATATATATAATCAATTAAATATAATAAGGAAGATAGTCTTTAGTATTCCTCTATTAGTAATCTGTCCAGAGCCAGGCCAAGTGAAGTAGTACTTGGCCTGCCTCCCTCCTCCGCTTGCTACCCCCCCCCCATAGGCACTCACTAATGTAACTGCCTACTTTTTCACTTGCTTGCTACCATGCTGTACCTCTGCCATTGAAATTAAAACCTCCCTATTTGCAGAGCTGTCAATCAATCCCATAATATGAGGGCAATAATGATCCAGTTCGGTTTTGTTAAGGCCTGAATTCCTCTTCACCCTAAATGAAATAAGGTGTCAAAAAAGCCT
Organism: Xenopus tropicalis; assembly: GCF_000004195.4. NCBI lineage: Eukaryota > Metazoa > Chordata > Amphibia > Anura > Pipidae > Xenopus > Xenopus tropicalis. Next base: position 55,316,671 of record NC_030685.2, on the reverse strand, counting down.
AGAGTTGATAATTATCTCCCTCATGACATGGAGTTGGTTGACAGCTGGAGTGTGTGGGACCCATCAATGCTGCCACCCCAGGGACCTCTGACTTCCCAACACTGCCCCCAAGTGCGCATCCGTTATACTTCATCTGCCACGATCGGGGGTGGAGGACAGCAGAAGAGTGTCAATGCTTCAAATGGGGTCTGTATTGGAGGGGCCCACAAGGTTTTTTCCCGGTGTCCCACCAGCCCAGTCAGACCCTGACAGCTCTACATTCGCAGCATTCAGACAGCCAATATGTGCATGGACTTGGACTGGAGTGAACTGTTATTACAATGCCTCAATTCAGAAGGAGTTTTTTGGTCAAACACTCCAAATTCCAATGTTTTGTCAGACAATATCATCTACATGCATATCCCCTAACACTGCATGGTACACAGACTCTGAAACATTATTTAGTTATAGAGGCAGTGTCGGCTATATCAGAAACAGGTTGCTTTACAGACAAAACGCACCATGTCCTGTTCCCACTGCAGCATGCCGAACCTTAAAACCCATCAGAACATGTATTCCATTGCATAACAAACAATCTTGCCATGGGCATTTTACTCTTTCACTCACTTGGCATGTTCATTTTGACAACAGAATGTGAGCTTGTTATTTCTGCTTGAATCTGATTATCTTTAAAGAACAAAGCTTAGGGGTATTAAGCATTCTGAAGTTCCTCCATGAGCTCCTAATATGGCAATGAAGCAATGTCTTTGGCAACTGTGCGGACTCCAGCAATTTGGCCCGTGATTTTAAAACCTTTTGGCATGTGAATTGTTAAATAGGGTACTAACAGATCCAAAAAACAGTCAACTGGATTATGGGGAATTTAGAAGCTGCTTGGTTTATTACCAGAAATCTATCAAATATATTTGTGCTATGAAGAGGCAGTGAATACCTGAGATCAGGTTTTCTGTAAATCTGTAACAGGCTTTTATTTTGTGCTGGAATTTTAACCTTACATGGGAAATATGGCAAGCATTTGTATTTTGGTAAATAAATCTCAGTGGCTTATTGATATACTTTTCCCCTTTATGAATTAGTGAGAATTGTGCACAGAAGCTGAGTCAATATTGACATTGGCAAGCCCAATTTAGCACTAAAAAGATTAAGAGGAAAGCCTTTATTCTTTTAGTGCATACATGAGTTATTGTAGTTGTGAAATAATAGATAAATCAAGGGAGCTCAAAATGTGGTGTAAGTTATTAGTCCAGTTGTATTGTAATCAGCACTGTCAAGGACAGTAGAATGGTTTGACCCAATTGGCCTTTCTCAGATATTCATTTTTTCCATGCAGTCAGCAGTAAGGAGGTTCACAACAAAATGTCAGGGGGAAGAAAAATATGTCATGATAATAAGAAATCAGATATTTTCTCTCAAACAAGTGACAAGTATATGTTCCCTGCTAATGGGGTGCTGTGGGTTGCTAGACCTGGTCCTCCTTTTATTACATGAAAAACCCATATGGGCTCTTATAAACAAAAGGGGCCATTATTGCAAGAATAGTAAGGGCCACAAGAGCTCGCCCCTGAGTGCCCATTCTAGGAGCGGCCACCTTCTCACTATGCTCTGCACAAAGCTCTGTATTTAAAATAAAGTGCTCAGTTTGTAGGGCAGCCTCTGGATGTCCAGCACAGCCCTGTCCTAACCGCCTGCTTTTGGCAAAAAAGAGAGGGTTCCGATGTGAGCTGTGTGTCCTGCTGCCATTACCTTGAACATAAGAATGACGCACAAGTTCAGGGTGGGTAGGGGGCAAAAGGAGTGGAAGCCAAAGTTCCTCCCCCGCCCACTCCTCTTGAATAGAACGCCACCTAATTATTGCAGCCTTTCTTTGCACATAATGCATTACAATTGAGCCCTAAAGGATAACAAATAAATAAATATATGGACAATGATATAAAAAAAAATAACAAATAGAAAGGAAGAGCACCCAGGCTCTGAACTAAAGCTGTGATGCAGGAAAGGCACATACATTGGCCTTAGTCTGGGGGGGGCAGTGAGTGGCCAGACAGGGTCAGTGGGAAGCAAGTGATAGGGGTGGGGGGGAGACTGTGTGGATTGAGCAGGAGGGAGGTTGGTATGTGGGTCGAGTGGTAGGTGTGTGTGGCAGGCAAATACTATTTGGCCTGACTTTGAGAGCACCAACATAGCAAATTTCAAAATTCTAATTAGAAAAAAATCTAAGCTCTATCAGAACATTATCTGCAAAACATTGAGGATATTACTTCCCCTTTAATGCAACTAAAGGCGTATATATTGGATAAAGCAGAAAGTGGCCCTATACCGTTGTATGTGCTCTTGCTCGCATTTGAGGGAAGACATTGCTTTTGATGGTTCAGTTTGCCTGCACAAATATGCATTTCCTGCCAGCAAGCAATATTATTTATCCTACTTAATGCTGCACCAGAATCAATATTTTTCTGTTGCCGGGCTGCTGGGTGAACCTTCCCTGATGTGTCTGAGATTCTAACCTCCCGACGACCTTCATTTGGATTCAGGGTGCTGGCCATAAAGTTCACTTGGGAGTTCACCCTCATGCAGCTGCAAATATCCAGGCTTTTGTCCTTTCTCTATTCCCCCTCTGTAAGCCTAATTAATTGTCCATCTGGTGCAGCCTGCGGTCCTGCCAGCTTTGTGTAGAGATACACTTGCAACGAGGCATTTAGATTTATGGCACGTATTATAATATGGGACCCAGCTATAGGCCCCATTCTTTCTCTTGATTTATGGACTTGCTGGGGACAAGTTCTGGTACCAATGCGAGAAAAAGAAACACAGTGTGATAAACCTTTTGACTGCGTGTATTACTGTAAAGACAGGCACCAATGGAGACCTACATTATATATGTGCATATTAATAGTAAAGGAAACTACACTGATAGTAATAATTACCTGTAGTTCTGATTCACAATAGGGACCCCACCAGAAAAACACACATGGCCACAATCAACAGTTTTGTCAGCTCCACCCCCTCCATCCACCCATATCTCCCAGCCCTCCCTTTTTTCAGGGTGAGACTGTCCTTTGGTTCCCTAACACTGCAATTTGTTTCCTTTGAGCCTATGGGGCCTTCTCAGCTCCAAGGATCTGGTAGCTGTCAAAATCTCTGCCCCCCCTGCCGTTATGCCCATTATCAAGTAATTGTGACCTCCCTGAGCCTGTAAGACCTCCTTGGGTTCCAGGGTCTGGTAGCTGTGAAAACCTCCAACCCCCTGTATTTATGCCCAATGTCATATTATAGGGATTCTACTAGTAACTGTAATTATTTATTGGTTTAGCAATATCAGGAGGAAAAGCTTTCTGTTGTGTCATGAGTAATCTGTAGCTTACTTTCCACTGATAGTAATGAAAGTGATGTGGAACTAGGCCAGAGCTGTCAACCCCCCCCCCCCCCCCCCCCCATTTGTTTGTAAGTTACCAGATTTTGGTGGCTATCTCCCCGTCTCCTGTCCCCCAGAAATGTTCTCCTGATTTTAACGAATTCTCCCAAAGTCCTACAATGAATTCCGGGGCCACATACACAGTAAGTGTTCTGTGACATCAGGTAAAATTTTTTGGTGCATGACTTCACTTCTGGGTATCAAAATTCCCCCATGGCACCCAAGTAGTCAAGGTTGACAGCTCCGCTAGGGGTAGGCAGCAGGGGCACCAGTTTAGGGAACAACTATTTGGAGGAAATGGAGGTTGGGGGCAGGGTTGGACTGGGGGGTGCAGGGCCCAGCAGCCCCTAAGGTGCCCCCTAACCCCCTGCAGGGGCCTCACCCACCCGCCTGAGCATGCGTAAGCGAAACTTACTTTCAAAGCTTCAGGGGAGGGACAACGGTGGCTGGGGGAGTGCTAACAGGGATCAGGTTGGGGGCATGCCATGTATAGAAAAAGTTTATAACAGAATATATATCAATAATAAAGTGTCAGACATGTTCATGAAACACCTACTAATGCACTTATGCCTACGAAAAGAGATTCCCTGTTTTCCCACATAAACCTACACCTGAACCCCCATCACTCATCCTACATAAAACATGCTCCTCTGCCACGCGGACAGCGCTGGGTTCACTGGGTGCAAAGAGTAACGGAGTGCTCCTAAACATTATTCACACTTATACACATTTAAAGCAACTTGTGGCTACCACCAATCCATCAAGTCACCCTGCTTTCATGGAATGCATGCGATTGAGCCCAAGGTGCAAAGTACATGGAACTAATTAATACCTACTTTGAGCAGATGTTACTTCCACAGTGCACTTTGCATGTTGCCCATACACATACAACTCTCATACACCAAGAGAATTGCATACTTTTTTGCATCATGCACATCACAGTGCATCAGAACTGATGCCATTTCCCAGCACACTGACAGGATAAACCAGTGGCACCTTGAAAGCGCTGAGACCCCCCTCCCCAAAAAAAGTTTAAAGGTAAAGGTGCTGGGAAGAGGGGACTATGATACAGCAGACCCAGCGGTCCAGGCCCCGTGCAAACATACGCTTTATTACACACTGTGCAGATTTTCATTTGTGTTCATAAATGTTTATTTTAACTAGAGGAGACTGTGCCAGCTCTAATTATTGTTCTTATTACATTATTTTTAGGGATGATTATCAGCAGCAATAAAGACAGGGAAACAAAATATGATCTTCCCGAACCCTTAAAGAAGGGCTGAATTACTACCAAAATGCTTAATACACATGTGAGTGTCTTGATGCACCTTCAGTAAAATTGGAAGCACCCCCATTTGCAAGTTTCAGGCATTGTCTCTATTTTTACATTGTATACTATGCTTGCTGGTGAGGAAGAGGCCAGAGAGTGTACCCTGAGGAACCCCACTAACTATCATTTTGCTTAGTGCTTCCTGAATCCTTGATAATATCTGCTGTACATCAGAATTCAGGGGGGGCTTGAAGTACAAGACTGTACCTGGGCTGCCTAATGCCTAACCCACCATACATTAGTGGAGACCGTTTGCTTCCTGGACCCAGTGTGTTCTGTTTCTTAAAGCAGTTTTACCTTTCACAGTCAATGAATTATATTAATAAGAAGAAACTGATAACTTACAGCAGAATTGGGGAGCAGGGCCACTCAGCATAGGAGAGAAATTATTCCAATACTACACTCCAAGGAAATAAAGGGAATATTGGAATTAGATGTCATTGAGACTAAGGGGCTGATTTACCAACCCTAATTTTTACAAGTGGAAATGACAGTTACAGAATGGGTTCATATGTCCAAATCATTTTCCATGTTACAACAGATTCATGCCAATGAGGCAATTCATTTTGTGGCCCATAGGAATTGACTGAATCCAGCTACTTGAATCAAATTAAACTCTGACGGATTGGCACACTGATAAATGTGTTAAATTAATAACAATAATACTTTCCAGGAGATGTTCCTGACAGAAAAGTCCATTAGGATTTCCCAGTTTTTATAAATGAGCTACTACACCGTTGGAACTCCCAGGATCTTCGGACTTGGCCAAGAGGTGGCTTGATTCAGTTCAGTATCCTTTTAAGATATTCTTTGTGATGTTGGAGGCTAAAGTTTGCAGGACCCTGGGACTTCTCCTCTCTAACCACAGTCCTGCTCTGTGCTAGGAAGCAAAAGACTACATATCTTTTATGCGATTCCTCCATTTGTTTGTGTCAGTATTCCTGTCTGTTACAATTAGAATAGCAGCCTGCCAATTCAATGATCATAAGTAGTGATCTAAAAAGTTTTGACATTAAAATAGAAAAAAAAAAAAAGAAGAAAATCAGCACTCCTACCAATATATTTGTATAACCTCAGTAGGCAACCTTTCACCCAAGCCATTAAAGCTATTAAAACCACTATATGTTGCTTCTGGCTTTGCCTTGTCTCTTCAAATAAAACCAAACTGTCAAGTTGATGTAACACTGCAGAAAAAGCCAACCCGCTGGCCCTAGAAGGAGATGAGGACCTAGGGTCCTTTTTCATTAGCACTAACACAATTCATTGCGCAGACATAACCAGATATAGAAAAAAATATATTTGTGCAGCTGGTAAAAAAAGGAGGGACAAATGGAGATGCAAATACAGACAAGAAGGGGAGGCAGGTAGGGGATACATAAAAATAATTCTCTAGACCACAGTTTTCAGGCTTTTTGGATTCAAATCTTGCTTCAGCATGGGCCACATAACAAAGTTACATTTAAATAAAGATATGAGGGCTCATTTATATCTTCAAGTGTAATGGGCAACTTGCCCTTTTCCCTGCAGTCAGGTAAAATGACTTGTATTACTGGTACTTGCTCGGCACCACTCAATCCTTTCTGCTTTCAGTTCTAAATCAGACGCTACTGGGCCTATTGATGCAGAGGAACCCTAGAACTACCGCCACCTACTGACCAGGCGGTATCTCCAGGGATCCCTCAGCGTAGCGCAGCACACTTATTCTGAAAGAATAGGGCACACATGACTGAACACTGAAAATGACGCCAGGCAGACTTTTTAAAACCTTTTGTGCAACCAAGCCCAATTTGTGAGGAAGAACACATGCATTTGCATACATTTTGCAAATCTAACACAACTGCTGTAGGTGCAGCAGGAGAATCACTCATTTGCATGTACAATGGCATCTGAATTCTGGGAAAACATGCTGCCTTGTGGTGAAAAATAATTTTAAAAATTGCACTTTGCACACTGCATGAAGGTAAGTGAGTGCACCCTATTGTTGTAATGACCACCTCGCAGGAGTGTTAAATAAGGATAAATACACAACCAAATCCTATCAAGCCTAACAGGCCCATAGGCTATCCAGCCCCTTCAAAAAAACAACTTTGGGCTTTTCTAGGGTCAATGACAAAGAGACCCCCCACCGCGCTCAGTATGAATCCCTGTCCAATCGCTATAATCTGTTTCGTTTTTGAGGAAGATTCACAGCTCTTGATGATACTGTAAATAATCTATTGTGTGAGACAATGGTACGATGGAAATCATGATGGCGCATGAAAGGCAACGCAACTACACAACACAGTTAATAACCACACTTTGCTTATTTAACCTATTTCATATTGTGTTGCCAGATATTTAACCTGCTCCCAGAGCCTTTAAACTTCCAAACGATATTTAAAAATCAAATTTAAAGTAAAGCATTTTAGCATTTTCCTAAAATGAGCCACCCGTCCCTTTAAAACTAATTCCATACTAATTTTTATTTGTTTGGGATAACCCTCATATGTAAATAACTGTGCTTAATAAACGGAAGAGTAGTTTATTTTAAAAGGGATGTGCGGTTTATTTAAGAAAAGAACTAACTAGATTCATTTTGCAATACAGACAAGATAAATAAAACTAGAGTGGCATTAATGCTTCCTTCACATAAACATTCTACGTCATATAAATAAGCTGAGGCTGACATTTCATTCATTGTGTGTCCCACATTTCTAGGGCAATGGTTGAACAATTTTGCAGCACAGAGGGTTGTATCTGTAAATTTCTCTCAGAAGACTCAATTATTCACCCAGAATCCCTGCGTATTCATTGTGCTCCTGTTGTTTATTACTATGTAATGAATAATGGGCTGTGTTTATATGTACTGTATAATAAATTAGGGAAATATTGCAGAAGAATTGTTAAACATAAGATTAATAGAAACCACAAAGAGTTTCCATATTCTTTTAAAGGAACCAAGTTAAGGGTCAATCTGAATATGACATAATATAATTCATTCACATGTGAATGAAGGGTGATATCCCCACAGTGAGCACCAACCATTTCGGTTTTGGCTACTCTACCACCATTAGTGTGGGTATGGTCTTAAAAGCTCTTGTAATAACATGGGTGTGGTTTGAAGTAGGTGTGGTTTTAAAAAGGGGAGAGGTCAAAACTTTTTTCCATTTTTGGCCCTCCACCATGTAGGCCAGAAAAACTCCAAACATTAGTACCACAGAAGTTGTACAGCACTGGTTTATTGCATTAAATCATCTAGATAGCAGTGAATGAACTTGCCTCCATTTGCAGATCGCTAAACAAGTAAGTTAAGTCAATCTACTCTTTTTGAGTGCATTTATATAAGAATGTGCTCCTCTGAACACACAGATGGTGGAGACCAAGATGGTGCATACTCAGCTACATTTTCTGCACTTTTTCTGAATAACTGGACTCTAATTTTCCACTATGTAAGATCAGTTAGCTCACTATACACAAAAGTATTATGTACAGTCACTTGGGATGTATTTCACCCTGTAAGGATACTACAGTTTGTAAAAGGACCCCAGCTATACAATATAATGGAGATGTGTAGCCATTATAAGTAAGAAGGACACTATATGAACCGGTATTCAGCCAAATCTTTTATGAAGGATTCAGGATTTGGGCAAATCTGAAAATAGTAGATTTGTTGCATCCCTAATTATTCAGCATTGTGGAATGTGTATAAAACATACAGATTACATACAAAAACTACCCTATTCTTGAGACAGTTAGGGTCCCGCTCCCACATTTCTCAAGAAAAGGTCAAAACCCATTCAACTGTTTTAAACAATAGAGCCTGGAAGTGGGTACTTGGAAAGCAGATATCAGGTTGGAGGCACCAATGCAGGTTATATAACTGTGACAACAAAAAATATACTTGATAAAAGGGAGTTGCCCATTACCTGTAAAGCTGCATGCTTCACCCATTTTATTCTGTGCACCTTATTATTCTAAATAAATGGTTATATCAATAGGGAACTACAAAAATACTCAGATCATTTGTATTTAGCAGGCTTATTAAAATTCCTTTGAGTCCAGGAGAGATCACCTGCCAAAACCATGATCTTTTCAACTGCAGTCTCATCATGGTTAATCTGGTAGTGGAAGCCAATTTGGTTAGGGTGGGATAAATCTGCTAACTCCCAGGAAAACTGAACTGGTTTGAGGATATATGCTAATGCCACACCAGGCTTATTCTTGGCCTGGGGATGAACGTAGGCCGAGAATAAGACCCCATGCTTGCCTCATCTTACCGTTGTGACTGCACCTGGAGCCACTGTGTTGGCCCGGTTGAAGGCACACAGCGCATTTCGGCACCAAATCCACTTTGTGTGGCTGAAGCAGTGGCTACAGGAGCAGTCACAACAAAAGGATGAGGTACTGTAGGGGCTGATTCTTGGCCTGCTGATTTGGCAGTAGCTCTAAGATTAGTTTGAAATATTGGATTTCTGCCCCCCAGAAAAATAAATGGAGAAATGAAGCATATGCAGGATAGTAAATATACAGTTCTAGCTATTCTAGGGCTTATAACTATCCTTATGTTGTCAAAATGATTTTTCTTTTACACTGAAAATTCAAAGCACTGACATTGCATTCTTGTGCTTTATTTACTGCAGAGATACATTTAAAGAGGTGGTTTGGATTCTTTAAATAAAAGCAGAGAACAGAACAACTGGAAACTGTCTGTACTGGAAAAATATGAAGACTATTGACAATTGGAGTCTAGTTAAGTCCATGTGAGATCTGTTAGCGCCCCAGGCGTGCTATTGTGTGCTCTTTATCCTTTCTGCATTCAGTTCAGTATTTGGGTAGATTAGTTAGATGTAAAAAAAAATGCAACTTACTTAAACCAGAACCACAATGGGAACTAGGTCTGCCAGTATTAAATTGATGTAGCAATACTCTTACCGGGAGCAAAGAACAAAATGTAGACGTGTGTGCTGCTCGGCATGCCAGTAGGTGAGTATGCAGATATCATTACTGAACTTCCATTGGCCATTTAGTGCTAAATGCATTGCTGGCTCTAGACAATGTACAGGGTATTTGCCATTTCCAACATTCACTATTTAAAGACTTTGGGGGCACTCACTGATATGACTGCAAGAAAACAACTGCTAAAAAGGACCCACAATCCCTTTTTTTACAATAAGTTCAGAACAGACCTGGACTGGCAATTTGTGAGTTCTGGCAAATGCTAGAGGGGCTGCTGTAAGATACCACAGACAGTCAATGTTTTGTGGGCTGGTGGGGGGCTGTTTGGGCCTCTGTGTATTGGAAATCCCAGGGCCTATTCTGAATTTCACCTGGTTCAGAGATCAGAAAACGCAAACTTTCCACGCAAAAGGGCCTAATCTCACCTGTAAGCAGTGAAAGTGAGAGTCACTCTAAAGCTGGCAATATGCAAGCTAACTTTTGGGTGTTTGCACAATATTATTGAATCAAGTGCACTCTTTTGGTTGACTTGGCCTGTTTTACCTTGCAAATCAGCTATATTAAAAATCAGCCGATTGTGACTAGTGTAATGGTCTCCTGCACTCAAATACATATATTATATTTGCTTTTTGTTTAGAATGAATGTGAGATCTGATGTGGTTGACCCCCTTGCTTGAAGCTTTAGAAGGAAGTTTTTTCCAGATTCATTGGTGGGCTGGATGCCTTTTTAGCAAGGAAGGGTCTTCTATGTAGTCATAACACTGTAATTAAAAGATCAGAAGTAATGTGACCCAGAGAGCTATCCAATTGCCTGTTTGGTGTCAGGAAGGAATTTGCTTTTTCCGTTCTGTGAGGCTTTGTTTTGTTTTTGCATTCCTTTGCAACAAGATGTAGAGGGTTTGACACGATTGAACTTTATGAACTAATATCTTTTTACAGTCTGACAGATGTCATTTTATATGTTTTAAGAGCCCATGGCACCAAGTCTGTAAGTATAAGCAGCACTACACCTGTACCTTTAGATCACTCCCACACTTAAACCAGTTTGAACAGGATCCACTTGAGACAAAACAGTCATAGGGTAGTCCAGTTGTGCTTAAGTAAGCCTAAAACCGAGTATGGCTAAAAATGCTTTATTTTATGCACTTAACCTAGGGGCTGATTTACTAAGACACGAATTTGAATCCGAATTGGAAAAATTCCGATTGGAAAACGAACATTTTGCGACTTTTTCGTATTTTTTGCGATTTTTTCGGTGACTTTATGACTTTTCGGAAATTATCGCGACTTTTTCGTTACCAATACGATTTGCGAGAAAAAACGGGAGTTTTTCGTAGCCATTCCAAAAGTTGCGCAAAATCTGGTGCAAACAAATGTGGGGAACTACTATAAGCATCTTCAGAGGCACAGAGCCTTAGTGCTATGGGGTGTGGTTGCCTCAGACTAAAAAAGAAGCTCAAAACAAAACATGAAACATTTCTAGGCAACTTCTTTGCTCGGATGTGGCTTTACTAGGTAAATCCCTAAACAAGAACCCAAGATTAAGAGTCATACAGTTTGGATTCTACTTCTACATCAAGTACATCTCTGTATAATAACTAGTTCCACAGGCAATACAGATAATAACATTAATGAAGCAAGCAGGAAGGGAGAGGTATTGCGTGCAACCACAGCTGAACATACTGAGTAACCCCCTGGCGCAGTGCTATGCAAAGGAGCAGGATGCTTGGTTTCATTTAGAAGGGCAGAAGCACTTAATCCTAAGCGGTAGGCTCTATATGCATAGTAAAATAAGTGGTAATTACAGGAACATGGAAACATAACAGAGTAACGCTGCTTTAAACAGCAGGCAAAATTTAAGCACAGATATTGACCAATGAGCACTTGTCCAGATGCCAGTAAGAAATGTCAGAGAAAAACAGAGCAAATTAAAATGTGTTCTAATTTGACATATATGGTACAGTACCACAGGGCATATGGTACACTTTCAATTCATTTTTAATGTAGAAAAGATGTTAAGTGCTGTTAACAAATAAGAGCAAAGTAAATAAATGATAAGAGTAGAGATCTATCCCAGTGGAAGTGCTCACAATGCAGAAAGACAAGATGAAGCCGGTCCCTGTCTCAGAGAACATATTGGATAGTGGATGACCAAGAGACACAAATAGATGCTGGATGAGTTAGTCAGTAGCTGCTGTACCATACAGAGCAATAATAGAACCACATATAAATGATAAATGTAATTTCACCTCTACAAAAAGTAATAATAAAATAATGGGCATAAAAAAAGTGCTCAGACTTCCTCACATTAAGTTAAAGGAGCAAGCAGAGAAATTTACAGGTCTGCTAACACCTGAAGTACCTGACCCGATGCTGCCCAACCTCACCCCCACCCATTTCTTTGAAGCAGAAATCCTGTTTTTAAAGCACTATGCTTGTTGTCAGATCCTCTTGTGTTTAACCATTGTTTTTCTGTTGTCTACATGAAGCCACTCCTGGTCTATTTTGTTCAATGATAATACACCCATGACTTGCATCAAATGCCTTTAAAAATAAACTATAGCTGTTTTTACGTAAAAATATAATTTTTTCCTATATTTAATGTATATATTTTCGGAAGTACATAATGAACATATGTATGCATGGCATTTTCTAGTTGACACTGCTTTATTCTTACTGTCACTTGTGCTTTTTGGGTCAGTCTGCATATGTAGTTCTTACTCAAAATCAAGGCTGCTGTGAACTGGCTTCCTTTGCTATAGCTAATGAAATATTATGAATTGTAAACAGTTCAGGACCACACTACATACAGTATATGTACATTTTGTTCAATATCTCCTTAATAAATAATCAACCCCTAGACTAGTATTCCCACTACTCTGATTTTATAATGGGGATCATTTACTTTGTATCCTGATGTATTACTAGACATTATTCAGCAGGGGGTCATTAATGATGATGGCATTGCATCAAAATAGGAGACTCCTTTGCTCCTATTGCAGCGCCGGCTTTGCTGCTAAATACAGCATGTAATGCTAGCTCAGTGTGGTCTTCCTGGTGGCAGGGGGCCTGTGTAGCCAGAACTTTCTATTGTGATATTCTTAATATCTGTGTCTAAGAATGCAATGTAGTTCCTATTCCAGTGCACAAATGAAAACTGAAGTTAATATTTTACACAATATCATCTGTATTATATCTATGGCTCCTATACAGTTGCACAGGTCACATGTATGTATATTTGTTTAGTTTATATGTGCATCAGTGTATAAACTACATGAAAAATAAAATATGCTTCTGTTCTTTGTTCTGTCTCTTCCTTCCTATATTTACTCTTTTTATGGACTGTTGCCACCAGCCTGCAAAAATCAGGTTCCCACTGTACACAGGGCCCTGTTTCTAACAGCAGTGTCGGACTGGGGGGTGCAGGGCCCACCGGGGCTCCCGCCCCAGGGGCCCTGCGGGTGCCCCAGCCAGCCGTGTCCCCTACCCCACCCCCCAGCGCGTATAAATTGAACGCGTCAGGGGAGGAACAGTCAGAAGGGGGAGCGCCGGCAAAGGTCTTCGTAAAAGATTTGGGCAAATACGAACTGAATCCAGATCCTAATTTGCATATGCAAATTGGGCTATGGAAGAGTTAAAGGTAGGCGTGCTTCAAGCGAGTCATGTGATTTTAAGTATTCGTATTCAGTTCAGCCAGGAACACAGATTTGCCCGAATCTGAATCCTGCCAAAAAAGGCAGAAGCTTGGCCAAATCCCAAACCGAATCCTGGTTTCGGTGTATCCCTAGTTAATTCAAGAAATGACTTATTGATAACTTTGCATTATAAATAACCTTAAGTATTAAAGGCATGGGCTCTTAGTATGGGGAAATAATTTCTCTATCCAGTTACAGTCACATGAAATAATATGTTAGTTGGTCCATTTTCATATAAGACTATCACCTCTATATACTACATATTCTACATATAGATTAAGAAAATGGATATGTAAGCCATTTTGCTGAAGCAGGAAGCCCTAAAGTATATAGAATATAACTAAATGCATAGCACGCGAGGACTGACAAACAATTAGGGGAGGGAATTTCATAGAAAGGATGGTGCAGAAGAAAAGGCCTCAGGGTTGTTAGGGCTGTTGTTGTGAAGCTGCCCAAACACCTCAACCAGGTCATCAACTAAATCCAATCAAACTGACAGCTGATTAGAGTGTGGGGCCCTTGATTGAGAATTTTTTAAGATAACTGTAGTGTGATTGCATTTTTACTTGCGGGATGAAGTGTTTAAATAGGAAATATCTTTGGGGTCCAAGATGGTCGCTGGGTTGGTTGCCACCTTCATTCATTATGTTTTCTCAGCCTGTTTTATACCTGTAACTGTTAATCTTGCACTTTTCAAAACACATTAACCATTCCATTCAAGTGTGGGAAATGTCCCATGTGATAAGGTAACTATGTACAAGATAAAGATGCCCTGTAATTAAAGCATGTGAGATTTGAAACTCATATCTTTCAGGACACTAAAGCTGGCCATACACGCACCGATACTATCATACGAAACCTCGTTTCGTACGATATTCGGTGCGTGTATGGCATGTCGGCGAGTCGACCGATATCGCAGGAAGCTGCTGATATCGGACGACTCGCCGATCGGCCAGGTTAGAAAATTTTGATCAGGCGCCATAGAAGGCGCCTGACCAAAATCTGCCGTCAGGGCTGAATCGGCAGAAGGAGGTAGAAATCCTATTGTTTCTACCTCCTTATCTGCTGTTTCAGCCCTGACGGTGTGTGGCGGATCTGACGATGTTTCGTGCGACCGATGGTCGCACGAAACATCGTTAGATCACCACGTGTATGGCCACCTTAAGTTAAGAGAAGGAATTTGAGAACATCAAATGAAGGTGTAGTTGCTTGCATATATTGCTATAGGGTAAACGTCTAAGATACTTGTTATAGCAACCACCACAGCTTGCCGTTCCCCTTCCCAAAGTTCTTCTTCTTGTTTTTTTAAAGAAAATGTAATCTTGGTGCTTGGGCTAGAGTTCTACTCCGCCTTCCTGCAAAGTACCGAATATAAGCAGGTCAAATATACAGGCTAGGATAAAATCAGCTAAGACCACAGCTCTCACTCTTTCAATCACAGAGTTAACTGTTTACTAAGTCCTATATGATTTAAGTGCTGTCCTGGAGGTCAACAGATTCAGAAACATACCAAACAAAGGAAGGCAAAAGTCATGCTAAAATGGCAAATTGAGGTTAAAGCAATGACTGAGGCTCTGTTGTGTTTGTTATAGTATCTATAGCTCTATCATAAAGAGCAATATTTTCTGGAAAGAGAATGCTCTTTCTATTTCTGGAATCTGGTTTAGTTGCCCAGTCCAATCATATAGGCTTTTGGTTCTGCAGACAAGCCAGTAGAACAAAAAACTACTTACAGAGGAAAGATTTCTTTACAGTAAATACATGTATATCAAATGAAGCTGCTTTATCTGTATCTGTGGCACATAATGACATGATGTAGAATGTGTTACATATTGATTTTACATATTAAATTTCCCTAGCCACTGCAACCTAAAAGCTCTCCCCGTGGAAGGGTCAACTCTGCATGTTCATTAAAATGATGGATAACTCCACACAAAAGGAATGGCAGTGAGTATTTTTAGATCCTCTGCAGCAGAAGATAAAAAGGTAAGCCACTTGCAAGAAAAAACCCTTCACACCTTTAGCTCCCCAGAGCACCAACTGTGCAGCTGGCTGTTACACAAATTGCTGCATTTTGTTAGATAAGGGCCAAACAATATACATTGGCTTGCATTTATTATATTTATCATGCAGCAGGTTCAATGCCAAAGAATTTAGTGGAACAGTATTCTGGATAAAATTTTGCTAAACTACCTCTTTTGGCTACTTCACAGGCTAGAACAGGGCCTTAAGCAGATGAACTTGAATATAAAAGGGCAGGTAATAATGAAATGTTCTGTGTTTACCAAAACTAAAGTGGGGTCCAGGCAGGGCCACTTTAAGGTGCCAGTAGGCCTAGGGCAGAGATTAAATTAGTGGGCCCCACAGCCAAGGAAGATGTGACAGAACTACTCTACAGGTGAACTTAAATATTATAATGAATAATAAGGCATGCTATAAAGAAACAGTCTGAGCTTACTGAATTGACCTCATAGCCATGGGAGTGGATTAACTATATTTATACCACATGAGAAAATACAAGCACTTGTGGAATTTCTCTCAATCTTCTGTGTCAGTGAGTACTGGGAAGGTTCTCCCAGCAAATGGTTCCTGCAGGACCTTCAGTCTGCCCAGTCCAGTTGTGACCCTCCAGGTGGCTACCACTTTGTTAGTGGAAATGCCCCTTGGCCTATGTCTGATCGCTGTGTTTGTCAACCAAGACACTTCTTTTAGCATTTACTCTGATGACAGTCTTACATAGCAAGATCCACTGTGTAGAATAAGGACTGAGACGAGAGAGAGAGAGAGGAGAGAGAGAGGAGAGAGAGAGAGGAGAGAGAGAGGAGAGAGAGAGAGAGAGGAGAGAGAGAGGAGAGAGAGAGGAGAGAGAGAGGAGAGAGAGAGGAGAGAGAGAGAGAGAGAGAGAGAGAGAGAGAGAGAGAGAGAGAGAGAGAGAGTGTCTTTTTCAGGGTTCTAGTCAGATCTTCTTATTTGCCTGCAGAAATACAACTGTTAATTGTATCATGGCTGAAGGAGTGCTCACTACTGCAGCAATGTGTATGTAGTCAAAAATAGCAGCTCAGAGACAGTAGCAGACAAACAGATACTGTTTTCAATATTAATTATGTTGATATCGAAAAATACAATAAGAGTAAGCACAACTCAGCAGACAATAACATTGTCCACTGAGGTAATGTGTCCTGAAAAGGCCGCCACTTAATTGGATCTGCTTTTAACCCAAGTGTCATCTACATACCTGAACCAGTGACTTGGTGTAGATCCATTGAATGTAAGTAAGGCCTTCCTTTCCACTTCCTCCATATATAAGTTTGCTACCATGGGAGAACTCATTGCACAGCCATTTAGTAGATATTTTTGGGCCTTTTGTAAGATTTTGCTGGCTGATGCAATAAGTAAAAAAAAAACCTGGAGTGCAAATGTAGTCAATATATAAGGGGTGATAGAAAGTTCCTATGTGAACCAACCTTAGTGCCCACTAACGGGGCATATATTCACTTGTTTTATGAATAGTTGTGCTGAACATATTGTACATTTGTCTATTGTGTTAATCAGGAAAAATGCATGTTTTTGGAACAGCCTTCCAGGCAGATGTGGTGGGGACTAAGTTAGTTTTCAAACATGCATGTAGGGCCATTAGCAGATAGCATAGGGCCCCATATGTTCCAGTTATTGAGCAACCCCTTCTGTAGGAAGCCCGGTTATTAGCTCACTGTCAATTCAAGATACCATGATAACTAAGCATAACTGGGCCCACATTTTAACAGTGATTTCCACTATAACAGCCTTCACAATGCCCACTACCCGCCCAAACCCTGTCAATTTCTTTTTCAACAAATCAGAACAATATATTGGTCTGATGGGCCCGGACAGGCTGATACAGTAGCAATGCATCGTCTGTCTCTGTGTGTCACTATACCACCAAATGTGAATTTATATAACAGGAATGAAAGGTTCCGCACTCACAGGACTTGAGAAAACAAAAAGAATTTATTATAAGGTTACATCTAACGTTTCGGCTGCCACTGCAGCCTTTATCAAAGGCTGCAGTGGCAGCCGAAACATTAGATGTAACCTTATAATAAATTCTTTTTGTTTTCTCAAGTCCTGTGAGTGCGGAACCTTTCATTCCTGTTACATTACTCCGTTCTTTTGGGCTGCACCCAGGCAATTTTGATTGCTTTATCGTGAGTGCCTGTTAATAGACTGTATATATATATGTGTATATATATGTGTATATATATATATATGTATATATATCACCTATTCCCGCACAGCAGCTGTTAATTACCCTGTCTGGAAAGAGGTGGCTAGTAGGGTATAGGTGCATTGCCCTGAACCAATGGCCATTGGAGCAGATAAACCACTATTACAAAATGGGAAAATAAAAAAGTGATAACTTTTATAAGCAACTTATACATTGATATGTAGCACTCTCGCAGCAAATTAAAATGAGGGGTCTACCATTTCAAAAGTTATGGATGAAAGGTCTGATTGTGGGGCCCCCTGCCTTTTCCTGTTTGCCTTGCCTTTTGCCCATTTATTAAAATGGCTTAGAAGTAGTGTATATACATGTCAGGGGTACAGTGGTTTAAGGTTAAGACTTGCTGACTGGGTCTCTACTGGGTTTATAGACACAGCACACACAATCTGTGGGCATGATCTTTCCTTTTTGGAGCCATGGTCTGCCATGGTTAGTTTAGCAGTACTAGTTAGCCGTCACTGTTACAGTTAAATGACAGAATATGGTAATATGGTAATGTAACACTATAACATTTACTGGGAAGATGATGGGCTGTATGGTGGCTTAGCGTTTAGCACTGCTGTGTCTCGGGTTCCTGAGTTTGATTCCAGCCAGGGCACTATCTGAATGGAGTTTGTATGTTCTCTATGCATCTGCATAGGTTTCCTTTAGGTACTTCTGTTTCCTCCCACATTCCAAAATGATACAGGCTATTTATTTGGCACCTGATAAACTGACCCTGCTCTGTGTGAATATGAGAAGGATGCAAATGGTGTATAATCTCTGAAAAGCACTGTAGAATGTATCAGCTCTATATAGATACCAGAAAGTAAAGATACCACCTTACAGCTCTGGGGTCCTAAGTTTAAAGGCTCTATCTGAATGGATATCTGCATGTATCTGCATGTTCTCCTTATATATTCTTAGGTGTTCTACTGTAGTCCAGAAACATAAAGGCAGGCTAATTTGTTCCTGGTGATACTGACCCCATTGTGTGATGTGCTGGAAAATTTAAAGCTCCAGTTGGATAGGGACTGATAAGAATGATGAACAATCTTTTATATAAATAAAGGATAATAATTGTGACTGCATATACACTATATACACTGCATTGCCTTCCTTGTTCCATCTTACACACATATATACCATTTGTGCATGGGTTCAAAAGCAAGAAGATAAATAGCTACAGCAATAAAATGTCTTTTGTGTAACGGCCAGGAAGGGTTTGTTTAATAGCAAAGTTCAACCATGGAAAAGGTGAGCACAGGTAATATAAAATAACAGTAACAAATAAAAATCTTCCCTTCCCGGAGTCACTGAACATGGGCACGAGAGAACATTTAACATTTCTCAGAATATAAGTATCTGAATCATAGTGTTTATATTTTCCGTTAAATTGAAATGCAAAAGGAATTGAATGAAAGGTCAATAATCCAATCAGCAAGGAGGTTTTATATAGTACAAAAGAGGTGGTGTAGGTCATGGAAAATGTCTCCATATTTTGTCATTCTTTCATCCTCATCCTTACCATGGTTTGGCCGTCTATGATGATGTTAACTAATGTATTGAAAATATGATTAGTAAAGTATATGGGCCATAAATGAGTATTTTTTTTCAGAAGTGATTAATATATTCTGCATTACACAAACAGTGAAAGGAGTCTCCCATTGTTGGATGGCATCTGACACTGCGGTTATTATAAAGTTATTTTGTACTGGGACAAATACAAAAGTGATGTGGTGCTCTAATGCTATTTTGTGGTAAGTACTAGCTGATAATATATTGGATACATACAGAAATCCACTTGAATTAGTCAGCTTCCCAGAATTAACCCCTTTCTGCAGTTTAAATTCATTATCATTATGTTATAGGGTGTCCTCTTCTTAGCAACTTTTTTATTGGCTGCCAAAAATTCCTGCTCTGTAAGGTTACAATTACATAGTTATTGCTGGTTGCAATAATCCATTGCCTGGTTGCTAGTGTTACTGGGGTTATGTAATAAAAGGCACTAAGTTTGCCCAGGTGCAGTAACCCATAGCAACCAATCAGCAGGTAGCATTTACTGGTCACCTGTTTAAAACCAAACATCTTATTAGTTGCTGATCCCAGGTAAACTTTGGACGGAAGGAAATTCCAGTTCACTAAATTCTTGACGTGGTATTTGCGACTTGCATTGTACTTGTGCTGTGCATAAGGTGAATATGAGCCCAGCTGCTAATGGTTCTGGGTGCACTGCTAGCATGCTTCTCAAGGAGGGGGATTCTGAAGTATTAACTGGTAGAAGTAGAGATTGGATTAACTGCCTAATTAGCTCTCTTAAAGAGTCCAGTTATGTGGAAATAAGGTTTGATTGTTCATCAAGCCGATGATACTGGATTAATTTTGGTTAATGAGATTTTAATACTGCTACTAAAAAGCCCTCTATGCCATAGGTCTGTAATTTGGTTTAAAAGCAACATACATATCCCATATGACTGAATAGCTGGGGGGCAAGACTAGTAAGAACCATTAGTTATAGCTTCACATTGCAAAACTGTTAGTCAAACGTCAATCAATAAACTACCTTGTGTCAGTCACTGAATGCATAGAACGTAAGCCGGCCATGGCAGTACAGTACAGCAACACAGTGTCGGACTGGGAACAACCTTAGACCCTAGGCCAGCTTTCCAAACTATTTTTCCTCCTTTCCTCACCCAACCTCTTTATTCTCTTAGTCTCTTTTATTTACAAGCTAGCATCTATTTCTCCTCTTTCTTCCCATTCACAAATAGGGAATGACCATGAAACAGGCTAAATAGTAAGAAGCAGGAGGGCCCACTTACACCTGGGCCCACCGGGAGTTTTCCTGGTATCCTGGTGGGCCAGTCCGACACTGTAGCAACACAATATTCAGAATTATGCAGCATCTGTCAGCATTGCATTCTGGCAGAGACTGATACAACAAGCCAGGAAGTGAAGTCCAATTACTCTGTTCCTAGTAGTGCTGGGCGGTATGACCAAAAATTTATATCACGGTATTTTTCAAAATTATATCGGTATCACGGTATTTGACGGTATTTTTTTTCCCCCATGCATGATTAGGTGACCACCCCAAACACCCGCCACCCGCACCCCCCCACCACCCAAACACCCCCACCACCCCAAACACCCCCCCATCCGCACGCAGCCCCCCCACCCCCCCATCCGCACGCACGTCCCCACCCCAAACACCCCCCCATCCACACGCAGCCCCCCCACCCCCCCATCCGCACGCACGTCCCCACCCCACCCCAAACACCCCCCATCCGCACGCACCCCCCCACCCCAAACACCCCCCCATCCGCACACACCCCCCACCCCACCCCAAACACCCCCCATCCGCACACTCCCCCCCAACCCACCCCAAACACCCCCCATCCGCACACACCCCCCCATCCGCACACCCCCCCCCACCCCACCCCACCCCAAACAGCCCCCCATCCCCTTCACATAAATATAACCCCCCACCCCACCCCATCACAACCCCCCCAAACACAACCCCATCCCCTTCACATAAGTATAACCCCCCCATCCCCTTCACATAAAATATAATTACTTGCCAGGCACCCCCACCCCCGACAGCTCACATTGGTATCCGACTCTGAATGCGATGGTGCTTTTGTAGAGTGTGCGCGCTGACGTCACGTGCGCGCTGACGTCACGTGCGCGCTGACGTCACGTGCGCACCCGGAAGTATTCAAGCACACCGGTATGGGGGTATGTAGAAAATACATATCGGTTTCAAAAAAAACACCGGTGATCGGTTTTTACCGGTATACCGCCCAGCACTAGTTCCTAGTATGAATAATTTTAAGAAACAAAACACAGATAATACAATATGCAACCAACTAAAACATATTTGCCACCTTCTAAATTCAACAGGATTTGGATTTAAAATCTGCAGAACATATTCATGTCAATATGTGGACTCAAAAGGAAAAATCTACACCCTCAGAGACAATTGTCTGTCTGTTGAACCAGCTAAATTGCGATTCATGCTGCCATTCCGGTGAAAACCGAGTCATCTCCTTACTCCCCACATATGGGAGTAGCCACAGCCGCTGATGCTTGCCCTGTTCTGCTGCACTCAAGCTGCACTTTAGGGCCGTGACATACGTGGAGATTAGTCGCCCGCGACTAACCTCCCCGATATGCCATTCCACTGGTTAGAACGTAAATCACCGGTGGAATGGCATACACAGGGTGCTGATTTGCAGAAATTGCCGAAGTTGCCTTGAGAGGAAACTTCGGCGATTTCGGTGCTGCTTATGCCATCCCACTGGCGATTTACATTCTAGCTGGTGGGACGGCATATCGGGGAGATTAGTCGCCCGCGACAAGGGAAATTTGTCACACGGCGACTAATCTCCCCGTCTGCCATGGCCCTAAGGAGCTGTATAGATGGCCCACTTGGAATTTATTGAAAGTATTGCAATATTACATCATATCAACAGATAGCCAATACAGCTTTTCCCCAAAATTAAAACACTTTATAGCCACATTTCTCTCTCATTTCCACACACAGGCTCCTCACCTAGCTTAAAGGACAAGTATGCCCAATTCAGTTATTGTGTCAACCTGTTAGACTCCCCCCCACCCCAGTAAATCTGATCTCTAAATTTTTACCATGGTCTGTTGCTCCTTTTTTGAAAAAAACACGAGAAAAATAATTGCCTTTATTAACCTTTATCAGCCACCCCTAGCACAGACTTGTGCATGTACAAGTCTAAGTCTGACTAGGGAGCCGCAATAATAAGATTCACTGGGGGGGTGCCAAACATTTTGGACCTCCTTTAAAGAACAGATTCATGGCAAAATAGCCTGTGAGCAAGGAGAAGAGTCCTCCAGCATTTCATACAGGTACCTACATACTCTCTGGAGCAGGAACTACAACTACAAATATTTACCAAAATATATTTTTTTCTGTAAAAGCATTGTTAAAAGGTACACACACACACACATACCTTGTAGAGGTGTTGCTCTATGGTTATGCATGAAGAATACTATTTATCACAGCATATTGTTCTCACTACAGGCCATGACGTTGCTTTTTTGCTTGGCTGGGAAGTTATATTATGTGCATATAGTGAGCCATTCCTTCAGCTGCTACTGTATTTAAGTGAAAATAATCCAAACTCTGTTTAAAAAGGGATAAACTTTCCTTTCAATAATAAGATAAAACACAGTTTTTCTGTGATTTTTTCCTTTAGATGTTTAGTTTATCCTAAACTACAATTAAGCGCACAGAATTGTCTTTCAAATAATCACAGGATGCAATTAAGATAAACAAAAAGAATTTCTTCAAGGTAACAACAAAGAGAGAATATGTACAAAGCAATGGATTCTGCCAACATTCTGTGCCCTGGAACAAAATGGCAAAGGTTATAAGATTTTTAGACCATCTTCAAAAACCACCCATTGAATAAATTGTCAGTTTTTTTGACATAGAAAAATAATAAATAAAACAAAACAGTAAATGTATAAAATGTGCTTGGGCCAGTAAAAACATAAGAAGAGAACTTTACAAGAAACCATATTGATTATAGCACAGTGATAGGGTAAAATGAATCAAATCCACAAACAGTTGTTATTGCACTCATTATACTGGTCATGCAATATCAGAAAGGCCCCCTCATTGTGGCCAGGGGCACAGAATCACCCCTGTGTGTATGCCAAGGGGGATCCATATGTGTATGTTGGTTATGCCGCAGTTTTCATGAATCATGGAAAAAACATTGTCTCGATTATTGCTTCATTTGCCCCTAAATGTAAGAAAGAACCAAGTTGGATTTTACTACTTTTAGTTAATATCAGGCGAAGATTACATATTTAGCCATAAGAATAGTGTCATAAATAGTTAATGCAGCTGTCAGGCCCCAGGGTCTCCTGTTCCCTTGGGGGCCCTCAGATGTTCAGGATCTGCTGCCACAATCATATACTTTTATTAATACAATCATTACTAAGTCCTGGATCGACTTAGAGTCTCTAATAGATACTATGTGAGAATGGGTTTTGGTTGTTTGATGTACTGTTTAAGTATAAAATATTCATTTAGGAAAGAATGGAATCTATATTGGATTTACGCAATATCCACCCAGCACAATTCATTTGCTGCTTTTTATTAGTCTTTGGACATGGATTAAGAGGTAATGATTGTGTAATAGGATAATAAGGACACCAATACCATAACTGAAAGAGAGCTTGTTGTAGTACAGCCCAATTCTTCTTCAGCTTACATTGAAAAATGACTGCTTTGTGTCAGACAGACGTTTCCCATGCTGTATCCCCACTCTTTGTCATTCATGATTAGTCAAGCCCCATGTCTCCATTATATTAAGTCTCTGCTAGAAAAGCAACCAAGATCATTAAGCACTTATCCTGCTCTTTAGTCCATTCCTCTACAACTAGCACACATTTACACTTATCTTATAGCAAATGTCTCTGAAATGTTTTCATTTATTCTAGGTTACTCAAAAAAACTCTGTTTGAGCCAGTTGGTACTGCAATAAACCTTCTGTGCTTACTTTCGATAACTGCAAGACAAAATGCCTTTCCCCTTGTAATGAAATTTAAGAAGGTTAACAAACATTCCCAGGTTTCCTGCTACTGACCCTGCAATATTGCAGGCTAACTGCTCTGTGCAATACACACACACTCAGCCTCCATAGTTTATTGATTGGTCCTGGCACAGAATGTCAGTGTCTTGTTTTTTGAGCTTTGATAGAAAAAGAGTCTGCTGTGGATTTCCCGCCAGGCAAATATGTAAAAAGATGCATTTGAACTTGGATAATTAGCATGTTACAATTAATTAAACATTGTGATTTAAACACAGAATGTACTGGGCCATATGAGCCACCCTCTTCTTATTAGCACCCTTAAACCCATCAATACTGGACTTGTTAGTAATAGATAAGCAGCTTTGCTAGGACATGTGTATGACTTGCTCTAAATCTGTCAAAGTAAAGACAAGCTTAATAAAAATGGACTGCATAGGAAATACATACCATAAATTACGTTTGTCCCTATGCATCGTTACATATAGAGTATTATTATTATGGTGCCGTGTAGCACAAAACACCATAGGCTTTTATTGAAATGTTACTTTAATAAAGTTACTCAAATAAAGCTTACTCGTTATGCTGGGATTTTGGAGTGCCTGCTCATTGTTTTGTGATATGGTTTAATCACAGCCTCTGGCTACAGGTTTGGGGCTACTGGTGAGCTATACACATTCTACTTCTAGGGAAGTTTTCTTTCCCTTTGTAAATCTACATTTTTTGCACACTACCTTCCTTCAAAAATGAATTGCTGCTGTGTTCTGCACTCCATGTTAAGGTCCCCATACACGGGCCGATAATAGCTGCCGATATTGGTCCCTTGAACCGATTCGGCAGCTTATTGGCCCGTGTAGGGGCAGAACCGAGGGGCCTGGCCGACCGATATCTGGCCTGAAATTGGCCAGATATCGATCGGGCAGGTTAGAAAATCCAGTCGGATCGGGGACCGCATCGGCTCGTTGATGCGGTCCCCGAACCGACTGCCCCATTGCCGTGTGCAGAATTCGATAGTTTGGCCCCAGGGCCAAACGATCGAATTCGCCTACATGCCTCCCCGATATCGCCACCCGTAGGTGGGGATATCAGGTGAAGATCCGCTCGCTTGGCGACATCGCCCGTGTATGGCCAGCTTTAGACAGAAACCTGTTGCAGTCCCCATAAATACAGCACTACTGCAGTGCTATAAACCTTGTGCCTGATTTTTACACCTCTGCCCAGGAGCACAGCAATTGCCCTCCAGAAAGTTTGCTCTAGGTCTTATCACCCACAGCAACCTAACTGCAACTAGAATTTAATAGTGACCAGGCTGTATGAAAGTAAACATCTGATTGGTTCCTACATATTAGTCTCGATGCAGTTGATACAAACAGGTGTTAAACCATAGACCCACTTGCCAGAACTTAGTATTGGCACAGTCCCAACTTGTATGAATGAAATTTGATGGCAATGTTATTGATAGGGAACAAAAATGTAATAGATTTACTAAAATCTATGCATGGTTCTATACAAACGTTTTACAGATCCTTGCCTGATTCTCTAATTTTACTGATTAATAAATCCTGCACTGAAACTGTATCCTCTGTAATGTTCTATTTCAAAGCACTGAAATCTGAAGTTAATCCAAGCTGATAAAAAGCAGTCCCACAGCATGATGTCAGTATACGTCACTGTAAGGGAGATGTTTCTGTGGGCAGTGTTAGATTTACACTACACATATTGCTTTAATTATTGGGTGGAAATCTCTATATCAGACTTATCTGACAATAAAATCTTATCCCATATCTTAGCTGGGTCACTCCCATGCATTTTGGCAAACTCCAGATGTGCTTTGACATGGATTCTTTTAGAACCCTCCATTATAGGCTGGTGTTATGTAAAGTTCTCAATATAGTTGACCAATACCAACACTAAAGTATGGTGAAAGTAGCATCATGCAGTAGGGTTGTGTTTTTTTTTTTAGCAAGGGCAGGACAATACTGCAAGACAACTTATTTCAGTCTAATAAAAAAAACTGATGCTTGAGCACGTTCATCTTCAAGTTCATCTTCCCCAGAACAATGATTCCAAACACAGGGTAATGACTGCTATGCCAGTGCTATGTCAGTGATTATGAGCAAGGACATGTTCATGTTTATAATTTGCTCCAGGCAAATAACCAGACTAGGTGACAATGACGGAATCGAGGGAAGGATGTAAGTAGCACATCCCCTGAAGAAATCAATACAGAACCAAAGAGAAAAACTTTTTGTTTTTTAAAAAAAAAGAGGTGTCAGTAACAGGGAGGTCGAAGACCCTGCAAAAAATCAAAATCTCACAAGAGAGGAGAGCTTTACCCCCACAAAGATAAAGTGACAGGCAAACCATTTCAGCCGCTCATTAACAGAACTAACCCCATCCCAGATTGAGGTTTTGTCCAAGGGTCTGAAATTCAGTCCAACATTGAAAATGGATTAATGTCAACTACAAATATACTGTATTGATTTGTCTAGAAATTAAGACTCCCAGTCGGGATGACAATACTGAACAGACTTAATATCCAACAGCTTGGTCTCAGACTGAATGGTAAGATAAACCACCAAGACCGAGATTACAGAAGTGATCTCAAATCCTCAGCCACATATCCCACTGTTGAGACATACAGTACATCAATAGGGTTACAACTGAGATTACAGAAGAGATTTTGAGTCCTAAACCAGTTTATAATGTTACTATTGCATAATCGAAGGCTATGAAGGAATTGGCACAGATTTAAACATTATTGTCAAACCCTCAAATAAAGGAGGTACAATCATGGTAATGAACACTATGAAGTAAGAGATCAACCATCAAAAGCATGTATGGAGGGAATTTTTGAAGTTAGCTCTAAGGAATTGGTTCCTGTGGAATCCATCAGCAAAATTTTTAGAAATTGACAAGAAAATCTTTCATTGGGGATACTATTGACTTTTACTAAAGTAAACCATACTCAGTTTAACACAGATGATGGTGGTAACAATAAACATTGCCAGACTTTAATGACCTTAATGAGGGGGTATGTGTAGCTGAGATACTACTAAAAGAGAAAACTGAATATACAGGGAGTCAGATCAGTTTCTTTCTTCTGCTGTTGTATTTTATATTGTTCCAGAACTATTTCAGATTTCAAGAGTGGTACTTATTACAGCTGCGGAGGATGGGCAAGAGCTCTAATGTCCCCATTCTAATTTATTCATGAGTTGATTTGAGAAGGAACACATGTATCCATGTTCAATGTATATAGGAGAAAGCCTTCAGTTAGATGTATGGACTACTGCTAAGGCCTTGTGGTATGAAACCCATTAGGGGGAAGGAGTTTATGGATTATGGAGCACTCTGTTTTGTGGTATTGCACGAATTTTTGTTTTTATCAACTTTTATAAATCTATATATATATATATATATATATATATATATATATATATATATATATATATATTATATACAGGTATGGGACCCATTATCCAGAATGCTTGGGACCAAGGGTTTTTCCGTAATTTGGATCTCCATACCTAAAGTCTACTAAAAAAAACAATAGCTTAATTAAACCCAATAGGATTGTTCTGCCCCCAATTAATAAAGGGTAATTATATCTTAGTTGGGATCAAATACAAGGTACTGTTTTATTATTACTGAGAAAAAGGAAATAATAGGGAATAATAATAATAAATTAAAAGGAAAACATTTGAATTATATATATTAGAATGCAGTCTATAGGAGATGGCCTTCTGGTAATTTGGAGCTTTCTGGGTAATGGTCTTCCAAATAACGGGTCCCATACCTATATAAATTGGAACCTGATTAAAAATAAAACTTTCATACAATTAAAAACTAAACAGAAATAAAATACTGTTATACTGTGATACTGTTTATTTAGCTCATCACTACTTCATCAGCCATTAAATGGACTCAAGCAGTTTCTCTTTCCTCCAAGAAAGATTAATCAGCATCACAGAAATTAAAAGTAACAGTCTAATAAATGCAATTAGACTTCCCGTTTCCCTTCAAAACTCGGCACATGATATTACAATGTCCTGGACTGGTAATCAGTAAATAAATAACAATGTTCCACTTGGGAGAACACAAATATTCCCAAAAGCTAAAATTCTACAAATGCTTAATAACTGGTATAAATTGCCAACAATAAATATCTCTTTATGATGGGTGCAGAGTGTACTATGTGATTTGGTTTCTTGGAATTACAGCCAGATGTTTTGTGCATCTTAGCAAAATGTTGAGAGGTTGCTGCTAATGCTTCTGCTTTAAAGTAAGAATTCTCCACCACTTGTAAAATATAACCCAAGGTCCCAAGCAAGGATGACAGTACCCCAGTAAATCTATTTCATAGCCCCATAAAATGGCAGAAAACATGAAGAACACCGTTTGCTGTAAATATGGATCAGCCTGTAAGCTCATACCTATTTTTTTGCCATCATCATCCTCATCATCATTTATTTATACATCACCAGCAAATTATGCAGTGCTTCACAATAAATTTAAAATAAATGTATTGCCATAAAAATGCACCATTTATTTAAGTCGATTCATCATATAATTAAAAAGTTACAATTTATCTAATATCTAATACCTATGCCCTCTAAAGTTAGTGGAGAAATGGCCCAAATGCTTGAAGGACTATCACTAGGAAACACAGAGAATTCGAAAGACCAACAATTTATATTAGTTCACAATTAAATGTCGATGGCTATCATTATTTATCGTCATGTCTGAAAAATTCTTACATATGGCATCAATTAGAATCTTGCAATAGGGGCACTTACTCCTAACTAAATCTATGAGTAAGGGCCCCAAATGGAATGAATGGAATGTTCGGCTAGTCATGTCCTAATAAACTATTTTTTATTTTTACTATTGGTCCACTACTGCCTTCATTCTTTAGATTCTGACGCTATAACTTTTTCTGAAAACTTGAAGGACTCACCAAATGAACTTGCATTGCCATATTGTACTACTCCTTGTAGAACAATGTTCCACAGAAATTAGGGCCCCCACCCTTAGTTTACATATTCAAATTGCTGACTTCTGTGAGCAAAACATTTCCATAGTGCCACACACGACAATGGTTTACTGCATACAAAAGATTTTAATGAAACAGAATAGCATACTGAATTCCAAACCAAAGCCTTCATTTTGTACATCTCTTATGCCAAGGGATATATGTAACAGTCCATCTCCTGTATCATTTGGCTGCATGAACACAATGAGTAGAATGATTTATTACCCAAGGACGGTTATAGCTTCTAAAATACTGGCTAGAAAATGTTCCACAGATGTTTAGGAAAGCCCAGGGAGATGCACTTCTAGAGAAATGCTCTTAGCAAGGCTGGGGAGGGGAGGGGGGTTAAACCATTTTTTAAATTTAATTCTAAAGTATAGTGGAAGCAGACCCTGCGGTACGCCCAACCTCTATAGTTTGGAAGTAAATTTAAAAAATGTTTTAAAAAATCCCCCCTCCCCAGCAGAAGGGAAGTGGGGACAGGGGCAGGAGTTGGGCAGGTGGGATAAAGGTTTGTTGCACTGAGCGCAGGGCCCCTATGAAGGCTTTTTTCGCAGGGGGGCCCGGTGCTGACTAGGTACGCCGCTGCTTCGAAACATGACTGACATTATACAGTATTTTAACCAGTAATGTATATTTTGATTAATTATGCATTTAAAGGGATTTAATATCACTTGGGCAGAGCTACAGTACAAGTACCCATGAAAATATTCCAATCCAATGCAATGTGGTCTGTATACGGAATTATTGTTCTAAGTATTACTTTTGTCTTTCCAAAAAGTATTTAATAAGAATTTCTTAAATTGATCAAAAATGGGGCCATTTGCTGCCCTTTTATTATTAGTTATTATAACTAATGGGGTTCTTATGGTCTGCAAAAAGAGGCCTATAAAGAAGACAATGTGGCAGCCAAGAGATGTGATTAGTACAGGGATCCCATACCCATAATACTAACATTTTTTACAGCCTAAAGGTTTCTCATTTAAAATGTGCTAATTAATAATACATTCATTTTAAAGCAGTGGTGTTCCTGAACTTTACTGCCCCCAGCCAAGCAAAATTAGATTATGACCCAGCATTTACGGAGTCTATTACTGTCTATCTGAAAGTCTCTGGTCAAAGTGGCGCCATGGGAAGACCGCTTACTCATTATATTCATTTTTCTTTGAAAGAGAAAAAAAAAAAAAAGACATTTAATTGGGGGAGGGGGGTTGTTGTTTTCAGTTACTTCTAAAATCATTTTCATCAGTTTGCTAAGGGAAAAAACTTTATGGAAGAGGTAATTACATAGTGATAGCCAACTCATAAATCTCTTGTCTTGGCACAGAAAAGACAAGTGGGTTTCAGAGGCTTGGCACCAGCGAGTCTAACTGTCAAACTGCATGTTATATATATATATCTGCATGTTTAGTGCTTTACTTGCGTAAACAAAGTTTTATTCAAGTTGCCACTTTTCTCTTGCCCAGACTTGTAGCTGCCTTTCCAATACTGGCTGGAAGCATCTGCCACAAGTACAGAGCTACAGGGGAAAAAATGCTAATTGCCTTAATTGAACATTTTGTTGAGCTCTGGGCTGGGTCCTTAGTAACACATACACAAATACTAAATACTTACCCAGCTGCCCTTCAGGTGATTTAGGTGCAGTTTCTCATTCTGGTGCTGAGCCACTCGGTGAGCATCCAACTGTGCCAATTTACGAGGCTTTTGGACATATATGGGCAAAAAGATGAAACTTGCCACGGTAAGGTGATAGCCTTTAAAAATATGTACCTACAATTAAAAGTGCACAGAGAATGGCAGAATTTTCTCTGTCATTATCCAGAAATCTCCAAGTTATGGGAAGGCCATCTCCCATAGACATTTTGATCAAATAATTTGAAATTTGAAACCATATTTCTATTTCCTCTTTAATAATAAAACAGCATCTTGCAGTTGATCCCAGCTAAGGTTTAATGAATCCTTAATGGTGGAAAATTAATTGTACTGGGTTTAATTAATGGTTAAATACATTTTTAGTACACAAAGTATGGTGATCCAAATTATGGAAAGACTCCTTATCTGGAAAAATCCAGGTCCTAAGCATTTTGGATGAAAGGTCCCATACCTTAATTTTTTTTTGATAATAATAACAAGTAATAATTGATTTTCTCTGAGAATGAAAATAATAGTGATATAAAAATAGATAGAATTTTTGATAAATATAAATGGTTATCACAAAACATATTGCAAACAGTGTTACACATTACATATCGGTAGTTTTGCTCATCAAGTATGGCAGCTCAGTTATTGCTTGCTGGTTATACCGGGTGGCGTTTGATTTACCCTATGGCAGCTTTATGATGTTTCATTAAAGAGGGGGAAGAGGGAGAGAGAAGTGTTATTCAATTTTAATTTTACGGATTCATAAAAAAACTGTGTGTGTAGTTCCACCTCCCTTTTAATTTGCAAATCATTACACATTTCATCATAAATGATCTTTGTGTGTTGTGAAAATTGGAAGTCCCTGTAAACAGATAGTAGACAAAAATCATTTCATTCTCACATTAAGATTGGGTAACTCATTTACATCCCCCATTAATTATACTTCTACAATTACATGATTTTTGTACCAATATCTTCACAAAGTCTTGTTCACTCATGTTTATACTGTTAGTAATGCTGTCTATGCATCTAGCCCCTGTTGCCATCTTCTTCTGCCCTAGATCTTTCCCAATAGAGTTTTCCCTAATGTGCCCTGGCTTTGAATTATGCGGCCAAAGTGATTGAGCCTTAGCTTCATAATCAGTCCTCTAGTGAGCAATCTGAGTTTATTTCCTAAAGTAAAGACTGTTTTGTCTGCCGTCTCAGGGGGACAAAGGGAACACATGGGGTTAAGCTCCACCCTCCAGGAGGCAGGACTATTTAACAACAAATTAAGGGGGAGTATTTTGCAATGCATAGAATTTTTTTTTTTAATTCTGTACAATGCAGTTCATTTGAATAAATAAACAGACTGGGTTTTCCATGGTCTGTTCTTACTGTCATTATCAAGTTGTAGGGATTGACAATTAAAAAAAATGGATATAATCTTACTAAGAGTTGTCTTCTGAAAACTTCTGCAATTTACTTTTATTTTCTATTTTAGTAGTTTCTGAGATATTAGCAATTTTAGACAGCTAAAGCCAGGCTTTTAGCTCAACGGTACTCTTTGAAGGACAGTGTTATTGATCCTAAACATCATGACTAGAACATAAAGATTAAAGTGATAAATAAGAAACCTTATGTTCCCATTGAAACATTTCTACAGCTGGGTGTTTTGGAGGGAGCTCAGAAGAATATAAGACTTCGAAAGGGGTTAAAGGTCAATTCAGATTGTGTGATCCACCTAATTGTACAAGAGTAAGAATTATTGACAACAAATGTCATTGGATCCATAGCAACTGCCAGACAGCTTTCCTATGCAGAGGTAGTTGCTAAAGACGTTGGTGGTTTTATATATAAGGTATTGTTGTTATATGATTTTTATGGAATGTTTAGGCATAAAATGAGCCTTATATTTTAATAAAGAATATATGCAGTATAAGCCACACTTATTAATGGGGCATACATTGCCTTTACAGTATATTTTGCAAAAGGCACAGCCTTTTAGGGGATCCTATCCTAAAGAGAGTGAAGGATTCCAGTAATAAAACAGCAAATGGAAACTTTTTGAGCTGGTTTTCAGAGCATCAACAATATATATGAACTCTTTTGCAGAAAGGAGGAGTAAAAGGATATTTGTGTCAATGGCATATGGTATAAGCAAGGCGATGATTGTCTGTAAGTTTCCAGGACTTTTAAGCCCACCTGCTGTGCCTTGCTGTCAATCTAGCAAATATCAGGTTCAGATTTAGCTCAGAAAGAGAAGCTGCATAGAAGAGAAGATTAACAATATTTATTTGTGATTTACAAGCAGAGCATTATAGTGTATTGTGTATTCTCCAGAGAATTCTGCTGATCTTTTGTTCAATTTTCAGAACCAAAACAACCACTGTACTTGAAGTCTGATAATTCCAGAAACACAAAGAGAGTCACTCATAGTTATCTGCATCTAGTTGTGCTTTTATTGCGTTACGTGCGCCAGTGCACAAATCTTGTAACTGCATAAAGAACCACTCAGCCTTTCAGTCTCAGGTTCCATTATTTTCATGGAACAATAGTTAATTAGCAACAAAGTCATTTTTATATTGCATTATGAATATCGTTTAGGAATGGTAGATTATGTATCTTAATGACTTTAGCCACAAAGCCATATAACCAAGTTATTTTTCAAAAAGATTGTTTTTTTTTTGTAGAAATGATGCACAAACTGTGATGGTGGAGAATAAGCCTGCATAATAAGTAAACATATTTTCTTGGTGTTCCCAGTCTGTGCTGACTAGATGACAGTGCTCAAGTGTCTTGGAATAAAATGATGTTCTAAATACGGCTTCTCTTCTCTACAGTAATTGCACCATTTCTATGCCTCACAGTCACAGGGCAGGAAGAGAAATTGTGGACAATAATGTTTGGCAACAGCATTTGCCCATAAGTTCATGGCAATATGAGAATGTGCAAATTATTATAGTGGATGCCATAAGGCAGTGGTTCCCATATTGCGGGGCAGAAGGAGCTCATGAGGACCATTTGAGTAAGAATTGTGGAGAAGAGACATTTGCTTTCCTACATACAACTTAGTTTCCAGGAAACTATGACTCAATGACCAATATATCAACATTTTCCTCCCTCTCTCTGTACTGATTTCATGAGCTAAGTAGGCCTATGACCAAAGACTCTATCTTTATGTAGGGTGTGACGTGAAAGTTTGACAACCACTTACAAACGGGATATATTCTGAATAGGGTACAAATAATCCATGGTTTTGGATTCTCCATAAAAGATATGGTCAAATACCAAACAAACATAAATAGATCAAAGCCAGAACATAAAAAAAACTCTGAGTGGAAGAGAAATACAGATTTAAAGCAATTTAAAGCACTTACAAATTCAAACAAAAACAAGGTGTAAAGTTAATTTAAAAGTCATGATCCGGTAGATACACTAAACTTATCTGAATCATTATCAATGATACATTCATCCTACATTAATATTTTAGGTAACAAAGGTAAGTGCTTATGTTATGGAACACTAAGGTGACTTCTAATACTTTACAACAGGCTGTAATTATTTTTTTGTAATGGACAAGTGAATCGGTTCAGTGAATCGTGTGACAGAAATCATATCACTAAACGTCAATTCTAATTAATAATATCACTCAGCACTGTTTATAAGAATATAATTACACAACAATTCATGGATCTTGTTTATTACATACAGAATATTGTACAATACAAGGATTTTCTAAGTCACCTAGGAGTCTGAGGACTCCTGTGACTGATATTTGATATTCTCATATTTTACAATATTTATTATAATGCATCCGTTTCAGTGAATTGTACAACTGAAATTACATCACTAAGCATACATTGTAACTGATGACGATTATTTTGTGAATAATGTACCCCCCTATTATTATATATGTATTATATATGTATAATATTATACATCACAGAATTCCATAACCATATAAACGCATGAGGTTGAATGCCGAGTGCTTTTATACAAGTCACAGAACTGCAGGATGACTTCTTATATCCTTACATTTTACAAAAGTGGGAACAATATTTAATATAATACTCAAGTGTTAGTGAGTCACGTGACCCAAATTACACCATTAAGCTCCATTTATAAGGATATAATTAACAGGATATTCATGGTTCTTGTGTATTAGGGTGAAGACACACGGAGCTACTTAGTAGCAGGTACTTTCCACAGGTAATAAACGCCATAAAATACCCTGCCACAGAAAATACTAAGAATTGCCTCTGCTAAAAACACACGTAGAGACAGTTAAAATGATCAGCATTGTCTATTTTAGTAGCCATGACAAGTAGTTGCTACTAGTAGCTCTGTGTGTCTTCACCCTTATAGGAATAAAATAGTGTATTCTAAACTCTGAACCTATTAAGCTTAGTCTGACATTGCAATTACATTTGATACACAGTACAGGCCCTTTGTAGACCTGTATATAAATAAAGCCCTTTTTTACCTTGCAAATTTTTGGTGTGCTACTGAATTTGCTCTTCAGCATTTAAAACAAACTCCCATTAATCTGAATAATAGTAAGTTCAACGCTTTTCTCAACATGTCTTCAAATCTGCTAGTTTTACACCTAGAACCTTTAACAGGGAAAAACCACTGTTGGACCTTAATGCCATTCATGTATTAATCATACAGCAGTCTGTTCATCAGCTGCCTTGCTAGCACATTGTATTGGCTCTGCTCCCTTATACTTGCTGCTTTTTTATAAGCGCTGCATGACGCCTGAGTTTTTATAGATTTTGTATATGTATACAGGATCCTATTGTTGTGATTAATGCCGACAACACAGATATATTGGCAGTGTTTCTGCTTAGTGCAATCTGAGGAGTTGACTATGAATCACTGCAGACAAAATAAAAATGTGTGCTGTGTTTTAGCTTTAATGTAAAAATCTTCTGATTTGATGGTGCGGTCTGATACCTCTAAACAAAACTTATCATGAGACTTAATTTTACTATCAGTTATATTTATTTTGATGCCTTAGTGCAAGCTATTATCACTGAATATCCTTCGATAAAACGTGTTTATATTTGAATAAACTTTCCCTATTCTGGCATTCCCTGGCTCCACACTCTCTCACATTTTGTACTTTCTGCTAGACATATATCTGACAACTGAATGCAAAAGAACACACAGGCCCTATATGAGCAATAAAAGTGCATGGAGCAGAAGTGCTGACAAATTAACCGTGCAGTGCAGATGGGACATACACAGAGTGATCAGCTGGATCGTGGACCATGTTGGGGGGGGGGGGGGGGGGGGGGGGGGATGGGGGCAATAGCAATGCCAGGCCATGCTTGGGTCCCATTGGAATGAAGATTGCCTGTCTGGACTAAATATTCTGTCTGCTGACACTACCTATATCCTGAGCCCACACACACACCAACAGCTATTTTATAACCTGCTGCTTTTGTGAGCTGCTTGTTACACCCATCCACCTGAGGCCAAATCATACAGGATTATACAGCATTTACTGCTCTCTATATTTAGAGCAGAGACATACTTGATACTGAAATAAGGGACGCAAGTTGAATCCTAATGGTTATCTGTATAAAGAAAGCAAGTTTGTAATTCTAATGTTATTAAAGGAGAAGGAGAGGTATAATCACTGGGTTTTGTTTATTATTACTTACCTGATACCCTGTCAGCAGAAAACTGCACCGCTCTGGGTACCTGCGGGCAAGCGATCCTCTTCCTCCCGTCTTCTTTCTTTGCAATCCCAAGGCCTGCGCATGCACAGCACAGTGAAAAAGCTGCTTTTTTGTTAAAGTTCAGCTTTTCACTCTACACCGGGCCGGTGCAGGTTTCTGCGGGATCAGGTAAGTCACTGGGTGGGGGGGGCGTTAAAATGTTGGAGATTATACCTGGGTTCCAAGCACTGTCATACTATATTATAACACTGTTACAGGCATATAAAACATTTCAGCATCAGTTCCACACACAGATATTTAGAATGATATTTTTATTCAACTTAAGCATAAAACCACATACATCATTTGTTTTTCCATGCTTAACTAAAATGTTTCTGGTAGTTCCATTGTCACTAGCAGTCTAGAAGATCGTTGCGGCTTCCTTTATAGAGTTTTTTTTATCTCCGTTCCATACAGAAATAAAATACTTTAGCAAGCTGTTTAGAAATACAAAATGTATCTGCAGCTGTGACCGATTAACAGCTCCCTGTTGTGGTGTTCCATAGTCGCTGCGATTTTTATCTGGTGTTCTGTGGTCACAGTCTGGATTATCTAGCATTGTGTAGCAATAGCTGTAAATTTTCTGGATAGCAATGGCTATCTGGGGTCAGTTTCTTGCTCATCTTTCATACGTTTCAGAAGGTGCTGCCCTACTGCCGCCAGTGGATTTGCTTTGTAAGAAGGATTCCTGATCAGTTCCTGCACACGGGACACTTCCTCCTCTCTGTTAAACGAGACACCAGAAAAAGAGTTCAATCTGAATAGGGTAGGCGGGGTTTTCCTGCATTCAGTGGCACTCACTAATAATTCATTCTTTCTTTATTAAAGGGGAAAACCGCTCAAGATGTTAGAGTAAGAGTGGGCAACAGCCTTTATGGACTAATAAGCACAACACAAATATCTTACTGGCAACGTTCTAAGGCGTGAGGGTTAAGCTTTAGTGGAACTTATTTATTTTTCTAAATTAAAAAATACTTAATCAAGTTATTTTCTGATGAGTTAATCATGCAAAGCCTGTATATGCATGTGGCATGTCTGGACTCTAGGTTTGGCAGCTGTGGCAACTATCTCTGCATATGGTTTGTTATGACTGAAAAGTAGTTATGGCTCCCCAGAGCCTG
Organism: Xenopus tropicalis; assembly: GCF_000004195.4. Classification (NCBI taxonomy): domain Eukaryota; kingdom Metazoa; phylum Chordata; class Amphibia; order Anura; family Pipidae; genus Xenopus; species Xenopus tropicalis. Next base: position 55,278,982 of record NC_030685.2, on the reverse strand, counting down.
CAGGATCATAAAGTTCATAAAAATCAGAGGCTGCCAGCCAAGGAAAATTAGGTCTGTTCCAAGCCAAACTGCAGAGAGAGAAGAGGTGATGTGAATCATGAAGTGTTTTATATCCAACAGTTATCAGCACTGGACTGGTTTCAGCATTTGTGTTATTATTTGGAAACTGCCGATTTACCGATGGCTGGTTGGTATCAAAAAGTCTGATCTATTCTCCCTGGTCATCATTACTATAGTAACCTCTATGGCAAACAAATAAACAAAACATAAAGTGAAAGAATTTTGGGATTGCATAAAGATGGTGTAGGTCTTGGTAGTAATGGCTGTTGCTATGGCAGTGTAACCAAATTAATAACATGAAGTACTACCATAAGAATAGGCACAGTGAGTGGTACAGCAAAAGTATGGTGGAGAACCTCCACAGGAACAGCCATCAATCAAAGCAGAAGGAGCAATTATCAATAAAGCTGCTCTAAATGCTGATTTAATTATTTGCAAAGGGCTGCTGTACTATTTTACCTCCTCCCCCCTATAATGCCCTGATCAAATGCAGCCCTAACCAGAAAGGGCTACTGAGGCATGAGGAAGTCCAGAATTTGTACAGCAGTCCTATGCACTAATTTTGGGGATTTAGATGATTGTAACTTAAATAAGTAGATATTAAATACTATTGATTAAGCTCCTCAGGTCTCATCATGCAGTTCTGTCAGCCTACATCTACATATAGTTATTTAGTTTGGGGTATATTATAAACAAGTCAGCTTTAGGCCTAGCAGAAATATTTATAATTATTATTCCTAGTAACTTCTGCCACTGTAGCAGTGAGGCTACCCAATATTGGTGCAGCTTTCCCTTTTAATCCACTCAATTGGGAATCAGTGCAGGCCCTGGGCTGGAATCTCCCCTCTCGGGTTGGTGCCCCGGCTACTACATACAGGTGATGTATCCTGTGTCACTCTGTAGAACTGACACACTACAGTGTAGTGACTACGCCATACCCTCTGTATAAAGCCACATATTTTCAAGTTTCTAGTGATTTTGTATCACTGGAGATACCTTCACAGGGGCATACCGGGAGGCTGTCTGCCAACTCTAGCAGCTGATTCAGCTGCTTCCAAAAGGGTAAATCAGAGATGGAACACAAAACACACACCCCTCAGCCCACACATGCTGCAATTCAACAGAGCTGACAGAACCTTGTGGCTGTTTCAGAAATCCAGGTAAACTTTGAACACTCCCAACATTCTGATTCTACAGAGCTACAAGATTAACCTACACCCAAAATTTCACAAACCCTTAACCTAAATTGTATTATAAATCTTATACTGCACCCAGCATTTTCTGTGGATTTAATAACCGGACGTTCCGATTCAATTGTGTTGGCTGTTCCTATTTAACGCCTTGGTACTGATAGAACAGACATTAATAAAGGAGTAATATCTGAGCCACAGATCAAGTGCGTGGCGCACTTTACTCACATAATCTTGCGTTTCTGGGCAGGCCTCATTTTGCTGTAGTCTGTTGGTTCTGGTTTCTTCTTCACACTGCTGCAATTACAAGGAAAAAAGTGGGAGAAAAGTAAAGTAGATTCAGCATGGAGCTGGATATAGGGCAGACATTCAATTTAATTCTGCTGCTGTATATAAAGAAAAGGGGCACAGCCATTGCTAGGCCAAGGATTACATTTCAGTGCAAAAAATAATAACATTTTCACCTCTGGATTAAGACCCTATTTTATTAATCAGACAGACTGATAAACAGAATTATAGAACTGTGATCCAGTTTGTGTAGGACTATGTGGCTTGTTACAACTGGCAAGATAACAATTACCCAAACTATGTCAATAGGAATCAGCTGCGTTCTAAATACAGCCATCACATTATCTACATTATAGTGCCAACCCTATCACATACACCTGTATTTGTACGGGGTGTATGTAATGTGGTTGGTGCGATGATGTCATCTCACCGGGACCCCCAAAGGGGTTGCAACCCACAGGTTGAGAACCGCTGATGTAAACAGTTATGGGCATTATATTTTTGGCCTAGTCCATATACCTACAGGAATCATAACACTCAAGGAGCTAAAGGTGACTCCCCTCACTCCTTGTGGGTAAGTGTCCAGTTACCTGCTGCTACAGTAAAACTGTATAAAAAGCTATGTATTGCAGCAACACCTGATATACAAACAGAGGCTCCAAAGGTTGCATTATTTGCTCAAATTTAACCTTTCCTTAGAGGACACAAAGGGACTTCCTAGCCTATAACATATAGGATTTCTTAGTGTTTGTATTCCTCTTTATTTTATTCACTGTTTGTAACTGTTTTTGTTCACTGTGAAATTATACTTTCAACTTTTATCTATATGGATATTCACAAAGGAAAATACATATAGGAATATTTGACTTTAAAAGGCATTAAACTGAACAAATCAATAATAGAGATCTAATTTACTGTTTGGTGCAATCAGGAACGGATTTGTGGCAGGCCCGGGCCTGGGGCGGATGCCACTCAGCTTCACCTGAATGTTGTTCACAAATGGAGCACTGGGGTCTAGGAGTGCTTACGTTTTCTGCTTGTCCTGTCCCCAGTGCTTCGTGTGTGAGCTAAGGGCTAAGACACACAGTGCTACTTAGTAGCAGCTACTTGTCATGGCTTCTAAACCCCAGAAAATACCCTTCCATAGACAATACTGAGAATTGATACTGCTAAAACACACGTAGAGACAATTATCAGTAAATGATCTATTTTTGTAGACGTGACAAGTAGCTGCTACTAGCTCCGTGCGTCTTCACCCTAAAAGGATGCACTTGAGCATGATCTTGGGGAGGGAGGGGGCCTCTGGGCGCCAATGGCTCAAAAATATGGGACTTCTTATCTATTAATACACATAAACATCGGGGTTGTACCAAAGAATTGCTGGCCATGGCCATTAACGTGCATAAGGGCCAAGGTAAGGCATGCACTTTATACCAACCATTCTCTGTCTTAAAGTACAGAGCTCCCTTTGTGCATATGAAATTAAGGGCCATAAAATATTTTGGTCTTGGCACAGTTACACGCATTTTGTGCCTAAAGTGTCAATAAATTGTGTGTAGGTTTTATTAAGGAGGAATTCTTAAAAAAAAAAAAGAATCTGTACTGTGGGGGAAATCATAGTAAATTGTGCACATTGTCTCTTTTACAACATATTGGCAAATATACGACTTGAACACAGGGGCAACAAATTGCTTTATTAAAATTAAAGTGTTTTGATAATTCATGAGCAAAGAGAAAGACAATTAACTAATATTTAAGCAGAAGACTAAGTACATATATAAGGATGTTTCTTGTTAGTTAAATGTTACACTTTCCCTGCTCATGGAGTTAAAATGCTGCTCCTGGGAATGTAAACAGACGGAAATAAACAAACTGATGTTCTGGCACAGATATTACAGGATGGTGCTCCTGCATGTTTTGGCTGGCTAACCTATTGTTTTTAGCTTTCTATCCGGGACTGCACTCAGCTGGGTGTTTGTACTGCTTTTGTCAAAACATGTTCCAAAGGGGCCCATATTGCTTAGCATTGTCCTGCCATCACTTTACAAAAATCCTGATCTTTTCTGTGCATACCCACTCCCACAACATAGCTCAGTCACACTGTTTCCTAATGGAATCTGATTGCTAGGCTTCCAGCAGGGACTCATCTTTTATTAACAGCACTGACTAATAGCTTGAGGATTTAATGTCTTTTGCACATCAATGCTAATCTTTTTAAAGTAAACCTTCCTGTGGAAATGTTTTTATATTATGAGCTATGCAAGACAATCCCTGCCCTGTCATCATAGAACAATTAAAGCCATAATCCTCCATACTGGAACTCACTACACTAGAAAAAGATTTGTGTAATCCATCAGAGAGGTCTCAGAACATTCACTTGCTATCACTCTCAGGTCAGTAAAGCTCCCATATTATGTGGAGGATTTGGGGGCACAGAGGATAAAGTTATTAAAACCTATAGAATGGGTAAGAATTTCACATTAGTTTTCTTTATTTATATAAAAATATGATGTTTATATCTATTGTTTGGCATTGACCGAAGAGAAATAAAGGCACGTTTAAGAAAAAGAGGCCCTGTACTTGCCTCAGATGGCAGCACCCCTGGAGTTACTAAGTGTGGCAAAAAGCCGCTCTTTGTAATTTTAAGAGCGAAAATTCAGCTTTTTACATTTTGGCTATTCTAGTGCAGTGAGTGCTATTGTTCAAACATGAAATAAATCCAACAGGACTGCGATTAAGCATTAATTATATAATTGTCGGGATAAAGTACAAGGTACTGTTTTATTATTACAGATAAAAAGGAAATCATTTTTACTAATTTGGATTATTAGATCAAAATAGCCTTCACATAATTTAGAGCTTTCTGGATAATGGCTTCCCGGATAACAGATCCTATACACACACTTTCAAAATTTCAAAATAGAAATAATTTGCTTATCCCTACAGATGAACAAAGAAAATGCCTGAAGGTGGGAATGAATATAGGAGTAAAGCCAGAAGGAATAATTATTAAAATGTAAATATCTTGCTACTGGAAAAGTTAAAAGGAACAAGTCATTTTCATAGCAAAAAGAACCAAAATATGTTTGGTAAGTTCTACTTTACCTTTAAACCTGTGTGTATCTGGCACATCTTCCACATCAAATGGCAGATGTGGCGGCAATGTGGAGACAGATATTTAGAACAATAGCAGGTTTAGTGGATTAGTGTACAGAAAACAGAATGCTCAAATACAGCTCTCTTTCACTTGTACAGCAATTCATGTAGGATCACATGCACTCGATTCATATCCTAATGGTCAGTAAAAGTTGTTTAGAATGCTTTCATACATCCAAGCCACTAAAGGGTCTTTTATCCAAGAAAAAAACCCCCAAATCACCTCTGTAAGTATAAGCCACGTTCTAGTGTGGTGTGGCTCTGGGAGATTTTAATAGCCCTCTGTTAGTGACAGCGTTTCACACGTAATGTTTTGTTTCTGTATTCACAGATCTGTATTGGGAGCTATAGCTTGTTGTTTGTACAAAGCACTCCTATTTTGCATGTGCCTTATTGCTGACTTATGCCATGTTACTCTGCAGATCCCCACCCTTTACCCCACTGAAATGATGCGCTATGCAAACAAAATTCATTAATGAAGTTTGAATCAATGATTTTAATAATTAAAACACTGATCCAGTAGTGAGGGATCCAGGGTGCCCCATAGAGAACCCCCTGGCCCCCGACGGAAAAATCCAGACTACTTATTAAACTATGTTTACTACCTGTATCTCATCATAATGCTTTGGTACATTATGATATTGTAACTATGCTTGTATATACGGTGATATTTGGAAAGTAGCCTGTATGTCTTTTGCTTTTTCAAATAAAAAATATATTGAAATATAAAACACTGATCCAGTAATTTTTAATCCCAGATTAGGTGCTAATGGTATGAGCTAAAAAGTGCCCACGGTGACATTGGGCCCACCACTGGAGTCCACATGCTAGGTCTCATGCACAAAGCATAACTATCAAATAACCCTAAACTGGACCTTAGGATCCCCCAAACTGTACCAGTTTCATTTGTATTAACACACAATGGTGCAGTGGCATATCAAACCCAGCACATACTGATTGCAATGATGCAGCCACTAGATGTGCCTTAAAACAATGCATGATATTAATTACAGATATGTTAAAAAAAAGTATATATATATATATATAGATGCGATGATCTAAATAAACATTAAGAAAATTTTTTACCTTATCCATGCTGTGAGTGCTTTCTACAAATCTGCTATATATATATATATATATTATATATATATATATAGTATAAAAAAGACCAGCAACTCCGGGATTTCTTGTGAAAAATCAAAACATATATATATATATATATATATACATAAGCGGATTTTCAATAAGGCTTGGGGAGGCTAAGCCTCCCCAAACCTGATTTGGCACCTTAAAACCTGGCTCCGTTTCTGCACTGCCCTGCAAATCTTCTCGGGGTTCTGCAGAAATCAGCTGTGCAAAATCTCCCGATCCCTGTCTGCACCTGCGCCTTGATTGGTCAATTTTACTGCCTGTCAAGAAAGCTGTGCTCTGATTAGAGAATCCACAAGAAGAAAGATCCAATCAGAGCACAGCTTTCTTGACAGGCAGTAAAATTGACCAATCAAGGCTCAGATGCAGACAGGGATTGGGAGATTTTGCAAACTGGAGCCAGTGCACAACTTTGAACTTTTGCTGCAGTTTTCATCCCACAGGTACTATACACAAGTAACTATACTGTATATGTTCTAAAGTCTGACCCACTAGCTGGAATTAAATTGTTTTTTGTCACCTGACATCTATAATATCCCTATCCCCTACCCTAACAGATGGAGGGTAAGTTAACTTTCCCCCCTGACAAAGCTCATTGTGCTTTTATATATTTGTTATGGTTTT